>NC_052532.1:180482982-180795982 GCF_016699485.2 Gallus gallus
TAATGACCAAACTCAGATAAATAAACACTCAGCAGGGAGTGAGCTGCAGGGAAAAAGATACAGTGGGTAAAATACTGGCTGTGGAAGTCAGCAGGACCAGGATTGAGCTTTTAAAGACCAAGGGCCTGGTTCTCCATTCTGTTACAGCAGTTTGTGCTGATGGAGCTGTAGTGGTCTCTGTGCACGCTGGCAGCTAATTGGAGCGGAGCTCTGAGCTGATCATTGCAACCAGGAAATGTAAAACTGTCTGTAGGGCAAAGCTTAGGGCGGGCAGGAGGGAATGAACAGCATGTGAAGCAGTTTGGCTACAGAGCCAAATCATTGCCTGAAGTCTGGGACTGACTCCCATGGTTGACTGTTTCTCGGGTGTTGCACCAGGAGTGGTTGGGGCATCAGTTAAATTAAGGAAAGGGGCACTCTTGGTTTAATTGTTTATTGAGGCATTGCCTGGGCTTGTCCCTTGCACTGATTTCTTCTGTTTGAGCCACATGTAGGCAGAGGCATATCCAAGGCACGTGAGTCCTCCTGGGAACGTCTGGGAATTGGTTTGTGTATATTCAGCACACATCACATAGCTGTAAGCACTGCACTGACGTGTTTGCAGATTGACTGGTGAGCTAATGCAGGAGGAACCTTCCTTGTTCTTTGATAACCTGTGTGGTCAGCTTCTGTGTAGGAGCGGTGTGTGCAGGTCCTGGTGTCATCAGGCAAGGTGTGCTTCTGGAAAGTGAAGACCTGCCCTGGCAGGAGCGTGGGCCTTCACAGGGTGTTTCAGCTTGGTATGTGTCTCAGCAGAGCCATAGGGGGCTGAGCTCAGTCCCTTGCACCCTGCAGGCTCCAGCTGCTGGCCTCTGGGCACAGCAGTGCACTGCTTGCTGACTTTGGAGCAAAGATAGTCTGGGTGGCTCCCAGACTGAGGGACTGCCACAGCTGTATGTCTGTGCACTGACACTGAACTGGGCTGGCTGTCATTTCAGGTCACCATGGATTCTGTTCATTCAGGAGGAGGTAGGAAGATGTCAAGAAACATGGAGATGTAGCACTGAGGGACGTAGTGGGCATGGTGGGGATGGGCTGATGGTTGGACTATAGATGATCTTAGTCGTCTCTTCCAACCTTAATGATTCTAGGGTTCTGTCATGGGTACCACTGGCTTGGGAAGCTCTGACAAGTTAAACCTGCTGTGTGTAATTCCTCACCACAGGTGGTTTTCCTGAAGTTCCAAACGCAGTGCTGCATGGAGAACAGGATTCTGCTTGTCTGTGAGGGCTGTGAGCTGCTGTCCTGGCTGCAGAGGCATTAGAAGAGTTGAAACGATTCTGCTAATCTGCAAGGCTTGGAAGTGTTATGAAGTATTTCTTTGATTAAAACCAGACGGACTCTTTAGATGCTCGGAGAGGACACAAATGCTGAAGGAGAAAATGACGCAGGAGGGCAGCAGGTAGGTATTAACAAAATGCACTGGAGAGGTTTCCTGAGGAGCTTATTACATTTTACTGAGGAGCTTATTACAGAACAGACCTAATGCTACTGCTGATGCCCTCTGCAGTACTCACTCACCCATCTTTCTCCTGGAAGTGAAAAGAGCTGAAACTCTTTAGGGTCGACAGTTGGATTTAAACATCACAAGTTTCACAGTGCAGTGTCTTTCATAATAACTGTGATCCAGTTTAGGCCTTATTTAAATAACAAATGTTCTTAAATGGTTGTTCATTTGCGGTCTAACAGGCAAGAGGAAGGCAGAGCCCCACGTGGGTATGACCTGTAAGGCAAATGCTCACGCATCTCCTGCAGCAGTCCTCCTCCAGGGCACAGCATCCTCAAGGCTCATCTAGCAGGTGGATTTCCTGCCCTGTGCCAGCAAACCTCGCATGTTGTGACCAGAGGTGACAGTCTGTGCTGGTGGTCACTGTCCCCATTGCTCCCAGCCTCCAGTTCCAAGGATCCCTAGGCTGCACCACCTACTCCTGTGTCAGACCCAGCTGATCACAGCTTCTCTTAACTTCCAAGAGGTCATTTAAACTGTCCTGGGTGCAGTGCTGCCAGTGACAAAGCTCCCCTGGACCTCAGAGAGGCCAGGTGTCACTGGAAGTGCTCAACTTCAGCGTAGGCAGAGGCTGAGGGGAGCATTCTGTGCCCCATAGGGTCCTCACTGTCTCCTCCAAGAGCTTAAAGGACAGGCCTTGGCAGAGGGAGCAGAAGACAAACTTTCGTGCAGCTCCTCATGGCTGAAGGAATTCAGTACAGAGGAGAACGCAGTGGGAAGGGCAATTTCCCTGCTTTGGAACTTGATCAATAACTTTACATATGATGTAACAGTTCTTGATAGGTTTATGTCAGTCCTCTGTCAAATCATCAAAATCTATTTTGGTACCTATTTCTGGTGAAGCTTCCAAATGGTCATTCTGAGAGAGCACTGAGGTCTTTACTGAACAGTGGGAGTCTCAGATGTGTTACTTTGCCTACCTCCCTTCTCTTCTTTTTCAGGAAGTTCATCAAGACCTTCATTTTTGTGTGCAATTTCCAACACAGTTTTAATGGAGTCTCTGATGAATTCTGTTTTCAGTGAGTTCTCTGTGTGGACAAAATGCCACTTCCTTGTGTAAGAAACTTAATACAGAAGCGTTTAACTTTCATTTTAAGTGAATTCCTTGTTTATCAAACATGATAATAAAAAGCTGATGCAGTAAAATCCCAAATACTCAGCCATCAGCCATCTTCAGCCATCAGCACACCTATTTAGTCATTCTTTTCCTTCCTTTTTCTCAGGAAAGAGACCTGAGGCAGTAGAGATTTCCCCAGCTGAAGGCTCTTCCACGGACCCACATAGATCTGTCCTTATGGCCCATATGGCAGGAGGTGATGTCTTTTGGCTCCCTCCCAAAGTTTTACCTGACGCAATCTCCCTGTACTATTTTTTTCCAAGTGTGTTGGTGTGTAATCAATAAGGAAATGAAATTCACACAGAAATGGCTGTCTTAGCAAACAGCATTCCAATTTCTTTCTTCCAGGAGAGCTGTTGCATGACAAGAAATGGTGAAGCCAAATGAGGACTTAGGTAGATGTGAACTTCAGAAGAACCTATGAGGCAGTGTCAGAATCATGGAAGCATTTAGGTTAGAAGGGACCCTTAAAGGCCATCTGGTCCAACTCCCTTGCCATGAAAAGGGACACCTACAGCTCCCTCAGGTGCTCAGAGCCCTGTCTAATCACTCTTTAGTCCTGCAGACATCAGTCTGCTCTCTGCAGACAAAGCAATTAATCTGTACAAAAGATGCAGATATTTAGGTCAAGGTCTTTTCTCTCAATTTATATTCTCAGAGTGGTTTGAGAGGTACAGAAACAATATGTCTCGAGCTGAGGGCAGTTCATTTTGTCTCCAGTGTCTCAGACTTGTTCACAGGGGCAGTGTTTTAGTGAGGGTTTGATGAACACAATGGTAGCCAAATACTGATACAGACAGAAGCCAGCAGCAGTTCATGTTGAAAATAAAGGTCCACCTGAGCAGACAGCACTATTTATCCTGCATGTGCATAGAACCATAGAATGGCCTGGGTTGAAAAGGACCACAATGATCATAGAGTTTCAACCCCCCTGCTATGTGCAGGGTTGCCAACCACCAGACCAGGCTGCCCAGAGCCACATCCAGCCTGGCCTTGAATGCCTCCAGGGATGGGGCATCCACAACTTCATTGGGCAACCTGTTCCAGTGTGTCACCACCCTCTGTATGAAAAACTTCCTCCTAATATCTAACCTAAACCTCCCCTGTCCCAGTTTAAGACCATCCCCCCTTGTCCTATCACTATCCACCCTTGTAAACATCCATTTGCCCTCCTGTTTATATGCTCCCTTCAAGTACTCGAAGGTCACAATGAGGTCTCCTCGGAGCCTTCTCCAAGCTAAACAAGCCCAGTTCCCTCAACCTTTCCTCATAGGAGAGGTGCTCCAGCCCTCTGATCATCTTAGTGGCCCTCCTCTGGACCCGCTCCAAGAGCTCCACATCCTTCTCGTACTGGGGGTCCCAGGCCTGGATGCAGTACTGCAGATGGGGCCTCACAAGAGCCAAGCAGAGGGGCACAATCACCTCCCTCTCCCTGCTGGCAACCCCTAATGCATGATGGGCCCAAATGAGTGCTGAATAGGGCCAGTTCTCTTCCCTATTTCCCTGTTGCTAGGAATGTGGATGTGACACCCTTGCTAACAGATCAACCTGCTATGGGTTACATGTCCTTGGACCAGCTCTGTTTTTGAGTCTGTCAGAGATGGCCAAGTGAAAGGCCTCAGAAAGCACTTTTGGACTCTGGAGCAGCAGTGAAATAAAGAATCTAGGAGAAAGAGCTCATTGTATTTCAAAACTGGCAGAAGGAAAGGGCATGTGCATGAGGGGTATGTGGTGTTGCTTCATTGTGATGTTTAAGCAATGAGAATGGTGGAAGACCTGAAAGTGCGTGCATGGGGAGCTGTGCTCCTCTGAGCTCAGCGGGGTCGGTGCAGTGCCCTGTGGTCAAGACTGCAGTGCTGGTGTGTGTGCAGACTGAAATACAGAAACACAGTGATTATTCATGTGATACTTCTGTCTCTGCTCTGTCTGATGGCTGAGAGGGATGTTTGCTCACTTTCTGGCTGTGCAGGGATAAAATAAACAGAAAGGGCAGGAGTGGAGGGATTCCCTGGAGATGAAGCAGCTCACAGAAAGGGCTGTTAGCTCAGTGGCCTGAGACTGAAAGGGAAGGACTTGCTGGCAGGATTGTGTGCTTGTTTTTACTGCAGTATTTTAAAGGTTGAGCTCCTAGCCTAGCTGCCCAAGAGATGGCCAGAGATCCAGTGGGATGCTATCACTGGGAGTCATTTTAAGTTCTGGGGAGGAGAGAACTTGCCAACTTGGTATGGAAGAATAAATTAATTGGAAAGGCAATGCATTCTACTGGTAGGATGCCTGACTTGAGAGGTTGAGTTGCTTTGTTCCCTTGTGTTAAGGGGACAATGGGCCCAAGAAGAACTTTTCCGGTTTAGTAAACACAAATGTGAAGTCTGGTTCCTGGTCCAGAACAGCCCTGTGTGTTGCTGCAGGTGAGGGACTGACTGCCTGTGTGGCACTTCTGCAGCAAAGAAACTGGGTTCCTGGTAGGCAACAAGTTAGGCATGAATCGACCCTGAACACAGCCCAGATTGCTCATGCAATCTTCCCTGGAGATTATGTATATAAGTCATAGAATCAGAGCATTGCTCAGGTTGGAAAAGATCTTAAACATCATTGAGTCCAACCACAACCTAACCAAACTACCCGAACTCTAACAACCCTCCGCTAAATCATGGGGCTGGATGGTATCCATCCGAGGGTTCTGAAAGAGATGGCTGATGTGGTTTGGACCTATGCATGTGGCACATGGATCCTTTCTTAAAATTCTTCAGGCTGCTGCTGCACAAGGTTGCTATAGGGCTGTGCTTTCTGCATGTCTCTAGCTTATGGGCCAGAAAAAAGGAATATCCGGTCTGTTTCAGGCAATGCTGTACTTTGCTCCTCTTCCCTTTCCAACCCACGCTGCAGCGACCCTGGCTGGGTTTCTGTGCCTGCAAACCATTCTGCACAACCCTGAGAAAGAAAAGGAAGGTGGTAAAGGGGAGCACTGATGGGGAGAATCTATAGAAAAAATAATTTGGAAGGCAGACCAGGAGAGTAATTGTTTCTTATGCCATTAATGAGATTTCAAGTGCTGGAAGAGTGTGAAAGAGCGAAATAGACCCAGGTAGGAGGAATGGTGACAAGGTGTGGAGAGCAGTGTGGTTGAGTGTGTAGGCAAGTGTGTTCTGAAGAAGGTAGCCATTGAGAATCCCTCAAAATCTGGCCAGCAATGGGGCCAGTGAGCTGGAAAGATCTAAAACACTGTGCTAAGTGCAATGGGCACCTTGTCTTCACACTTGAAAAGTCACAGATTGAAAAGGATCAAGGTTTCGGTCAGTGTGAAGAGCAGTGCTGAACATGTGTTAGCAGGCTTTTCTTGCCCAGTACAGTGAGACAAAGGGGAGACAGCGGATGAAAAGGAGATGGAGATGGAAGCTCTGAGAAAGACATCAAACCTTTGTAGCTGGGAAGGCAGAAGGTAGAAATAGCAGAGCAGTGCCAATGGCTGATGGAAGGTGTTACAAGGTGCCTAAAGGTCAGACATAGGATCATATGAAGAATACATTTGAAAGGGACCTCTGCAGTCCAATTTGCTGTTCAAACCAGGCTTAATTCCCAAGTTGGAGCAAGGTGTTCTCAAGGCTTTGTCCAACCAACTTCAAAAACTTTCCAAAGATGGGCGTTTGACCTTCATGCAGAACAAAGATGCTTTTTTGATAGTGCTGATTGCCATTAAGAAAATTTTTCCATGGAAGGTCCTGTATTACCAATTTCTGAAGTAATCCACGCAGCTCAAAGGAAACACATTACTTTTTATCCTAAAAGGGAGTTTGTTCGGGCACTGTAAAAAATACCAGCAGGGAGGAACCATGTTTGATGCACTTTCTTATTCTGTCCTCTTATCTTGAAGGTGTGTGGCTCCCTCAGATAGCCATGGAACACTTGAGTTCCGAGTTTTCCTTTTGAAGGAGGAACCAGACTAGTTTTTATGCTCCGATTCCTACTTGGGACTTGCTTTTGTCCTTGCTGAAATAATCTCCCTTCCTTTACTCACTGTTCTGATTTTCCTGACTTTCAGTATTCGCTCCTATGAGATATTGCCTTTCTTCATGCCTTGGGAAATAGTGATGTGCTGTTCTTACGCCAGGATTACTCACCTCCTCCTCTTGGCAGAACTAAGAAGACAAAAGTTTCCAATGTGCTGAACCCTATAGTCCATATAAACACAAATACAAGCATGTGCTTCACGCATACAAACGAGACTCAAATGTATGTCTCACTACTGGCTTTTGACTGAGAGAGTTGACTTCCATCACATCTCTGTTGACAGTGGATATAAAATAACAAACTCACAGTCTTTAAAGAAATAAGGCAGTGGAGGAAGTCGGAAAGTTGTTTTATTGTATTACGAGATTGAAGAGAAGAGAAATTATGAGAATGGGTTATAGAGAAGAGCTTGTAGAATAGAAACTATAACGTAATACAGCACGACAGCAGAGAGCTGAGACTAAGAGCAATCGCTTAAATGGTGTGATCCCAGTGGGAACAATTAAAGTAAATGCCTATCAGATATTAAATATAGGTTAGAAAAGCAGCAATCAGTCTGAGTGATAGCAGGCTGCTGGTGTGCATGCAGAATGAGGAGAACTCCCAGAAAACAAAACAAAGACAGCCGTGTAGGTGAGTCTTTCCTGAGCAGAGCTCAGACATGCTCCACATTAAGTAAACAGCAGTGAGCACATGTGGGGAACCACGTGCCAGAAATTACTGTCATGCAGCTGTCACTGCACATAGCAAACATCCTGAATTTGGCAAAGTGTTCCCATGACAAAGTATGGGAAATACTGGGTGGATGGGGAGCCATTCCAAGCACTTAAATGATGAGAGATTAAGAGGAACAGCGTTCTCCGTACGCAAGAAAATGTTTGGATTACTGGAATACAGATGAAACTTAGGCTCAGAATTTCAGTTCTGTTCATAGGAACAGTTTCTATTTATGAAGGGTAAAGATCTGTATGGAAATACTGAAGAAGATTAATAGTTACTGTCTCCGGTGTGCTTTGTTTTGTGCATTCTTCTTGTGGCTACAATTAAGGACTTCTTGTCATTATTACTTTCCGTGTGTCACTATGTTTTTCTATAACTTACTGGGGAGAAAAGAAGGGAAGACATTTAATCCATCATTGCAAATTTCTTTTATGCGTTCTAATGCACTTTATATGAAGTGATTACACTGACAACAGCAGCATTTGGACCCTAATTTATTATGCAAATAACTTGCCTGGCAATAACTAATATGTGTCCTCCTGGGGCAGAATCAAAATTGCATTGCTTTGTTAGAACTGCTCCAAAAGGCCACACCTGACATCTCAAGTATCCAAAAATGAATCGTTTTCCTTTTCTCGCCTGCTTCCATATGAGCTATTTGCTACAGAGGTATTTGTTGGATGCAGACATCCTCTGCCTGATCTCTGCATCCATCTTGCCCACAAGCTGGATACAGCTTTCCAGGCTGAGCTACCTCACCTAACTAGAGAAGACATGAGCGTTCATGCCTCCGTCTCAGGTCAACGTCTAGACTCTGAATAATGATCAGGGACAAACAGGGACTTGATGGCTTTATTTACCTGACTGACTTTGTTTTGCACATAATATTCAATGTCACAGCTGTCTTCAATGATTTACACAATTGAGACCTTCTCTCAGCCAACACTGTGAGGTAGTGTTGCAGTTTCATCTTCATTTTATTCATTCCTTCATTTCATCATTCATTTTACCTTTGAGAATGCCACTTATGTTCTTTTGAAAACTTCTCCCCTTCCTCCTGTGATACTTTTCCTTCCTGAATCTGCTGCATATCTAATCACTTCCTGCACGTCCTTGAGTGAGGTTTTCTTCCTTCCTTTAGGTAGACCTCATAAAGCTCTGCCTTAGTTCACCTCTTTTTCTTATCATGACGTTGTCTCATCCACAAATGCCAATTTAATTATCGTTGGTATGCGGGCAACATAGAAGTCAAACTCTTCATTCTGTTAATGTTTCTTTATGACATTAATACGTCTCCCCTTTGGATAGCTAGCAGGCACAACTAACTGTGTCTAAAATAGTTTATTAGCCTCTCAACCTGCAGCTTTTCATGGCTGGTTTGCTGTGACATTTTCCTTTTTTTTTGGTCTCAGCGATGTAATGTTACTGCATTTTATCTGGTTGGTTTCCTATAGGCACTGTGCTCTCGCACAGGTTATCATCTCAGCTTCACACTTTGTCTTCTCACACTATGTTCCTTTGTTGACCCTTATATCTCATCTCTTAACAGCTTTCAAGGTCTGTGGGATGTACTATGAATCACAGTGTTGAATGAAAGATAAAGAAGGTCTTAAGTCCTGGAAGTGAAGAAATACACTGTATGTGATGCAAGAGGCCAGCAATAGCAGCTTTCTGCAGCTGAGACTCCCAGGAGTGGTCCTGTTTTTGCTCAGAGCAGTGGGCCTGGGTGTGCCTGTGTGTTACTCATGTAAATGCATTTGGTCACTGAAATGCGGGACTTCTTGTTTTGTTTCATTGGGAGTTTTCTGCACACAGGTGAGTAGCTGCAGTTAATAGATAGCTGAACTACTGCAGACAGAAATAAGTGCCAAAGGACAATCATGGGCTGCAAGGAAAATTATAAAGAACAAAGGGGTTTAAAGTTGTAGTATCTCTGTTGTACTTCAGCATTTGCAGCAAACCAATTGATGGACTACAGCAAAGCTTTCAATACTGATTCTCACGGTGTCCGTCTGGAACAGAATGTCCAACATACAGCTAGGCAAAAGTACTATGTGAGAGGTGAACAACTCCAGACAGCTCAGGCTCAAAGGGTTATAGTAGATGAGAGGTACATCAAGCTGACGGCCAGTCACAAGTGGGGTTATGCAAGGCTCCGTTACAGGGCCAATTCTCTTAATGTTTTCATCAATTACTTGGTTGTAGGACTTGAAGATATACAAAGTAAGTTTGCAGATCACACTAAACTGGGAGTTACTGCTGATTCCCTTGAGGCTAGAATAGCCCTACAGAGAGATCTCAAAAAACTGGAGGGCTGAGCAATCACCAACCCCATGAAGCTTAACAAGAAGAAGTGCCAGATCCCACACATGGGGCAGGGCAGCCCTGCATCTATTCAGAGACTGGGGGATGAAAGGCTGGAGAGCTGCTCTGTGGAAAAGGATCTGGGGGTTCTGGTCATCAGCAAGCGGAATGTGAGTCAGCAGTGTGCCCTGGGGCCCAAAGGACCAACCATGCCCTGGGGTGCCCCAGACCCAGCGCTGCCACCAGGTGGGGGGAGAGGCTGTCCTTTCTGTGCTGTGTGGCCTCACCTCCAGCACTGGGTGTGGGTTTGGGCCCACAGTGTAAGAAGAGCATAAAATGATTAGGGAGAGTCCAAAGGAGGGCTGTGAACATGGTGAAGGCTCTGGAGGGCAAGGGGTGTGAGTAACGGCTGAGGTGCTCGAGTGTGCTCAGCCCAGAGCATGGCCCCGAGTGCCGGAGCTCGGGGAGTGTTTGATCGGAGCTCTCAGACATTGGGTTTGGGTTTTGGGTAGTGCTGTGTGAAGCCACTGGTTGAACTTGATGATCACTGTGAGTTCCTTCCAACTTGGGATATTCCATGATTCTAAGCAAATAGTTGTGTTTAGATACTATACAATTATTAGAAAATGCAATGATTTCCAACTATTTTAAAGGTATTCTTGCTTAAATTTAATCTAACCTGAAACCTGTGATTTTGTCCTAGTATTGTGTGAATTATTGTCCTAAATATATATATATATTTTTTTTCCTATCAAACTGCAGCTTTGGCTTTGAGGACCTGAGGGTAACACAGGGAGGAAACTAGAGACAAGATGGATGGGTTTCTTCTCTTGTCTGCCTCTCCTTCCCCTTCGCTTCCAGTAAATAAGATGCTCAATGCCTTTTATTTTAGGACTTAATCAAAGCGCCCTGGGAGCGGGTGGAGTGTTGCCACCCTCAGTTCAGTGAGCTCTGAGTCAGGCTCTGAGGAAGGTGCTGCAGCCAGCAGGGCTGCATGTGCTGCTCCGACACAACGTCAAAAGAGTGGAGGTGTTTGTCTGTCTGAGTGCATCAAGAACTCATCATAGGCAGCCCTTCCCTATCCACTGCTCTAAAGAAATACACCTGAGAAATAACGACTGGATGAGGCACACGCAGTTGGTTATCTGATAGGAAACTTGTTTACCCCTCTTTGGCTATGTCTGTGCTTTACCATTACAAAACAGCAACCCCAGTGACAGCAGTCATTCTTCTTATGATTTTGAAGAAACAAAGGCAAAAAGAAATTCAATTCACAAGCAAATAAGATAGAGAGATGTGTCATGGCAATATTAGTAAATAAATATCTCCTTCAAATGCAGAAATACTCTGTATTATCAATCTAACAGCTGGCAAGCTCATCTTTACTGTAAAACTATTACTTTATATCTAAAAGAAATGAAAAGAATATCAGTACTCTATCACAGCAATCAACAGTATCACACAACACATTCATTCTTAGCTCTGTCTTTTTCTTTAAATTAAAAGAAAAACTACTGGACAGAAGTGTGAGGCAGAATAAATCAGAGCAAAATGCATATTTTTATAAATGATGCTGGGCTGCTTCGTGGGATGTCTTGCTTAGAACCGCGATCAAAAATAAAATAGAAACTCCAAGTCCTAGCCAGAATTTAGAAATTAATGCTGAAAATAGTCTGCTGCTGAGCAGTTCTGTCTCCTCTGCTAGCTCATCTTTGATGCCTTCTGCAAAGCAGAAGATGGAGAAGTACATTTCTCATCACACTCCACTGCTCAAACACACATCACTCCTTAATGTCAGGCTTCTCATATCCTTGGATGAGTTCAAAATATAAACTTTCAACTGAAGAACTGTTAAAGCATTCATCTCAAGGAGACAGTCTTTTACAGTATGCTGCTGCTCTCTCCAGCAATCATTCAGGCTGCAGTCTGACAATCTCTCAGGATAATTACAGCAACTCCTGTACAACTGCTATTGAAAGGCAAGTCCCATCCCCAGGTTTCCATTTTCAAAACTCCCTAGCTTTTCACACTGCTGTATTCTTTTACTTAAGCAAGGCAAGGGTGAGAACAGTTTGTTCATTCCTTTTCCCCACCGTGCCTCTTGCTCTGTTGCTGAAAGTGATTTTCATGGTACATAGTCTTGATACATTCTTTTGTTCTCTCTAAATCCAGCAACACAGCTCTGCTGTTTTCCCTTTCCTTTCCAAATCAATCTTGTGTGCACAACATCCTTGTCTGAGGAGAACATGTTTGTGTGCACTGTCCGTCTTTTCACCTTGATTAATGTTTGTGCTTTTTCTCTCTGGCCTCTTAAACTCTCACCTGCATCACATTTCGTAATATACCAGAACAAAAACAATCCGTTGACTCACAAAGCAAGTAATGCCACGTCTCAGTCCCGTGAAAACTCAAATATTTTCCATTCAAATAGTCTTCTCAGATTATTTATTCCTCACTGTAGGACTTGATGCAATCTTTTCCATATATGCATTTATTTTCACTTCTAACCACCTAGTTTTATGGCTCGGTTTTAATCAAGCAGTGGCTTTTGAAAGGATATCGGACATCCTGGAATTGTTGAGCTTCAACAAAAAGGCCACCTCGTCATCAGTTCTGCACCCCTCTGGGTTGCTCACAGCCTTGAAGTTGAGCTGATCAATTGCTGGATGTGTCCTTGAACTCTCTCTGTCTTAGGTATCCATACAGGAGGCAAAAATGTAACCAAAAATGTCCACAGAGCTTCAAGGAACTGATCTTAGAATTTAACCCTGAAGCTGTAAGTCTAACATGATTCTTCAGACAATAATTTTTGCTTCCTGAAAAATAGAACCCTTTTAGGAATCTCAGGTTGCGCAGTTTTGACACAAAGCCCTTTAGTAAATATTCTGTCTGATAACAGCCTGATGCTGTTTTTAATTTGCTGTAAGAACCAGACGATAGCTGTTTGTAGCATAGTGCTTTTCTTGAAGGTTTATGGCCTTCAATAAGTGTGGATTCTCTGAGGAATGCCTCCTATCTTTTATTATTATTATTATTGTTACTCTAATGATTTCTGCTGTGTACTCACTTCAGATCTCACCTCACCCTACAGCCCATATTCTAAGGATGCATAATCAGAGGATCTTTTATTTAGAGTTCATCATCACCTCTCACCAGGGCAGCACAATGAGAGGATATATTTCATCTGGCCCTATTATTTGGTTCCTGGTCCTCCTTCAGATCATGTCCTCTCAAAGTGCTGTGAAGTTAAATTACTGTGAAGACACTGGAAACTGGCATCCACATTCAGAGCTCTAAGAATTATTTTTGAGCCCTCCAGGCAGTCTAATATTTTCTTCAATCGAAACAAAATAAGTAAGACTGTCCTCCAGTAACAAAGCTCTGTACTCCAGTCTCTGTGTTACTGGGATTTGAAACCAGCACTGTAGAGGATTCATTAAAAGACATCTGGTTCTGGAAGGTAGTTTGGTTCAAGAATTTCAATGCTGCTTGGTGGGAGGGGGGCTGTCACCTGCAATGTCTACCATTGTGGGCCTAAAGGCAGTGTCTATTACAAACCTCTAAAGTGGAGGCCAGAGAAAGCTGGAGCACCATGGGAGGTTTCTGGCAGAAAGCAAATGGTCTTCATTTTCTGGCTAAGTGCAGCCAGCACTTCTGGTAGTACCTACAGTCTGATGGGAGTGCAGGAGTCCTACCCTGGACTCTTCTTGGTTTCACAGCTATGCAGACCAGGGGATAGCTGTTGCAGCATTTTTCCCTCTGCTTCCTCACACAGTAACACAGTCTCCTCCTCATCTAGATTAACTTCAGCCTGCAACAAAGAGACAACATTTCTAAGGGAATCAGAGCATCACATTGCCCGGATTGATGAAAATTAAATGAACAGAGATGAGCTGCATACCAACATATCTATAGCTCATACCACCTTATTGTGCATTGCAAACATGTTCAGCGAAAGCAGTGATTTACCACAGCACTCATTAGAGCAGAGCCTTTCCTTCCAGGAGTAGTTCTTGTGTCAGTGTATGGGAGGCACATACTAGAACATAGGATTGAAATTGTTTCTTGTTTTCGCTATAAAATATAGCAACACTATGAAGAAGATAGCAAAAAAGCATGCTTGTTTATTTTGCACTTGGGTCTCAGGTTGTATGTGGCAAGGATGAAAATTAGAAGGTGATGTACAGTGAAGCACATTCACACTGATTCCTTGTAATGAAGCAATGCTGATGAAGATTTGGCTTATCCATGTACTCTGAGTTGGAAGGAATTAGTATTTACAGCTATTTCTGGGTCAAAGGCTAAGATGAGGGTTGGATATGAAGCTATCCTTCCCTCTCAGCACAGTATTGTAAAATAAAGAAAACTGAAAACCAATTTCATGAATTGTGGGGTGAAAATTGGAGAGAAGCAAATTGTTCAAGCTGCTGCCAGAAGAGACAATTATGGACATCCTGTGGCAGTCCAATTCTCTTTACAGGTATCCTTACAGCACTAGTGCTTGGAGCCCTTCCCAGGGAGCAAGACCTCAGTGGTGTCAGTGCTTTTTTCAGTGAGTGTTTATCACTTCATTAGACAAGGACAAGCTCCTACCCCCACCCATTATTTGATTCTCCATTGCAATGGAAGGAGAACACCCTCCTATGATACTCCACAACGTGAGTCCAGCTGGGAGTGCTGCAGTGACTTCCTTCACTTTGCTCGGTGCTGCCCACATAAGCGTGCATTGAAATGAGCAGGAGAGGAGGACAGGCAGCCCTCAGGTCTCTGGGAGATGGCTGCTGATGGAAGACAGCGGGAGCAGCCAAAGGCTGTGGCTTCATACTACACTGTCTGTAATACCAGGTTATCTGTAATACCAGGTTAGGGTATCCCTGCTCTGACACAACAGCCCGTGGGATTAGGCTACAGGCTGGTTGATGTAACTGGCCTGGCTTCAGAAAACAAAGATATACTTTAATCTCATTTTAAAAATCAAACAAATGCATTGCTCTGAAGCTTTGCACAAGACTGCATTACAGTTGCATTAGTCTGATGCATTTGGACTGATACCCTAAAGCCCCAGGGTGTTAATTTCTGCCCCGAGCAGGTGACCTGAGTCAGTATTTCTGTCTGTCTCTCAGGAAGCAGCTGGCTCAGAGCTCCCTGTCGTGTGCACTGCTGGATCTCTCCGGCATGAGCAAGCTTAGAAAAGACCTTTCCATTTCCCCCAGAGAAATGATTTTTGAAAAGATCGGTTATCAGACTCAATAAAGAAAGGCCAGGACAGGTGTTATCACTGCTTTGTGCTTGCCAACTGATAAAAGCCTTTGTTTTCAAAGTCTCAAAAGATAAAAACAGCATGTAAAATTCCCACAAGAAATGAACTGAACAAGTTACCATTTCACACGTGTAACAGTACAGTCTGAACTTCCATAGCTTCCTCACAAAACATTTATTAGTCGCTGTCACTGGAGGATTTACCAGATGAACCATTATTATTACAGCCGTGGAGCTGGGGTGGGGAAAGAGAAAACAGATTTAACCTCACATCCCTAGTCTGCTCAACTACAGTTGAAGAGATCACTTGTTTTCAACATAGCCGAGCAAATTAACAGAATAATTTGCTTAGGGGCAGACCCCACAGGGTTTGCTATTGAAAAAAAGAACAATGGGTGAATCATTCCCCACTCCGTCACAGATTCATTGTTCATTTTCATGGTGAGCTGAACTCTGATTCCCAAGGCAGGCTGGCATGATTCTCACTGTCGCAGTGCTGCTGCCAGGAATACTCTATCTGATGGACAGAGGAAAGCTGTCAATTGAGGCCTTGGCTGCACAATTCAGGCAACTGTTGATGACCCAAGCAGTGCTACTGCATTGACTTTTGGGTGACATGTTCTATCATTTTATGGCAATGAGGTTAGACACTTATTTCAGTTTTCTGCAGAGGAAACATCATGAAATATATGTGAAAGAAATATGCGCTTTCCCATCATTGTGTCTTTTTCCCCCCTTTTCTCTGCACTTTCTTAATGGTTCCCATTTTGATTTTTTAGGCGAGACAATGAAATTTCCCATCCTGGTCTGTTACCCTTACGAATGAAATCTGAATGACCACTCAGAAGACTAAGGGCAGCCAGATGGTTTCATTCTGACTTGAGTGTACCCTCTCTGTCCTCTCCCCAGCAATCTACTGGATGTTGTGCTTCTTTAGTATGGACACTTTAGAATGCATTGCTAAAGCTGAAGTGAGAAACTGTCTCCTGCGGCAAACTGGATTTACCCACGTGCTTACAGCTTCTTCACCACAGCGGAAAAGTAGTTTCATGTTTTCAAAGTAAAGAACCTCTTTTCCCTAGTGAACCACTGCCTTTTGCTTAAAGAAAACTGCAGAGGATCAATCTGAGAGGAGAGAATTTTTTCCAGCCTTTTTCTTATAAAAATAAAATATCAGAGAGCTGGCGCCAAGTAGTGAGGGTTGCAGTGTGAAGGTTTATAACACAGGTCAGCTGGAGAGTCATCAGCTTCTTTGAGGGAAAGCATAAAATGTGCCATTAAATGGGAAATAATCATTTACTCTGCAAGGTCAGTGCCTCCCTGTAGGAGTTTAGGAAGGATCAGTATCTCTGAAGCATTATTGTTTTACTGGCATGGTTAATTTTGGCAGTGGGAATGAGACAACTGAGCAGAGGTGCCCTGCCGACCATTACAAGTGGTATATCAGGGTTCTCAAGGTTCGCTGAAGTTTTCTGAGCTCATTACAGTACTCAGACATAGTAATATCTTGAACAAAATGAGACTAAAGCTTCATTTTCTGCTTGCTTCCTCTGAAAAAAACCCTTGTCTTAGACAAGGAGATGAAATAGGATTAAAGTATGTCAACCTTTTCCTAATGTCTGACCTCAGAATTAAAGTCAGCTCTCAAAAAAAACCAACAGCAGAATGGTCACATCTATGAAATACTTTTCTAGCTTTAATAGTTCCTTCAGCTTTTGAGATTCCAGAGTGCATTTTATCACTGTGTGTCTTCTAAAATCAGAACAATTTGAAACTTGCATTTAAGTGAAAATTTACAGTACTGTCTTATTAATGAGGTGGAGGGTTACAGATAACAAGAATAGCACCAAATACCACAAAAGGTCAGACACTGCTTGGCGTTCTCTTTGTACCTTCCTGATGTAGAAAACACTCCTTGTTCTCACTGTTGCTGCTGGAGGAAGAAGTTGTCCACAGCTGTTGCAAACCAGCTTCTGTCAGCTCCCAGGCTTTCATTGCAGGTATCTCTTCCAAGTTCCTCCTGAACTGATTCAGTCAAAAGCAGTCAGATAAACTCACGGGCTGTCAATTCACCATCTAGTTCAATATAAATCTATTAAACAAATACGCCTTACTGCCTGGAGTGAATTAGGGAGCACCCACCTGACCTGCTCTTCTGGCTGCCTTGGAGCCAGAGGTAAACGCCAACCAGTTTGTCAGTAAAAAGCACATTAAGATCAGAGAAGAGGCTTTCCTTACTGAGCCAAACAGGTGCTTTCCTACCTCCTTCTCTTTCAATGATGTGCTTCACTGCAGATAACTATGGACTGAGCACGCATGGCATTTTTCAGCCCTGCTGGAACATCTTTTGTATCCGTTTCCTCTGTAAGTGGCTCCCCAAAGGGGGTTCTTGTACTGCTTTGCCAAAGTGCTTATGAAGATCTATCAGTTATCATTCCCTACCTAGTGGTGATCTATGACATTTTTTTCCTCGAGATGTTGTTAGCTGTCATAGAATAAATCAAATGCAGCAAAAAGATGCAAATGTGATTTCCACATTTAATACCACC
The DNA here is from genome assembly GCF_016699485.2 of Gallus gallus. NCBI lineage: Eukaryota > Metazoa > Chordata > Aves > Galliformes > Phasianidae > Gallus > Gallus gallus. Next base: position 180,500,486 of record NC_052532.1, read on the forward strand.
ATGGAGATGATGATTAAATTACTGTTATCACTTTGGAAACATATTGTCCAATGCAAATAGCTAGCAAATTACCAGAACACTCTGCTCAGACCTTCACCTAAATAACGTCATTACTTGGCAACTCCGAACGCGTCTGGTGTCACACACATTAATAATGCTCTGATCACATCCCAAAGAAATTATGTTTTGGATGAATATTTGCTTCACCTGAGATATAGCAGTCCTGCCAAATACCGTTGGTCAACACCAATTTGTGAGTGCCTTTTACATTTTTTTAATGTTTAATATATATATTAATTTCCTTCCAGGTACACCCTAGCAGCTGCCAACCTGCCAGTTATAGAAGCCAAAATTCAGCCCAAAGGTGCTGAATCACCTGCAAAAGGCAGATGCAAAAGGCCAAAGGTCCTTGCTTGTGCAGAAGTATTGTGGCAATGTGTAGCTCAGGGGCATGCAAGAGCATTAGGCCACAGTTTCCTCTTGTTAACCTTGGTGCAGATGAGTAGACTGGGACTGACATGAGATTATTTCAGCCCAGCAGGAAGACCAAAATTCAGTCTGAAGTTCAGTGCTTCCTTACCATACTCTGTGTTTGTGGTCCTGTGTGTCAAGTAGCATAAGCATTAACTAAGTTATGCACGCCATGATGTGCTGTTTGCTGTGACCCTCACTAGGTAGGCTGTGAAAAGTCTTCCAGATGTTGAGTCAGAGAATCATAGAATGATAGAAAGGTTTGGGTTGGAAAGAACCTTAAAGATCACCTAGTTCTAATTCCCCTGCTGTGAGCAGGGCTGCCAAGCACTAAATCAGGTAGTAGGTCAGGTTGCCCAGGGGCCCACCCTACCTAGCCTTGAACACCTCCAGGGAATGAGTTTCTCTGGGCAGCCCGTTCCAGCAACTCATCAGCTGTCAGTGAAAAATTCCCCCCAACATTTAAATTTTCCCTCTTTTAGTTTAAAACCATTCTCCCTTGTCCTATCAATATCCACACCTGTAAAAAGTTATTTTCCTCCTGCTTATAAATTCCTTTTCAGTATTAGAAGGCTGCAATGAGGTCTTCCTGGACCCTTCTCTTCTCCAGACTGAACATGCCTAGCTCCCTCAGCCTGTCTTCATAGGAGAGGTGCTCCAGCCCTCTGACCATCTTTGTGGCCCTCCTCTGGAATCACTCCAAAAACTTCACATCCTTCCTGAGCTGAGGGCCCCAGACCTGGATGCAGTACTCTAGACATGGCCTTATAGAGGCAGAACAGAGGGAGAAAATCACCTCCTTTGCCCTGCTGGCCACCCTTCCTTTGATACTGCCCAGGATACTGTTGGCCTTCTGGACTGCAAGTGCACACTGCTGACTCATGTCGAATTTTTCATCTACCCGTACCCACTGTATGGCAAACAGGTATACAGATTGTAAGGTAAATAGGTACAGGACCAGAAAGAATACTGCATTTACAAAGGAGTAATGAAATAAAGATCTTAGCCATGTCCTGGGCTCACAGAAGGGCTCCAAGGGGAGTGATCCCCAGATAGAGATCTTTCTTCATTGGGAGTCAGCCCTTAATTGGGGTCTAGGAGGGGTGGAGCCTGGCTCCATCCCTTCCGGTCACTCAGGTGAAATTGTGTTCACCTGTGCCCCTGCAGCTGACTCACCGCTCGCCTCAGGTGGTCAATCAGAGGTTCAGGCCGTGATTCAACAGTTCCCATACAACCCACAAGTCCTTCTCTGCAGCACTGCTCTCAATGAGTTCTTCTCCCAGTCTGTATACAACTCTGGGATTGCCTTGATCCAGCTGCGACACCCTGCACTTGGTTTTGTTGAACCTCATTAGGTCCATGTTTTTAAGCCTGTCCAGGTCCCTCTGGATGGTATCCCTTCCTCCCGTTCTGTCAACTGCACCACTCAGCTTGGTGTTGTCTGCAAATTCACTGAGGGTGCACTTGATCCCACTGTCTATGTCATCGACATAGATGTCAAAGACTGCCAGTACCAAGCCAGACCCCTGCAGGACACTACTCATGACTGGCGTTCACCTGGTCATAGAATCATTGAGCACAATCTTCTGGCTGCAATGATCCAACCAATTCATTATCTCCTGAACAGTCCAGCCTTTGAAACCATATCTCTGCAATTTAGAGGTAAGGATGTGGTGCAGGACTGTGTCAAAGGCCTTGCACAAGTCTAGGTAGATGTCCTTCTATTGTTCACCAAAATGGTCGCTTCATCATAAAAGGCCACCAGATCGGTCAGGCATGATCTACCCTTAGAGAACACATGCTGGCTGTCTCAGATCATCTCCTCGTCCCTCATGTGCCTTAATATGTCTTTTAGGAAGATCTGTTTCATGATCTTCCCAGGCACAGATGTGAAGCTCACCAGCCTGTAGTTCCCCAGGTTGTTTTTCTGCCCTTTCTTATAAATGGGAGTGATGTTTCCCTTTTTCTGGTCCCTGGGGACTTCACCTGACAGTCAAAACTTTTCAAATATAATTGAGAGCAACTTGGTAACCATATCAGCCAGTTCCTTCAGAACCCCAGGATGCATGTCATTGGGCCCCACAGACTTGCACACAGTCTGATAAGATGGTCTTGAACATGCTCTGCTCATACACTGGGAGAGATGTTGCTCACGCAGCCCCCAGCTAGAGGTTCAGGGATGCGAGGTTCAGGGTTGCAAGGTTCAGGGATGTGAGATGCGAGAAACCTGGCTGCCAGTGAAGACTGAGGCAAAGAGCTCATCGAGTACTTCAGCCTTCCCCATGTCTGCTGTAGTCAGTTTTGTCATTTATCAGAGGGGACACAGAATGCATCTTGTTATATCTCTTCTGATCAATGTACATGTAGAACCACTCCCCCCCCCCCCCCCCCCCCCCTTTTTTTTTCTTTCTTAAACATCCCTTGCCAAGTGCAGTTCCATCTGAACCTCAGCTTTCCTGATACCATCTCTGCATGTCCAGACAGCATCTCTATATTCTTCCCAGGCACCACTTCCTTGTTTCCATTGCCTGTACATGTCCTCCTTATCCCTCAAGTTGGGGAAACTGTCACAAGATTGATGGCTGGATTACAGAGTTGGGGAAGCTGCCATGAGATGGATAGCTGAGTGACAGGGTTGGGGAAACCATCACATGAAGGACGGCTGGATGATGGAGTTGGTGAAACCATCTCAAGATGGACACCCTAATGGCGGTGGGACTGGCAAACCAGAGCTGGGCTCTGGAAGGGCTGAGGACCCAAACATGCTGCCGAACCCGGGCCCTTGGGATGGGCACTGGCCAAGTGCAGGCTTGGGTGGGCCTGCTGGGGCACTGAGTGCGCGGGAGACGGTGTGTTTAAGGGGCAGCCACCACAGCCCGTCCATGGCTGGCTGCGAAACGTGTGTGTGAATACCCGCGTGTCTCGGGCCGCGGCCGCCCCTCAGCGCTCCCTAACGGCCGCGCGCGGCACGGCGGATCTGCCTGTGCTCTACACTGCGGGGAACCGCGTGGAGCTCGGCCTGGGCGCCGCACTGGGCGCTGCCGGGCGGAGCCCATCGGGGGCCGCCCCGCCCGCCGTTGCCCGGGACGCCGTTCGCGACAGCCGCTGCCTCTCGGTACGGCAGCGCTGCCGTGCGGCTGCCGCGTTCCGCCGCGGTTAGCAATGGCGTCCGGATGGGAGAGCGAGCGGAGCCTGGCGGCGCGCAGGGAGCAGCGGCGGCGGGAGCGGGAAGCGCTGCTGGCGCAGGTGGGCGGCCCGGCGCGGCTCGGCCTTCCCGGTCCGAGGGCGTCCTGCCCTGCACTGTCCTGCTTACCGGGCTGGGGCGGCCGCGGCGTGCGGTCCGAGCGCGGTCCTGCCTGAGGCGTCCGCCCGCGATGGGTACGCTGGGACAGCCCGAGGGAAGTGCCGCGACACGGAGCGGCACAGAGCGGGGATCTCTGTCGGCAATTTCGCTTATTATGGGCGTTTGGTTTTTAGTGAGCCCGCTTCTGTCTTCTTTGAACTTCGCTTCATGTGTTCGTGCACATACCCCCCGAGCCTTCTCAGCTCTAGGCCAAGCAGTTTTGGAGCAACAGGATCTGGGGGTGTTCTGCCGGCTGAACGTGAGCCAGCAGTGTGCCCAGCTGGCCAAGAAGGCCAACAGCTTCCTGGCTCGTATCAGCAGTAGTGCGGCCAGCAGGAGAGCAGGAGCAGCGAGGGCGTCACCCCTCTGTACTCAGCTGTGGTGAGGCTGCAACTCCAGTACTGTGTTCAGTTTGGGGCATCTCACTGTAAGAAAGACATCGAGGCCCTGGAGTGCGTTCAGAGAAGGGCAGCAAAGCTGGTGAGGGGTCTGGAGTACAGGGCTTATGAAGAGCGCCTGAGGGAGCCGGGATTGTTCAGTCTAGAGAAGAGGAGCCTCAGGGGAGACCTTATCGCTCTCTACAACTGCCTGAAAGGAGGGGGTGCTGAGGGGGGGTTGGCCTCTTCTTCCATGTGGCAGTGATAGGACGAGAGAGAATGGCCTTAAATTGCACCGAGGGAGGTTCAGGCTGGTATTAGGAAAAAAATCTTCTTGGAAAGAGTGGTCAGGCATTGGAATGGGCTGCCCAGAGAGGTGGTGGAGTCACTGTCCCTGGAGGTGTTCAGGAAGTGTGTAGGTGTGGCACTGAGGGTTGTGGTTAGTGGGCATGGTTGTGATGAGTTGATGGTTGGACTGGATGATCTTAGTGGTCGTTTCCAACCTTAATGGTTCTATTCTATAATTCTATTTTCTCTCAGCCCTTCCTTTTACAGGACTGTCTTTGCATTCCTAGCCTTTCTTTCCTGAGGAACCTGTGTTGTACCACTGTAGCACTTTCATTGTGGGGTGAATGACATCTCAGACCGAAGTGAGGCAGCCTGACTGGTAGAGCTCACGTGCTAGCTGCTGGGTTAGCCACTGCTCTTGTATGAGCTGAGACACAGCAGCCACGCTTTCACAGCTTTCATGGAGTTGCTGTGACCCAGAGAGCTGTCCTTATCCTGATGCACTCAGAGCCTGCCTGTGTGCAGTGATCCGGCATGTGCAGGAAGCTGCTCGTTCTTGTAACTCAAAGGCAGAGTGAATGGTGGCATTGGGAATCACACGCTGGTTAGGTAACATGGCTTGGTATGAAGCTTGAGGGGTGACTACATGGATGTGTAGGAGGAGGATAAGATACAGAAATAATAGTAGGTTGTGATGGTGGGCTTATGAGAGAAGGAAGACAGCCAAGATATTTCTAGAACAAAGGTAATGGGAACATGGCCCAAATGTCCTGCTGCTTACATAGTAGTGATGTCTTTTCTCACTTTTCAAAGTGAGAAGATAGCAGAATTTAGGTAATGTTTTACGTGGGTGCCTCTTGCATAGCTAAGGAACTGTTCCTAGGCAACAGGATTTCCGTTCAGTGACATCAAAATGTGAAACAACTCTACCCTGTATATTCCCTTCTTACACACAGTTGAAAGGGATATCCTTTAACGAAGTAATAAGCCGTATTATCCTGATGTGCTTTTTTTTTCTTCTTTTTTTTTTCTGGAGTTATTAATGTATTTTTTGCACTTTCTTCTCTATTTGAATGTTTGTTAGGAGTGCTGTCTTGATCAATTCAAACTCTTGGATGTTCAAAAAATGTTCTTAACTAGAAGAAAATAAAACTTCTGGAGGACACCATTATCCTGTTTTACCTCTTCTCACTTGTACAGCAAGAGAGTTGAGAGTTTACAGTTCTATTTGTAGAAACATTGTACAGTGTCAGGCATTGTTGGTGTAGCTTGTCAAATAATCATTTTTCTCTTTTTTTTCTTTGCTTTTGTTAGCATCAGTGGTGTAACATGAAATAGAAGTATACTGTGAGGATGTTTAAAAATGTTAGTGTAACTTACTCTTCAGAGGACTTTTTACTTCTTTTGTTCATATCTTTAAAATAGCATTAACTTTAGGTAGGAGATGTAGCATTAAACACTTCTACAGCATCTTTGTAGTCACTAGATCGTGGTATTAAATATGCTGTAATCTATGGAAAGGCCAATGGATTTGTATTTAACTTGTCATCACGTTTAAGTAAGTCTCGGGGAGACACGGTGAAGCTGGGAAAAGCAGTTTGGTTGCAGTACTGTAACAGTATGACAGTGAGACCGAAGCTACTCCCATTGTGAAAAGACTGAAGCTGGTAATGAAGGTGTTTTTTCATACAGAAGATACAGAATCATAGGGTCATAGAATCGCTTGGTTGGAAAAGACTTTAAAGGTCATCAAGTCCAACCACAACCTAATCATACTACCCTAACTCTAACAACCTTCTGCTAAATCATGTCCCTGAGCACCGCATCCAAACGGTTTCTAAACACATCCAGGGATGGTGACTCAACCTCCTCCCTGCGCAGCCAATTCCAATGCTTAACAACCCTTTCTGTAAAGAAGTGTTTCCTGATATCCAACCTAAACTTCCCCTGGTGCAACTTGAGGCCATTTCCCCTCATCCTGTCATCTGTCAGCCCTGAGAAGAGACCAACCCTGCTCTCACTGGAAGCACCTGTCAGATATTGGAAGAGAGCAGTAAGGTCTCCCCTCAGCCTATAAGGTCTCCCCTAGAAGGAATGAGACAAAGGTTGTTTTGACAGAACTTGAACCAATCCTAGCAAGCAATCTTTACTAAATCTGTTTTTTTTTTCTTCATATGAACAAGAAACAAATCATTGTATTATTCAGAATGTTTTTAAAATGTCATGAATACATTTTATTCCTAGATAGAAATCTTAAGGAGGTACCTGCATCTATTTTTGCAGGCAACAGTGATTGCTTAGAATCATGGAATCACCAAGGTTGGAAAAGACCTCCAGGAACGTCCAGTCCAATCGTCCACCTATCACCAATATTTCCTACTAAACCATGTCCCTCAGTACAACATGTAAACATTTCCTGAACACCTCCAGGATCAGTGACTCCACCACCTCCCTGGCCAGCCCATTCTGTCTGACCACCCTCCTGGAGAAGAAGTATTTCCTAACATTCAACCTGAATCTCCTCTGGCTCAACCTGAGGCCATTCCTTCAAATAAATAAAACCTCATTAGGTTCATGTAGGCCCACTTCTCAACCCTGTCCAGCTCCCTCTGGATGGCATCCCTTCTTTCTGTTGTGTCAACTGCACCACTCACCTTGGTGTTGTCTGCAAACTTGCTGAGGGTGCACTCGATGTCACTGTCATTGATAAAGATGTTGAAGTGTACCTGTGCCAAGGTAGATCCCTGGGGGATACCGCTCATGACTGGGCTCCACCTGGACATAGAGCCATTGACCAAAAAGAGATGATTGTGTGTACTTCAGTTTTTGATTCTAAATAAGATGAGATTTTGAACTGACTCATCTGTAGGAGCCTGTAGTAGTAAAGTACTGAGGATTGTTTGCCTGTCTTCTGTTCTGTAGAGAGTGCAGCTGGGGCTATGAAAACCTTTCACTGGTTCCAGATACCATCTGTTTCTTCATAGCTAGGACAGTGAGGTGTCTGAGGGAACCTTTACTGTATTTTCCTGAAGTAGTTCTACCAAAATCACTGAGCTCACAAGAAAAAACTGGGTTTCACTCATCCTTTTCTTTTTGCAAATTCCACATCCTCAAAAGTCAAGATCATAATATGAGTTTTGAAACAGTTGTAGAAATAGAATTGTATTCTTTACTTTTTACTTTAAAAGGAGCTGACTAGAAGTTGTATCTTGCTGACTTGTCTTTTAATTACTCTTATATTTTTGCTGGTTATGACTGTATTGTACTTCTTTGGAAGAATCCAAATATTTCCAAACTCATTGATTGAGATTTCTCTTTTAAATTTTGGAAACATATCTTCTATTTGTGTAATCTGCCCTCCCAACTGCATTGATAAAACCCTAGCAGCTGGTAATGCTTATGGATAACGATCAGTAATGAAATAATTAAGTGTTGACATGCAAATTGTTATCAAGCTCCAGAAATAGCACCTTGTTTTGATGAGTATGATCGTTCATGACATTACTGTTTCACTTGGCAAGTTTAGAAAGAGAAAATAACTTGATGGGTGTTTTGGTAAGGCAGGGGTGTGCACTTTGCTTAGATGTGAGCACTTTTTTTCTTTTTTTGGTGAAAACTGGCAATAATTCACTCTTGAGTTAGTCCCTCAATCTGTGCTATGTCACGACAGCTTTTCATTTGTTGTTGTTACCCTTCTGTGACTTGGTTTTTGATGGACATTGATGAGTTTCACTCAGTCTCTAAGGTTGATGTGATTTGCTTATTGCTTATGTAGGAACGGTTAGGGATGACTGATAGATTGCAAGATTCTCTTGCTAACAACACGTTGTTTAAAAAACATATATTTGCAAGTAAATGAAAGCTCACTCAGTATCTTAAGTGAATGTGTTGAATAAAATAATGGTGCTTTGAAACAGGTTAATGGCACAAACAAGAATTTGTTCCTTGTTTGTATCATTAGCTTCATTTAACTCAATGTCTATTTGTAAATTTTCCATCATGAGGCAAATAATAATTTCATTTAAAATATACCTTCTATTACAGAGAAGAGTTTAAATCACACACATACACCAAAGCATAAAAAACCCAAACAACCCAGCAAATGTGAAGAAGCAATGGAAAATAAGAGTAAGAATTTATGAAGCAGTAATGAGTTCTTTGGAGGGGAGAAAGGGGTAGAAGTAAATACAGGAGAAAAGTGAGTGCTGTTCAGGAATGAAGCTGACAGAGGAGACAAAAGGGATGGGGGTAATTTTGGCTTTTGTAATGTGCGAAAGGAGGCAGCCAGTTCCACATATGTAATATTGTCACTCTTCGTGTGCAGTCACTTGGTTCATGATGGAGAACACTGTCTAGTACAACTGTTTCAGGATGGAAACTAAATTCTGCCTTTAGTTTTTGCTTCAACTTTAGTAGATTGTGCACGGTTTATCTCACACAGCTGAAAACATTGCAGGAGTGGAGGGGTAATAATGGAAAAAAAAAATCCCTGCTTAATCAGATGTGATGATTGCATTTGGGATAAAGAGTTTTCATAATGACAAATTCGGTTTGATGGAACTGAAAGCCATGCATCTGATGAATGTATCACAGGAAACTTCGCTGCCTGGAAAGGTCGATGTTTTATTTACATAGTTTGCAGAAATTCTTTTCAGGAGTTGAAACTGCAGTGATTATTAACTCTTCAGAAAGAGGACTAAAAATATTTCTAGTTTTCTCTTCATAACAAGAAGGGGAAGAGCCTTCTGCAGCTCCAAATTTTGCACCTGGCTGAGGTATTTCTGAAGTTGAGAAGGCTTGCTTGCAGCTTACTTGTAAAATCAACACATACTGAGCTGTGCTTGGCAATGGACTAATTGCCCAGGGAATATTTTGAAATAGAAAATCAGAAGTGCAGTGTATCACACAGTGTGCTGTTTGTGAAGGCTGTAAGAAAGAGGATTTCACAGAGTGAAGGAAGGAAAGTGAACGTCTTTGCCTTGTTTACTGAGGATGATGAGATGGAGTCAGTGCTAGAGAAGATGCAGAACTGTAGCCTGAGGAAGGAGGGTGCATCATCTTTTTTTAGCTGGCTTTCCCATTTCACATGTAATAATCCTAAAGTATTTTTATTGCTGTCCTCTACAAGGAAAAGCTCTCAAGTACTGTTCTTAAAATTGTGTATGACTGCGTCAATGTGGCTTACAAAAGCATCTGTAACTAATGCTGTTGAGCTCCATTTAGTTATTTTTCTTCTCTATTTGTCTTAGGCCAAAATTGATTATGAGAAGGAGGAGAGGCGCAAGCTGCAAAAGCATCTGCGAGGCGAAGACACGTGGATGCTTCCTGATGTGAACGAGCGGGTGGAGCAACTGGAGGAGGTGATGCACCTGGAAATCACTGAGTTGTGTTCTTAGTTTTATAACGTCCATATGCACAGGAAGGTTTGAGGGCCCTAAGGTGGTCTAAAAAATCTCCCAATTTCTGAATTCTTTATGCTTCAAAATTAGCTTAGTTTAAGTGGAAATAATCTTTTACTCAGGAAGAGGAAAGCAACTTTTGTCATTCAATTCCAGCCTTATATGCAGGGGAGCAAGTGCTGCCAGACAAGAATAGTGCAATGAGAGAAATTCTAGAGGATCCAGGAGAAGTTGTAATGGAGTATCCAAATATCACATCCCTAAGTATTATTTTAGAACCTGTGTGATATATCAACAAATGACACGTGCGTTGATGCGGTGTTGCCCAAGGGAAGAGATTTGACTGAAACAAGGGTAGTGCAGATGGTCTATGTCTGATGTAGTGCCTTAGTTCCAGTGAAAAGGATACTGTGGGTAGGAGTGGGGATTGGTTATTGATGTGAGGTGTAGCGTGCTCTTCCCTATCCCCAAGATGAAGAGAGAAGGTAGTAGAAATAAACTGTGTCTGTGTCCAGCTGTGTGTGTTTTACCTTATACAGTGTGGTTTGGTATGTACGTTATGATTGTTTTTCTTGTGTGTGGCCAATTGGGTTTACTGAATATCATTTACAAACATTTTCTTGTAGGAACATTCTGGGAAGAAAAAAAAGAAAAAGGATAAACATTCAAAAAAATCTAAGAAAGAAAAGAAGAAAAATAAAAAACAGAAATCTGAAAGAAAGGATGACGTCGATGAGAGTTCTTCAGTAAGTAAGAAACTTAAAAGAGCTTCAAGTGACATTTTAAAAACCTGCAATGTTCTCTTGGTACTTGGGTACATGCAGTAATACTGAGACTCACTCTCTGTTGGGAAAAGCTGTGGCAATATTTGTCTTTTTAATGTACCAAGTCTCTTTCATATACCAAATGTTTAGTCAATTTAGAAGATGCTGTAATCTGAGTCTGTCTGAATTTTATAATATTCAATTAGGAAATAAGGATTTGTAGTTCTTTAGCAAAAATCTTGGAATTTGGGGACTTATGGGATAGAGTGGAAAAATTCACAGATTCTCTGTAGTTACTGGTATAGGGTAGAACAATATGTCTAAAATTGGAGATGTTTGACTTAAATTTCAGGCATGAGTTACTGTTGCCTTTCCCCATGGATATTCGACTGGGAGCTGTACACTATTCCAAAGGAAGGCTCAGACCAGTGCATTTAATTCTCTTGACTGATGCCTTCTCATTTAGAGGCACTCTGGCAAAACAGTACAGAGACTGTATTTACCTGCTGCTTTCTGGCCATGATGTGCAAAACATCTTTCTGGTGTTTTGGTGCAAGTCAGGTAGCAGTGTAACTTTTCTTTTGAGAGAATCTCTTTTCCTGAGTGAATAAACATGTAGTGTGATGACATTTATTTTATAGTGGCAGGTGGAGGTGAACTATGCTTTAAGTGTGGGAAGTAACCACAAACGTCCCATATTTCCTGTGGGATCCATCAAAATTAAAATCACATCGATGAGTCCCACAATAAAGCACACGTCTGATAGCTTTGGTCCACAGTCTCTTACTGCCATGACAGGTTCAGATAAATAGCAAAGCAATTCTATTCAATAAAATACAGTTTGATTCAAATGTGAAATTACAGTGCATGGTTTGCAAATGTAGGAAGTTGGATATGAAAATGGGAGAACATAGCACGTGAAGTGCTGTAGATGGTTCTGTTATTGGTTTAGTTTTCCAGTGTAAAACATAGTAACGAACCTAAACTTTTTAAATATTTTGTTTTTGTAATGCAATGAAAACTTTTTTTTTTGTTGTTTTTATTATGACAGTTTTAACATTAGCAGTGTTATGCTGTGAGTCAGCAGCCAGTGGGAACTGGTGTTACATACTGCAGTGTGCTCATGAACTCTAGCAGTGTGTTTTGGTTGTGAAGGAACAATTTCCTTTTGGATCTATCAAAACTACATTTGTATCATCACATATTACATTAGTAGTACTTAGCAACCAGCATCACGTTTGACTAACAGTATACTTGATAAGTGGTATAAATTTTATCAGTGTATGTTGATGTGTTGTAATTCTTTGCATTAAAATTTATACTCAGGATTCCTCAGTTGAATGGGTTGAGTCAAATGCATCACAGTCAGATAACACAGAAAAGGCCTGGAAGGTCAGCAAGCAATCAGATGCTGCAAAAGAACCATCTGTGCAGGTAAGAGGTCAGATAACTACTCCAGAAATAAATTCAGCATGACCAAATGTGGAATGTGTTTGGATTTGACAGTTCTTTTGCAGTGTGTTGAACAAACACTGTTTCACAGGGAAAAGTCTGTGTTTCTCGATGTAAATATTACATTTCATTAATTCATGACTTCTTTACCTAATATTTACATAGGATTTAACAAGGTACAACATTTGAAGTTGCCTAGCACCAGTTTCTTTCATCTGTTTTGAGGCTCTAGCAACTTAGCCTGATTTTCTTGAAGAGGTCAGATTAAAAATATTGACTAGAGATGTTACTTTTCTACATAATTTAGGCGTTTTATTCTACAGTTGAATGAATTTTTGCTTCTGCAATTATTACACAGTTATAAGGAAAGGAGGTGCAGAACTTCTCAGCAACAATATTTATAGTCTCAAGGCCTCTCCCAAGGTGAATTCTGTGCACAGTAAGCAGATTTACTATCAGAATGGCATAAATGTAGCTACATGTTGTGATGTTTTCAGTTGTGTGAAAGTGATCCGTTTAGTATCTTATTTCATTCCTGCTTCTCACTCTGAAGTTCTGTGTGTTATTAAGCGAAATAACAAGAACCTCTGAATTGTACACATATATTTTGGAAAAGCATGTAGCAACAAAATATAATCACAGAATCATTTGAGTTGGAAGGGACTCAGAAAAGTCATCTAGTCCAGCTCCCCTGCAATGAACAGGGACACCACGGCTCCATCGGGTGCTCAGAGCCCCATCCAGCCTGACCTCGAGTGTCTGCAGGGATGGGGCATCTGTGCCAGTGCCTCACTGCCCTTATTGTAAAAAACCTTCTGCCTTATATCAAATCTGTATCTCCCCTCTTTTAGTTTGAACCCATTTCCCCTTGTCATATTGTGGCAGATCCTGCTAGAGAATCTGTCCTTTCTTAAAGCTCCCCTTTAGATAATGAAAGGCTGCCCTCAGGTCTGCCTGGAGCCTTCTCTTCTCCAGGCTGAACAGCCCCAGACCATTAGCCTACCCTAGCAGGAAAGGTGTTCCATCTATTGGATCATTCTTGTGGCTCACAAGTCCTTATGGATATCATCATAATTTGTATTGCAAAGCCATTGTTTTTGCCAGACGTTTCTCATGTAAAGTCACTTACTCTGCACACTCTGGGCATGTCTTATTTTGGATGAGGTGTGAATTTCTGGGTCATTCCTACCTTTTGTATTTTTGCTGTCATTATAAAGCAGTCTTGGAGCACATAAACCCATTTCATATATACAGAAGATGGAGCCAGGCTCTTTTCAGTGGTACCCAGTGCCAGGACTGCAGCAGCAAAGGCTGCTCAGAGCAGTTGTGAAATCTCCTTGGAGATCTTCGGAAGACATCTGGATATTGACCTGGGCACCCCTTTCTGTGTGGGATCAGGGAGCTTGGACCAGGTGTCCTCCAGATACTTACAGGTCTTCTATTGATCCATACTGCTTGGTTATGTGAGTGTAGATACTACTGAATGACTTAAAAGCAGCTTATTTTTCAGTTCTTCCTTGGAGGAGATCTGAGAAATGGAATGTTGTTTATCACCTCCAAAACACTCTGTTCTGTTGTCTATTACCATTTTTGAGCAGTGGATAACTAGTTAACATACAGCATCTGTTAAGATTGACAGCTCAGACTTGAACCTTAGCAAAGACATTTGAAGACTCTTCTGCAAGGACGTGTTTCAAAATAGGTGTAGCTGTGTCATTTTGATTGCTGTTCTATACATAGAAGTGTTCCAAATGTTTTTGCAGAGTAGTTGCTTATAATGTGTGTGACACTGCCTTCTTTGATGCTTCAGGTTTTGTATGTATAAAGGAGAAGTGTTTCAAATTTGAGTAGGTTGTCCATATGGTGCTGTTCTTTAGAAAGTAGTCCTCGTATTTAAATGTCCTCTCTTTGGCTTTGGTTCTGCGCGTGCAGTTTTCTACCTGCTACTGTGGGGTACAGATCACAGAATTTAGATGTGCAACTCCTTAATTTGAGGGTGCTGTTAGGTGCTGAGATATTCCAAGTGTGAACTATGCTCAGTGATTTTTTTGGCCAGATTTTGTATATGCTAGAAGATACATAGGAGTTCATGAAGCCAAAAGCAGCAAAATGAAATTCTGTAATGATGGAAAAGGAATTGGTTTAGATGTACAATATTCACTTAAGCAAAAATTAATATATTAGTTAACGTCTATATGTTTTGCATATTTACCAGTGGCTTAAATACACTGGGTGGAGGACATTGGGCAATGGGCACACACTGGAACACAGGAAGTTCCATCTGAACATGAGAAAACTTCTTTACTGTGAGGGTGACAGAGCTCCAGAACAGGCTGCCCAGAGAGCTTGTGGAGTCTTCTCTGGAGATATTCAAAACCTGCCTGGATGCCCACCTGTGTGACTTACCCCAGGGAACCTGCTTTAGCAGGGGGGTTGGAGTCAGTCATCTCCAGAGATCCTTTCCAACCCCTATGATTCTGTGATTTCTTTATGGAAAGAAATAAAATCTGCTTGCATACACAAATATTAAAGGCTGAAGTTCTTAAAATCACTTCTGCTTTTCATCAAAATATTTCATGTGTATTAGTAAAATGTATGCTGTTTACTGTAAATAGCTTTTGTCAATAGTTGCATTGTTGGTTTTTTTTTTTTATTTTGAAGAGAGAAGAATGGATGAATTTAGACTTCATGTCTCTGAAAACCATGTCACTAGCATCTGTCAAAGGTGAAAGAGAGAAAGACAAAATACTGGAACGACAGAAAGCTCAAGAAATTGAGCAGGTAGGAGGAATTAATGCACCAACTTTTTTCTACATTTTACTATGTTCTACATATTGAATTGGTTCTAATACCTAAGTCTCCGTATACTTTTAAATTATTTAATTAATGCCTGATGTTGTGTATGATAATGGTGCTAATTAAATGGATCAGATATTTGTTCTCTTCAGGTTAGGAAGGGTTCTTATAGCAGGCTTATCCTGTAGAGAAAGGTCCGCAGTTAGCTTTTCAATAAGAAAAAAAAAACAGCTTACAAAGTACTGAGTTCTATAATGATTGAAGTACTCCTGAGATGTTTTGTTTGGTTACATACTCTTGGTCTGGCCTTTCCCCCATGATATCTGTGAAAGGAGCCCTGTTGTTTCGTGTGGTAAAAGCTCACTCAGATTTCTGTGTTAAAGTATAATATACTAAGGCTAAGTTTTTCATGAAAAAAGAACTCAGAGCAGTTGCAGTGCCTTTCATGCAGTAGTTGCGTGTTAACACTTAGGAGGATTAGAGTCCAATTGGGGTGGGGATAGGTGTCATAAAATTAGTTTTGTGTATGTACAGTTGTTGCCGGCTTCATTTGTTCATTCAGCTCTTTAAATGCAATGTGATCTGATTTGAAAACATAGTTGATGAATGTTTTTTCTGACCTGTTGAAGGACCATTACTGGACTGCCAGCATGCATTATATGGTTGATGACAACTTATACGTACTCTTGATCCTAGAGGAATATGCTCTTTATAGACTGTCCCACCCAATTGCTTACTTTCCACACAGCTTTATACTTTTGTCTATCGTTTATTGGGTACCTCAAACCATCTTACAACAGATGTGTGTAACATGACAACTTGAAAGCATAATGGAGACAAATATAAACTTTTGTTGCTGCTGGAATTTCCTATTAAAAATTTTCTCCAATGAACTTGCTTGCTTGCTTCCAGAGAAGTAAGTTGACAGAATCACAATAAGCAGTCTATTTTGAGATTTCTTGAGGTAAAATCAAAAGCTTTCATAGCCTTGCTTCAGACACAAGTGCATGTCACTGCTACACTTAGAATGAATACAAAACATATACTATGCGTGCATAAAAATTATCTCTGTATTAGGCCATGCTTTCTGAGAGAGAACTCAATCCCTATTGGAAAGACGGTGGTACGGGATTGCCACCAGAAGAGGATGAATCAGCTTCAGTTAAAAAAGGTAAACAGCAACTTTATAAATAATCTTAAATTTCTAACTCCACTCTCTGGTCTCTGGGTTACTAGCAAGTTACTACAAATGGTAATGTAACTGGATTATAGATAAACTAAAATTCAGATGAAAATTCAGTAGTGAATGTTGGGTTAATGTCATAGTATGTTGTTTTGCAGAATTTCTCTTTGCTGATTGTTAGTCTTGAGTGGTTTAACCTTCAGTATCTTCATAGAAATTCCCCATGTGTAACTAATTAAAATAAAGAAGCAGGATTTAACCAAGACAAGATAAATTGTTGTCATCTCATTTGGTTCCTTTCATTCCATTACACAAATTATAGTTTTAAAATACTCAACTACAGAAGTCTGAGTCGCGTTAAAATGAAATGCATTACAGATGCAATTTGTGAAAAATATCATTTCTGTAACCTTTTTGATTCTTTCCTTACCCTGAGGTTATCTTGTTTGTTTCTAGCAAAAACAGCTAGAGAAGTGTTTTTCATAACGTCATGAAGCATTTATCATGTGGTAAAAAGGTCTCTTGTATTCTGTCAGTGGGGAACACTAGGGTCCCTTACATTTCTGTTTGGGAACCTTTCCCTGTGGACAGTGTGTCCTACAAACCATTAGCCTCATGCATGCTTGTAGGAGTAGCAGAGATCAGTGCTTTATGAAGGGTGACAGGCATCGGTGGATCTGTGTCCTGAGTGTTAAGACCTCATGCTAACTTCTCAAAGGAAAAGCAAGGGATTACTCTTCAGTTTTCTGAGAAGGAAAATGCACTTGCGTTATTGAATGGATGTGCCAAAGAACAGACATAGAAGGTGAAAACAATAAGAAGGTTCTTTAATTTAGTTTAGAAAATTCCCACAGCTTTCTGAGTGCTGCTCCTGTCTTGGAAGATTTATGTTATGTTCTGTGACAAAATAGAGAAACTTAAATTTAATCAATAGTATGACTGAGGTACACTCGTCTGAACTTATAAAAATGTGTAATTGCATTATTATATCCCTTCTGTTTTTCTTTTGCATCCCACCAGTTATTACATTAACTTCAGGTGAAGGTTTAACGTCACATACAGGGCAAGTTTTAAATAGAAGTAACTACGGAAATACAAAATCATGACTTCTCATTGTTTTCCATTTTAGTTACAGTGGTAGAAGATGCTGGTTTAAGTTGGTTACGAAAATCATATCAAAGAATGAAGGAGCAGGCTGAGAGAGAAAAACGAAATATTGAGGAAATTGTAGCTGAAAGATATGGGGTAAGGATCTTCAATTAATTTTTTTTATACTAATAGGTGCTTGGAAAAGGTTACTTTCATGTAAAAGCACAAATACTTAATGTGCAGTGTCGGAAAGAAGCAGTAGGAAAGAAGCAGGAAAAGGCAGCCTCTTAAGAAGTGATGAAGAGTTTAATGCTATCTAAAGTCATTTAATACCTTTTTTGTTAAATATTATAAATATTATAAAATAATATTATAAATATTATTTAGATTTTAGATCCCACATATTGAAATAATTTCAGTTACAAAGTACCTGAGTGCATTAAAAATTGTGATAGTTATTAGAAAATATATATATTTTTTCTGCTCATACAGTGTGTGGATAATAATAATTTCAAGGTAATTTGGAGAACTACCAGATATGAATCTTTTGGTCACTTGTCCCAATGTATTGAGAAAGCTGGATACTTCTGAAGAGTTTAAAAAGGATTTTTAAACACTTCTTTGTTAAGTCTGCCATAACAATATTAGAATCATAGAATCATAGTATTTGAGTTGGAAGGGACCTGCAGAGGTCTTCTAGTCCAACTCCCCTGCAATGAACACGGACATCTACAGCTAGATCAGATTGCTCTTTAAGGCCTCTAGATATAGTAACATAGTCTTTAAAAGCAGATTTAGTCAAAGGTGTGGGCTGTAAGTATTTAATCTTGGCTGTAGTTTTATTTTTGAGTTCTGTGTGTGTGCTGTGTGTGGTTGGGTTTTTTTTGGGGGGCTTTTTTTTTTTTTTTGGTTGGTTTGGTTGTGGAAATCTTGAATAAGACAGTGTGAGTTCATACCGTTGTCTTCTCACTCCTGAATGATGAAACCAGCAACGTCAGCACTGGTAGAAATTAGTTGCTGCCAGTGATTTTAAAGAATATTATTTTTAAGAATCTTTTTCCAGAAACTAGGATTTAAATACATAAACACTAGCTGCTGTGGTACAGGCTAGTGATTGAAAGAGATCTTAGCCTGGTATGCCTCAGTAGGTACTATTTTGAGCAAAAACTACATGAGCTTTAAGATCACTTCCAACCCAAGCCGTTCTATGAACAACATGTACTTAAAGGCATTTAACTCTGCTCAAAAGAAAGAAGAGGAACAGTTCACATATGTCTAATTGGCTAATGGATACGTTTTTGATTTTGAGCTTTCTCTCCTGTGTTTTTAAGAGTTCAGCTGGACAATAAAATAGTTTAGTGGAAACATCCATTGGTTCTTTAAAAGCTGAACATCCAGTGAGCATAAATGTAAAGTTCATGAGCAGGTAAGAAGAAACGTTTTGTCCCAGCTCAAGCCCGTGATCGCTGAGTTAGCTGGAGGAAACAGTTCTGAAGCTGTGCTTCCTGTTCCCAGGAGTGTTCAGCGCTTTACAGTAGAACCACTGGATGAAAGTTAGAAACAGTCCAAGATAAGGGATCAGAATGCCTTCCCTGTGGAGCACTTTAGACCCTAAACTATTAATTCCTTTTTTGTTTGAACTGATCTTCCTTTCCACTCCATGGCTCACAGTTGTCTGCAGTGATACATTTTCACAGAATGGTGCCTTTTTTGTAGCATTTCTTAGGGAGCTTTACAATACTCCATGAGCTTAAAAGCAGCGTGACCTTTTTTGTTCTTTCTTGTAGTCAATGGAGGCATTTCAGTCACGGTTAGAAGAAGCTGAAAAAGTTGCACCCAAGAAGGAAAATGATTATAGAAGTGGTAGGTGGAAAAAACCTGACTACTCCGAAAATGAGAAGAAAGAACATCGTATGAAAGATGAGACACGACATGAAGATGGTAGAAACACGTCTGGGGGACATGCAAGGGAGAAGTATGGCAAAGGATGGGCACAAGAAGACAGAGGTTACAAAAGAGATGGATCAAGAGTGGACCAAGAGCGTGGACACTGCAGTAGAGACTCAGAATTGAGAGGCTATAGCTCCAAAGTAGAAAAACACTTGGATGAAAAACGAAGTAAAGAAAAGAGTGTGTCTCTAAGTGACATAAAACATAAATTTCTGAAACCCTCCGAAGATGACCTGTCATCTTACAGTGCATCTGGGGACTACAGGTCACAGGGATCTTCTTCAAAACTGCCTCATCATAGCTCTTTAAGCAGCCGTTTCCAAAAACCCAGTGAGGATAGTCCATTGTGGAACAAAACACACACACAGGGTAACAATGAAAGATCAGTGTCCGATAAGGAGTCATTAGATACTGCAGCAAAAAATGATGGTGAAAGAACTCAAAGTTTTGAAAAAGAGAAATCACGAGAGGAGTACCCAACCAGTATTCCTGAGAAGAGACAAATGTCGTCTGACAGTATGACATCATGTTCTAGGTATTTTACAAACACCTTTTCTTGCCTTTGGTTTGTCTGTATTGTTCATTGGCAAAGTATAGCTAAAAAGTTGTCTTTATTATAATAGTATTCAGTCTGTCCATGTCAGATCTCTTTGTGGACTCTTGTCTTCCCAGCTACGCACAGCCAGAATGGACCTGTGTGGAATTAACGAACATTTGTGTTTCCCGTTTCCTTGGCATTTTTGAGAATTGCCAGTTAAAGATTATTTTGCTGCTTCTTTATAATGTTAGTTCACGCTACAGTAAAATTGTGCTATTAACATGTCCCCTCTACCAAGCAAAACCATGTTTCATGTTTTGATTAATTTATGAAATACAAACTTATGAAACTGAAGTAATTATTAAAACAAGGCATAGGTTTGCCTCCTGTAAGATTCACTTATGAGCTAAAGTAATAGCATCTGAAAAATACTAGAAGATATTGATTAGAAAGGTGTATTTTCTGTGAAAATGAGATAAGATGAAAAGGAATGGGAAGGGAGATGCAAGGCAGTATGTGATGGAAATTTCAGTTTGACTGACTTGCTGTACTGAAAGGCAGTGGGAAGTAGTAAGGAGAGATGGTCAGAAAAATGAGTTGGAGAAAATCGAGCTCTTCCTCTTCTTAAAGCTGCCTGTTCTCCATCATTACCAGCTTGTTGGTTCTTCCATTGATATAATTAGTGTGGGAATTACTGTAAAGGTTTCCTTTGGATCTTCCTAGCAGGAGGTAAACATGTGCAGAGTGTTTTACAATTGGGGTAGTGTTATGCAGGTCCATAGAGTATGACTGCTTGGGGAAGCTGGGCAAGTGATTGTCCGTGGGCTGCGTATGTAAGGTGACAGATAAGAGTTTAGTCAGGAACAGCATGTGATGAAGTGTTCTCAGGTATAATTCCTTGTTTCTCAAATACTCCTGTCAGTTATTTGCATTAAAAATTCTTATAGTGAGGGTATGGATTCACTTTTAGTGTTTAAATGTTGGATTCTAATAACAAGACAATAACTGACAATTCTTTATTTAACGTACAACTGTTCCTACACGTAGGACTGGCAGAAACCCTGCAGTGTATATGAAAGGTAAATTGTACATTAAACCAATACTGTGTGACTAACCAAAGGCAAGTGGCTGAGTCTACACAGTCCTTTGTATTGCACAGGTTGTGTGGCTCTTCCAGATTTTACTTACCACATGTTCTGCTTTGAATGGAGCTAATGAAACGTACTTTTCCTTTTATAGCAGGGGTAAAAATGATGCTGACTATTTTTTTTAAAGCATGGTTTTGAACATACATTGTGGCAGGAGTAGTTTGCAATTCTGTCATAAGCAGTTTGTGCCCCAGCTCTGGGCACCCAAATCACTTCCCTATTGTTATCTTAGAGCAAACAACTGCTGCTTTACAATTGTATTTTGGTTTTCTTTTTTTGTTAGATGAAAGTAAATCACTTTTTTGTATGACAAGTATAAAAGCTGTACCTTTTACTTTTTGGTTTTAGCACACGTAGCAAGGACAAGGCTGACTGTAACTGGGCAGAACTGCAAATTTGGGAAAACTAGATTGTGTGCAGAAGTGGTTTGCTTATTCCAGTACACTGAATTGAATTGTAATGGTAGAACAGATAAGCTGATGTAATTCTTTTCTTTCCCTCACAGAACAGAATTAAGCATAGAGGCTATTTAGCTGATACTTTCTTTTGCATGTTTTCTGTTTTAGTACTCTGAAACCCAATTGTGCATCTTCTTTTATATTATAATTCTATTTCTTAACCAATTTGATTACTGAGCTGATTTATCAGTAGAGTGAAGATTATATGGTTTTCCAGACCTGAGTAGCCTTTGCTTATTGGTTTATTTCCAGGCTCTTTTAAACTGACTCTCAGCTCCCTGTGTGTGTCTCATTGCTGTGTTTGAAACAGAATATGACATGTCTTCCTGTTCCCTCCAGTGATAACTTGTTTATTCTGACTCTTGCAACTTTTTGGGGTTGGGTGTTTGAGGCAGTTAATTTGATTTATAGCTGCTGCTTTCTTTTCTTCCTAAAGTTTCAAGGCTTGTGTCACGTGTCTGCTTTCAGTGTTGTTCATTCAGTCACTAAAAGTACACCTTCACTGAAATGAAGCCTTGAATTAATAGGTGTTGCTGGTTCAGTTCCTCTTCTCTCACACTGACAATGTACCTTTTAGTTTTTATCACTTCTAAAACATGGGGGGAGCTTCTTCAGTCTATAAATCAAAGCGTTTTGGACGTTTATGACACAGGTTAATTAAAAGTGCTGATTAGATGTCCAGGGGATCTCTTCAGAGGAAAAGTCCATCTAGCGAGTGTTTGCAGGACATCACACTTAATTATGTGACTGCTTCAGAGTTTAATCTGAGACAATTAAAAAAAAACCAGCAAAACAATGCCACTAATCTCAAAAAGTTTTAAGGGGTTGATTCACAGAGTCACAGAATTGTCGGGGGTTGGAAGGGACCTCTGGAGATCACTGAGTCCAACCCCCTGCAAAGCAGACCCCCTACAGCAGGCAGATAATAACACTGCCCAAAAAACCTGTGTATAAATTGATCACCATCTCTCACTCCCTTTGCTCAAGTGCTCTGCCTTGTTTTGAAAATGGAGGTTTAGGGGGAATTGAGAACTTCATCTGTGAAGGTTCTGTTTCTGGTGAAGTTAATGTAAATATTTTTGTTGCCTTTGGGTTCTGTTGACTTTTTGGGTTTTGGATTGGACATCTTCAAGACAAAGATAAAAGTAATGGGTAATTTTGCAGGGGTAAAAATAGTGTTTAAAAATCACTCCACCCTCCCATTCTTCAATTCCCACAGGATTTAATTGTGTTGATTTGTGAGTGAATTCAGTCTTCCTTTTAATAACAGGGACCGATATCATAGCTGGATTTTTATATCACTTTTATTAGCTCTTTTATATTCAGAGTTGGTTGTTTGAAGTCCATTTTAGGGTTAGAGAAAAAAAAGTGGAACTTGTTTGATGGCTTTTTACAGTTATCCTTTGAGATGTTCTTTATTATCCCAAGAAGCTAGTGCCAGTAGCTTCCCTAGCAGCTACTTTCCCTTTCATATTCTACAAACTTAGACATAAGGAAAAACTTTTTCTCTCAGAAAGTGGTCAGGCACTGGAATGGCTGCCCAGGGAGGTGGTGGAATCACCATCCCTGGCAGTGTTGAAGAGGTGTCTGGATGAGGAGCTACGAGATACGGTTTAGTGGCTTGTGGTAGCAATGGGAATGGGAGGACAGTTGGACTAGATGATCTTGTCGGTCATTTCCAACCTTGTGATTCTGTGATTCTAAATAACACCACTAAATTTTCCACGGAAATTTTACCATACCAGCCACAGCATTATTATAAACAGAGATGGTGCTATGAGCAGATAAATATGAGCATAGAGGTAGTCTTCAAGAGATGGAAGGCCGCAGGAGAACTGGGAAACGGGTACGTGACCAAAGCCAGAAAGGATGGCTACAAAGTGGGTTTAAGTTACTCTTTTTACTGCTATTTTCCTTGCTTTTTGTTGTCTTATACCTTGTACTGGCTCGACTGACTTTTTTATGCTGGGGAGGTGTTCATTACATAGTGCTTTTCATTTTAATGAACTCAGTAGTAAAAGGAAACGTACCTCATGAAATTTCTTTAAGCTTTTTGGTTTTAGAGGCAATAATAGTGATAGTGTTCTTTGTAAAAGAGAATCATTATAAGGATGACAACTTCTGACTGCAAGTATGTTTCCATTGAATGTTGTTATTATTTTTGACAGTAAGAGTGTATGTGCCAATGCAGTAGGTATATAATAATTACACAGGTGAATACAGTATTGTTTTTGTGTAGGTTTAGTGCTGATGATATTTTACAGGCATCCATCAGAGGATGAGCCACCTCGGGTCCTTAGTGAAGATGAGATGAACAAACTGGGAGCCAGGATTGTGAAAGCTGAGCTCATGGGAAACATGGTAATGTTTTTGAAAAATTAGGACAATTTACTGCAATTTTGCATGCAGTACTTTAGTCTTAAAGAACAGTATGAACAATGGAAATGTATTTTCTGAGCAAATGGGAAGTTCTCTGAAATCTGATCATGTAAGATTTGATGATACTACTTTCAAGTGTAACTTAAATAGAATACTTAATTTAAATAGAATGTTTCTGTAACATAAATACACAGGTAAAAAAAATGTGCTTCTGAATTAACGTAGCTATGTTATATGATTGTGAGGGATTAGTATCAGTGACTCAGATGTTTTATAGGTGGTCCATCAGTAGCGTTCAAATGAAAGTCTGGACACAAGCATGGCTTACTTCTCTTTAGCCTGAGAGCAACAGAATAAAGAATATTTTGAATAAGCATATGAGTGGTGTGTGGGAAGAGAGCTATTCTTTAATTATGATACCTTTTTTTTAGTCGTTTTTTTAGTCAATTTTGTGTCATTAGAGTTTTTTAAAAATATAATAAAACACAGATAAATGAAATGAATAGTTACTTCTGATAGGTTTCTAAAAGTTCAGAATGGTTAAACTAATGCAGTACTGCCACTTTGTTTGAAGGAATTGGCTTCAAAACTTCAAGCAGAACTTGATAACGCACGCAAAGTAAAGGAGACTCAGAAGCAGATCCCAGGGAAGTCTCGCAGAGAGGTAAGGGGAAAATATTCTTTTTATTTTTTTTATGCTAATGTGATATAATGCAAGTAGCAGATATATCAGTGAAGACATGAAATACGCATAGGAAAATTAGAAAGTGTAGCTTGCAAGGAGGGTCAGTACCTTCATTTGTAGACTTTGTCCTCATAACAGAGAGAAGATTTATAGGCAAAACTGTGATGTTCTGGTCCAGTTTGACCTCAGATCCACAGTGAAAAATCACACACATATTGCCAGCAGAATTTGAGTATTTTTTCAAGAAGAGTCCATCTCAGAACTTTTACATTTACTAGTATTTTGCTTGTCGCTAGAAAGAGGACTGAAATGGAAGTTAATGTGTGGTTTTTTCATCTTGACAGTCATATTAAAGTAATAAATCTCAGGCCTTGAATTTACAGGAATTAAGAATTCAAAAGCTCTCTGTAGGTGAACTTGGAAATTCTCAAGAATAACAATTTTGAGCACCCTTAAGTATTAATCTGATTTTTATCTTAGTTTTTAATTAAAGGATTTTTAAAACTAACAACATGTGGTCATCGCAGAAATACAAAATGTTAATACTAAATGAATTTTCTGAAGGGAAAAATCATTTAAAAAAAATAAGTGAAAACATATTTAGCAATTGATCTCAGATTTTGCTTTTACCAAGCGATAGACTGCTCTGCAATGTGGAGATTCCTCCCCACATTTAAAAGCACTGAGTTCAGAAACATGAGAGTATGGGAATTCAGAAAGCTAAACTTATGAAAAAGAACACGTTTGCATCCTTCTGACTAGACATGACCTGGGTCCTAGTAAGTCTTAGATTGGCATCTGGAACATTCATGAGTAGTCCAGGAGGAGTTTTATTAAGAAGGGTGTATTATAGACTTTGCTAGGCTAGAAATACAAGCTTGCTTCCTGAAAATCTTGAAGCCATTGACTTAGTTGTTTCTGTTCATGAATATTGCTATAAGATAGTTATGATTTGGACTCAATGATCCTCCAACTGAACTATTCAGTTCTGTATGATTTTTCTTAGATTTTTTGTGTGACTATCTTCAGTGTTGTGCTCTTCTAATGTATACTTCAGTTGGGTCTAGGGACTTAGAAGGCACACTTACTCATTGTCATGTATTTCCTTTAAACATTAGGGGGAAAAAACCAAAACACTTGGTCTCCTGTCTCCCCTGTTCCCCCCTCGAAACCTCCAGGAGCACCACCATAGTGTTGTAGTTGCTACAAGCTTCTGTGGAATATTGAAGGGATTTAGTAACTGGACTCTTCCCTCTCTGAAGCATCTTAGATGCAAAATGTTTACCCTTGTGCTCTCCATGTTGGCTTTCTTTGAAGCCCAGGATCATCATCTTAAATAATTCCAGTATGTATGTGCTTGGTTTTCAGGTCTCTTCATCTCACAGTGATATTTTTGTTAGCCCATCTATCTTGCAGAAATTATCTTTACTTTGTGAGAGTCAGGACTGCTGACAGTCCTACCGTTGTAGTCTTTCCCGGGTTTGCTGTAATCCTGGTAATGGTTAGCTCTTGAAGTGCATCTTGCTTGAAGAGAGTCAGCCACATTACAACCTGCTGTAATGTTGCTCAGCTTCTTAGGCTTGTTGTAAATTGGCAGACTCTTCCAGCCTCTGTGAAAATGGTGCTTTTTACATGAAGTCACTGTGGATTTAATTATTGCCAGGTCTTGCTTTCCCGAGAGTGAGTGTTTTCTGTTATATTTTAAAGCCTTGCTATGTTGTCTTTATGAATATGCCATTGTAGTGCCAAGGTAATCTTACCAGTTGCATAGCTCAAATTGATTTTGAAGTTTTGGGACGTAAGCAGAATGTGTTGGGCCTGCAATATCATCAGTGTATAAACAACTCATAGGTTCAGAAACCATCTTGTAGCAAGAAGCTGAAAATATATTTGATAGTATTTGAATCAGTCTTTCTATAGCATTGACCATTCAAATGGTGGTCTCAATCGACTCAGACATCTGTATTCCAAATTAGATACCTGAAACAGTTTCCACAGGAATGGTTTTCCGAAAGAATGCCCCAACAATCCTTAAGTTTGGTGAATTTGCCTGTTACGAATAACAAACACAAAGAATTTTGTTTCAGGTCTCTGGCTCCTTGAAGTAACATTGCCAGTGTTGTGCTGAAAGGTCCCAAAATCTGGCTTTGCTTTCCTTATTTTCATTTTTGTTAGGGAATTTGGGAGATAATTCAGAAAGCAGTGAAGGTAATTCTGAATGCATCTCCATAGCTAATCTTTTTCTTTCTTTCTTTGCGATTAATTGAACATGGATCAATTTCCCAATTCATTTTACTGTGTGACTGAAAGTAGACTCATACTAGCGTAAGGGGTATGCATGGGTGACTGGGGTTTGTGCTGAGGACAAGATCAATTCTTTTTAAGTGGTGCTGGTTCTTTATTGACCACTTTAAAGCGATCAAGAAATTACAGTTCACTACAAGAAAGACATTGTGGCCCTGGAGTGTGTCCAGAGAAGGGCAGTGAAGCTGTGATGGGTCTGGAGCACAGTTCTTACGGGGAGCAGCTGATGGAACTGGGATTGTTTAGTCTGGAGAAGAGGAAATTCAGGGAGACGTTATCTTGGGTTGGCCTCTTCTCCCACCTAGCAGTGACAGGATGAGGGGGAATGGCTTTAAGTTGCACCAGGGGAAGTTCATATCTAAATATGTGTCTACATCCATATCAGAAGCCTAATCTGAGGATGAATCATTTTCAATACCCTCTGAACTAGTACGCTGCCATAAGCGTTTTTGCAGTTAGTGGTGTCAGGAGGGCTAAGCATTGCTCTTATCAGGCTTGATAGCTGAATATGCCATAAAAATGACACAAGTTTTCAGTGCTGTGGTAAGTAGGAAGACTCTGAGAGAACACCACTGTGTATCAGGCTTCTGTCAGTTAGCAAAACACCTCAGAAGCAAGGCCGTGGAACAGAAGACCGGGCTAGACGGGAAAACAATTAGTACTAAAAGGTGGATTTATTAGTGTGTGTTCTCCTCACACCTCTGAATATGTCAGTGTCTGGTATCCTTAACTGCTCCACAGATTGTTTTCTGTATTAGAACATCAAGTAGACATTATGATGCTATTTTTTTTCCAGTTTGAAATAGGAAATTAGATCAGAATAGCAGCCCAAGGTTAAGCACTCTAAATGCTGAACAAGCCTGACTTTCGGTGAATAGGATTAACTTCCTGTGGAAGAAGCGACAGGCAACTCAGGGAGAATACAAATAAGGTGTTAGGATATACCGGGAGAAAATTAGAAAGGCAAAAACCAAGCTTGAACTCGACCTGGCCACTGGGATAAAAAAGAAAAAAAAAAAACAAACTGGTTTACAAATAACAGTAAGAGGAGGGCTAAGGAGAATCTCCAGCCCGTACTGGATGCAGAGGGGAGCCTGACCATTGAGGATAAGCAAAAAGCTGAGGTTCTCAGTGCCTTCTTTACATCTGTCTTTAGACGTCAGACCAGTTATCCTTGGGGTACTGTACCCTGTGACCTGGAAGTCTTGGACTGGAAGCAGCATAAACCCCCCATGATTCAGGTGGAAATAGTGAGAGACCTACTACTCCAACTGGACTGTCACAAGTTCATGGGTCCACATGGAGTCCACCCAAGGGTGCTGATCATGCTGATGGACATGATTGCCAAGCTGCTTTCCACCATCTGTCAGAGTTCCTGGTCAACCAAAGAGGTCTCAGAACTGGAGTCTTGTCAGTGTGACTCCCATCTACAAGAAGGGTCATAAGGAAGATCTGGGGTACTGCAGCCCTGTCAGCCTGACCTTGGTGCCAGGGAAGGTTATGGAACAGACCACCTTGAGGGTTATTGCATGGCATGTGGGGGACAACCAGGGGATCAGGCCCAGCCAGCATGGGTTCACAAAAGTCAGATCCTACTTGACCAACCTGATCTCCTTTTATGACCAGATGACCCAACCAGTGGATGAGGGAAAGGCTGTTGACGTAGTCTACCTTTTAAGTAGTAAAGTGGTAAAATTATGTAGTTAAATCCAGCTGGCAACCGGTCACGAGTGGTGTTCCCCAGGGGTCGGTGCTGGGGCCTGTCCTGTTTAATATCTTTATTGATGACCTGGATGAGGGCATTGAGTGCACCCTCAGTAAGTGTGCAGATGACACCAAGCTGGCTGGAAGTGTTGATCTGCCTGAGGGTAGTGAGGCCCTACAGAGGGATCTGGATAGGCTGGATAGCTGGGCTGAAGCCAATGGGACGGGATTCAACAAGACCAAATGCTGGGTCCTGCAGTTTGGCCACAATAACCCCAGGCAACGCTACAGGCTTGGGGCAGAGTGGCTGGAAGACTGTGTAGAGGAAATGGACCTGGGGGTGTTGATTGACGCTAGACTGAACATGAGCCAGCAGTGTGCCCAGGTGGCCAAGAAGGCCAATGGCATCCTGGCTTGTATCAGAAATAGTGTGGCCAGCA
Source organism: Gallus gallus (assembly GCF_016699485.2). NCBI lineage: Eukaryota > Metazoa > Chordata > Aves > Galliformes > Phasianidae > Gallus > Gallus gallus. The sequence continues at coordinate 180,529,254 of NC_052532.1, forward strand.
GGAACAGGGAAGTAATTATCCCCCCGTACTCAGCACTGGTGAGGCCACACTTTGAGTACCGTGTCCAGTTTTGGGCCCCTCACTGTAAGAAAGACATCGAGGCCCTGGAGTGTGTCCAGAGGAGAACAACAAAGCTGGTGAGGGGTCTGGAGCACAGGCCTTATGAAGAGCGGCTGAAGGAGCTGGGATTGTTCAGTCTAGAGAAGAGGAGGCTCAGGGGATACCTTATTACTCTCTATAACTACCTGAAGGGAGGTTGTAGTGAGCTGGGGGTCAGCCTCTTCTTTCGTGTGACTAGTGGTAGGACTAGAGGGAATGGCTTCAAGCTGCGCCAGGGAAGATTCAGGCTGGATGTTAGGAAATACTACTTCTCTGAAAGGGTGGTCAGGCACTGGAATGGGCTGCCCGGAGAGGTGGTGGAGTCACCGACCCTGGTGGTGTTCAAAGAGCGTTTGGATGTTGTGTTGAGGGACATGGTTTAGCGGGAACCATTGGTGAAGGGCGAATGGTTGGACTGGATGATCCTGTGGGTCTTTTCCAACCTTAGCGATTCTATGATTCGATGAAAAATGTACTTAACTGTGTTTGTGTTTTTAATCAGAAAATACGTTGACACAATGCAAATTTAGGTAAATCTAGGACTCTTTTTCATGGTGGTGGATGAAGGAAGTGTGTTTGCATCTTATTAAAACCTTATATACATCTTGTACTCAGAGTTGAAAATAGCTGTGCCTTTTAAGGAAATTTCAAATGAACAAAAAGACCCCTTCTGAGCCCTAAACCTGTTATTGGGTTCCATAGCACTTAATCAGTATGCAGGAAACAGAAAGTAATCTCTGCTGGGTGATTGCTAGAGACAGTTTTTAATAATGACGAATTGTGTTTATAATACAAAAAGGAATACAAAATTGAGTGAAAAGTAAAAGGTGGTTCTTCAAGCAAAACAGCATGGTAGAATATACACTATCAGAGAGTATTTAAAAGATGAGAGTGAGGTTCTGAAAAGCAGAACAGCAAATACTGACTTTTCTATTACGCACTTGAAATAAATTGTAAGGGAAACATGAATGACTACAGCATAGCCAGTCTTCATTTGAATAACAGTTTTCTGTGAAAATGCAGCTGCCTTCAGTCTGATATGTTTCATTCAATGACTATATTTAAGCTATAAAGAATAAAACAGCATTTGATTTATATTTTCTACAATATAGAGCAAAAAACTCAAGATCTGCTATTTTTTTTTTTCCTAATGAAGCACGTGTGGTGCTTCTGTGAAGGCTGTTGGGCAAGGTATCCCTAGAGAAATTGTCTTCAGTATTGGCAGGCATTGTATTCCACTTTACTGTGTGCATCTGACTAACACTGTGCTGCTTTAAGGGAGACATTTTTTTTCTAGGCTATCTGTTGAGTCCAGGCAATGATAACACTCTCCAGTCCATTGAACATCTCACAGATGGAAGGAGTGTTACAAGGGAAGGAAAAGATGCTTCTTAATTTAGCACCTTTTATCTTGGAGTGAAAATCTTTATGGTATCAAGAACATAGTATACAAGTGTGGTTTTATGAGTATAAAACTTAAGCAATAGTTAATAAGTGTGAACAAGGCATGAAGGAGAGGTGAAATATAGTCAGTACTTCAGATGGGATATTTAGAAAAATGAAACAACAATGCCTCAAGCCCTTAAAATTAACATTCAAGATTGCAGGTGTGACATCATGTTCAATTTCATGTTTGAGAATGGAGGATATAAAAGCAATTTATTTTTCTTCAGTAAAAAATATTTGCTTATCAAAACTTACGTGTAACATTTTTTAATTTTACATATTTTATTTTAATAAATATGTATTTAAACATATTTTAATTTTACAGAGTTAAATGGCCTTTCATTATGCCATATCCACTGTAGGAGTTAAATTCACTTGTAGTAAATCTCTTCGACTTACGTAGATATGGGATCATTTAAAAACTACTTAAAGCTCTTGGAAGAATACAGCTGAAACATGTGTGTGAGAATTGGGATGTTGTGGTCTAACAACCCTTGCTAAATGTACAATAAAAATCTGTGATTTCCTTTGGAGATTCAGGTAATGTGGAGAAACTGTAACAGACAGATTTTGGCCAACTGCATCTGAAGTGTTTTCAGTGCATTTTAATTTCTAATCGCTGCTGTTCCATCACACATGAATCTCCTGTGCAGGATGGCTGTGCCATCGTGTCTTCAGCAAAAGCTTTTCTCCACGCTGCGTGCTGAATAGTTATAACAAGATCAAGGAATAATGAAGTAGGCATGCATTCTCAGAAGAACTTTAACAGCATTAGAGTGCATTTTTTAAAAATAATGGGTATATGCAGCTTCTGGTGAGAGTATTTCCTGAAAACTCTTGTTCACGTCAGCTGCAGAAGGTTAAACAATTCTTCATACTACAAAAACATATTAAGACAAACTTTCTTAACTTCCTAAATGTAATTTTCAGGAAATTGAGTTTTGTATTTAAAAAGCACTGGAGAAATTGTATTAGTAACTAAATGAAATAAAATATCATACTCGTTTCAGTACATTATCGCATTCTGAGTCTCATATTACATTTCTGTCTTTGATAAGATGAAACAGAAATTTGTGGCCTTAAGAATCAATATGTTGCAAGACCTTTCTTTTTTTATGGTCTGGGTATTTATGTTTTGTATCTGATGTTCTTGCTATAGAAACAGTGTACCTAGTCATTATTACTTTCATTTCCTTTTTCTACATCCCATGCCTGCAGTGGCACTTACGCTCTGTTTACAAGACTCTTTCAAAATATAGCTAGCAATTTGAAATATTAAACTGCATCTTCAAACCTTTTACTAGAGCTATATTTGCAAGGTTATATGGCTTGCTGACATCTGATGTTGTTCTTCCTAGGCTTAATCTCTTCAGTTCTCCCTGTTAGGCTCTCATTACAGAATGTAGTGCAAACTGCTGTCAGGTACGTGTTTCTAAGTCCTAATCTTGATTCCAGAAGCTGGTAATAGAAAGCCTTCTGATTTTGATTTTAGGTTGCTTGTTCATTCTATTTGTGAGATGTTATTCTGATCATCTTATCTCAAAGATGCTCTAAGTACTGAGAGCAAATAGAACAACTATTGAATGCAGGGTTGATTGGCGGCGTTCAGTATCAAGAGGAAATGAATAAGGCGGTCAGGTTCGTTATTCTGAGCAATGAGCAGTTCAGATAAAATTCCATTTTTCCGAATACAAGAACAAAGAATTGAATTTAAAGGGCAAACTGTTTTATATTTATAAGACAAAATTACATTTTTACATAACATGTTATTAACTGATGTCACTAACTGGATTAAAAAAAGCAATAAATTAGTAGTTATGTGTCTAATCCTTTTGTAGTAATGAATGTTTTCACTTATGAATTAGGAGCTATTATTTTTTTTTTCTACCTCATGTTTTATATATAAACCTAGCAGAACTTAATGAAGATATTCTTCTGTAGGATTCTGTAGGATGCTTCGGTCCGGTGTTACAGCCTGCATTAGATTTTCTGCTTTTTGTCCTTTGTTAAATACAAGGTGCTAATTATTCTCAATCTTGGGGAAAAGAAGAGAAAAAAAGAAAAGAAAGGAAAGAAAAAAGAAAACAAAAAGAAAAAAGAAAACAAAACCTTTTTTTAATCTTTCATCATTCATGTAACTCTTTTAGAAGTTGATCAGTGATGCTGATTACTGTTTGCTGAAACACTGAGTTTCTAACCTGGGCTGAAGTTTGCTCTTACCTCCTCATTCTGCTATTTCCCTTCATCTTCCCCCCCCCCCCCCCCCCCCTTCTGTTTTTTTCTTCTTCTCTGTAGGAACCCAAATCAAAGATGGATAAGAACCTAAACCAGAGCTTTGTACTGTGGTCTGCTGTATGGACCTGTGACCATTTTAACTTTGTGCTGTGAGATCCAAACCTGGGTCTTGTTAGGAGAATGCTGTATCTATCAGTTTATTAGGCATTACCTTTGGAGTGGGCGGTTCAGGTATTCACAACAAATGTCAGACCCTGAGGAGTTCAAAACACCTAGGTGTTTTGTAACTTACTTAATGGGCACTCAGGGTAGTGAATACACTGGTGAGCTCTGCTCATAAAAATGGTTACAAATAGAGGCAGACTTGAGCCTGAGCAGGGCTGCCTCATCCTTCTGGAAACTGAAGTGACCATGTGTAACCACAGTCTGAGGAGTCAGAAAAAGATCAGTTGAAAATGGAGAAAACAATTGAAAATAATAGGAGACAGAGGATGGAAGAAACAGCTAGCTGTAGTCCAGCATGCTGAGAAATCCTTAGACCAATTAGAGATAATGGATTCAAGGCATTTCCATTGGCCATGGACTGTAGAGAAATAAACAGGTTATACAACAAATTAGTTCAGCACCTAATTTATCTGCAAGCAAAGAGCTGGTGTGTGGTGGTTGTGGTTTGTCCTTATTGAAGACATCGGCAAGCTTTGTTTTTCCCTTGTTACATCGTGCTGGTACCACTGCAGTGTAGCCCTTAGTAAGGATGTGCAGACAACTTGTTTCACACAGTCTACAGCTTTGTGTTTGCTCAGTAATTGAAAAAAAAAAGTTTGTTTTTCCTAGCTTGCACTGCTCTCAATCCCGCAATATACTGCCTCTTAAAATGTATTTTATTCTCTTTAACTGCTAATACTGAAACCCAGCTCCAATTAAGTGGATACTGTCTCGGATGATTGCCCTGCTTACTCCCTTTGTTTAAGCACTTGAATGTCTGTTCCTGCATATATGGAGGCAGAGCTTTTCCATTTCTTCTTGCTAGATTATGGAACAGACAGCGTCTCTGGAGAGTTCATAAATCTTTTATGGAACTGCATTTTACTTATTTAATTTTAAGCATTTATCTTTCTCATTGTTTCGTTCACTTGGGTGTTAATTACTCTGTAGCGTCTTGTATATTTTTGAGAACTGCTTTGTACTTTGCATGTTTAATTGGCCTGAACTAGAAATTCATGTTCCTTCATTAATGGCAACAAAGAATTCCAGTCTAGTTCAGTAAATTCACCCAAACATTGCTTGTTAGTGATGTAGGTTATATTGTCTGCATACTAGTCATCACATGGCTCAGGAATGGTGACCGAGCCTCTTCTGCAGTTGCAATTTTAACATATAATAGTATATGTAATATTTAATGTACTTCAACGTGTATTTTAAAAGTTTGTATTGTGCTTCTAACAGTAAGATGTTGTTTATCTGACAATAATTATTTAGGAAAAATTGATACATTAAAATAACAATCTGTTTTGTATTTATAATATAGCATAACATAATTGAAGTCATTCAGAAAGCTTAGAGATTTAAAGTAAGCTTTGTAACAGCATGCAATGCCATGCCACTTTATGAAGGGATAAATATACTTTCTAGATACTAAAAGCAAGTTAAAACAGAAGCAAAATCCATTCTCAAAGTGTGTCTCTCTATATAAAGCACAAGAATCATAGAATCATAGAATCACTCAGGTTGGAAAAGACCTTAGAGATCATCGAATCCAACCACAACCTAACCATACTACCCTAACTAACAACCCTCTGCTAAATCATGTCCCTGAGCACCACATCCAAAGGGTTTTTAAACCCATCCAGGGATGGTGACTCAACCACCTCCCTGGGCAGCCTATTCCAGTGCTTAACAACCCTTGTAAAGAAGTTTTTCCTGATATCCAACCTAAACTTGTGAAAGATGGTGCAGTTCTTGGTAATAATTATGAAATCTTCTGGATGGTTTCACAGAGTGTTAGAAGGAAAGAAAGTCATTATTCTTGTGCTGTGATAAACGGGTCTTAGTGTATAGTGTGTCATATAGGCATGGGAATGCAAAAACTTAAAAACCAACAGAAAATATGAGAACAGGGGGTAAAGAATACTAATTGCTGTTACATATGAGCTTTGGTGGTGCATTCCAGAGTTAATGACATAACTATCAATAGATAAACAGATAAAAGTTCTCAGCACACTCTTTCAGTTAGGTAACCGCATGCCTTTAGGCCCCTCTGAAAAGACTGGTTCTGCTAAGAGTCATTACTTCACCTTACAAAGACTCCTTTCTCATTTATCACACCTGCTGAAGTGATTTATCATTCTTTTGTGAGTTTGTCTGTTACCAACTTCAGTAGTACAAGGGCTTCTCTGAAAGAGATGCCTCCTACTTTATGATGTTGGCCTACGACATTGGAGGAGGATGTTGGTGGTACAGCAGTAGAGGTAGAACCTTCCCACCAATATTCTGTTCTGTTGTTGCTGCTCAACTGATGGCAGCAGAGGAACAGTCTGACAGAATGGCGTCTGACATGGAAGTGCCTATGAAGCAAAGATGTGTCTCCAAATTCCTTCATGTGGAAAAAATGGCATCTATTGACATTCATTGACGCTTGCTGAATGGTCATGGAGGCCAAACAGTGGGTGTGAGCACAGTGAGGCGGCAGGTGGTACGTTTCAGCTGTGATGACAGCAGCAGTGGGTCACCTGTGCTTGTGCAGGCTTTTAGGGAGCGGCATGCAGGCTGTTGTTCATAGCTGGTGAAAATGCAGAGCTCAGGGTGGTCGTTGTATCTGCTGTCTTTGTACTGACTCCTACTTAAGTGATACGGTGAGTGCTGAGGTATGTGGATGTATGTATTGGAATTGTTTTCGGGAACTCCAGAGACAATCATTTTTTATGGAAGTTTTCTTGAAAAATTTTACTGACATTTTGGTTTGATTCTTACATTTATTTATTTATTTATTTATTTTCAGAAGTGGAATGGGAACATAGAATTCAAATAACTCACTTGTCATCTTTTCATACTGCAACAGCCATCTGATCATTTCTTATTTGTCTGTCAGAAAGCTTTCTGCTTCTGAAGTTCAGAAATAGTTTGTTTATTAATTATCAGATCAAATCAACTTTTGCCTTCCCTTTTTTTTTTTTTGTTAGGTACAATACACTTCTACAATTTATGTTTAAAACTTTTCAAAGTTACATTTAGACAGGAGTTTGACTTCTGAAGGATGTCTTTACCTCTAATAACTGCTTTAATCTTCAGAATAATCATTCCTGGCACATCTGATCTATTGGATTCATCCTCCTTCATAATATGCGCCTTTGAATTTCCCTTGGATGGAGAACTTCACCATTTTTATTATTATTTTTTTTAACTTCTGAAGTTAAAGATTACTTTCTTTTGTACTGTCTGTTCTCTGGAATATTAACTGTCCTATTCTCTGGAACATTAAATCTAAAGATGTCATGGTCAGTCTGTGTCCTGTGTCAGGACTCTCCAAACAAAAAAAACCCAAGCAGACAAACCCTGTAGGTGCTGACTTCAGTATGTGTTACACCTTAATGTTTGTCCTCAGCATTATCTCATGTTGTGTAAATGGGAGCCGGCTGAAATCTATTGCCCTGATGGCTTCATCTTCTTAGTACTGATTACCTGCTTGTCATACAGAGAACACTCATTTTGCATTTGTCATCCATTTAAGTTGGAAGTACATCCTGCTCTATTCCCCTTATTCTATAGTCCTTCTTCATCTTCCTGTCCTTGTCTTTTTTCATCTAGAGATGCACAACCTTTTTCCCCTATGGCAGTTAATCACCTCTTTTCCCCCAGTCCTTCCCTGGAGAGAGAAAACACCTGTTCTCAAAAAGTGGTGTATGCAAAGTGCTCCTCCTCTCCATCCTTATTTGAGCCAGGTCAGTGTTGGACATCTTGATTTGCACTGCAGAAGTGAGGTCTGCCTTTGGTGATACAGAAGTGTGAAGTTTAGTATGTCTAGACAGTTTTTTTTCTCCATAGCTTCTACCTTTGTGTGCCTGTTCCTGTGAAATGTAAGCTGTTTGAGCCAGCATACTTCAGTATCTCCAGAACTTTCTGATTTGATCGGGGTTTCTGGGACAGGCTTTCATTAGGGAGGAATGGCAAATGTAAAGTAGACACATCAGTTGGTTAGTGGAAAATAGCTTCAAATTGAGATTAATAAGGTTGTTTATACAACTTGACAAAGGCTGTTCTAATATCACCGGATTCAGTGATGTCCCCCTTTTTGCTCTAATTTCATCACCAGACTTACCTAAACATCTTTGTTGTCTAGTGTAATCAAGAAGCTCTCACATTTTTATTTTTTCTTTTTCTTTTTTTTTTTTCTTCAGAAAATTAAGTGCTTATTTTTCTGGTGAACAATTTCTGCCTTTCCTTTTCTTATTTTACTGCATAAATGTATCTTTGAACTCAGCACCCCTATGTGGTGGGAAAGTACTGTTGTCCCAGTTTTGGAGAGTGCTGGGCTAAGCTGGCTCCTGACAAGGCATTCATCATGCAGCCCAGCTGTCAGAGTGGTGACTTCCATCCCAAATGGGAGCTTAGGTGGTGGGAGATAGCTTCTTGAATTGATAAGGCAGTTTTTGTGGTTACAGCAGTGGCTGAAGGTGTAAGACTGAGGGTTGGGTGTATCAAGGGAGCAATGTGAAACAGTATTTAGTCCTCTTGTCTGTTACTTCTAGGTAGCTGACTCCAGTAGGGTAAGTTACAGCTGTAAATACCTAGAAATGGAGTTTTCAATAACTGAACTGCAGTCAAATATTTGAACAGTCGTTTGAGAAATGAATATATTCATTCAGCTCCCTGGTATTTTGTCTAGAGGACTGGAATCCTTTGTCACTGAGTTAGGTGACAGTGCTTCCTTTTTGGATTTGCTGATAAATTCAATCTCACCAAATGAATCCTCCGTATCTTCTTTTTACTCCTGTACAAATATTGCAGATCTCCTCTTCCTCCTTCCCTCACTGTTTGGTGGGTAGAGAAATCATAGGAGGTGGATTTATAATCTTCTTGAGCTGCACTGAAGTTAAATCTTCCACAGAAGTGAATTATTGTCTTCCAGAATATTTTCATAAAAGGATGTGGAGTTTTTTTCTGAATGAAATCTATATCTTTCAGAGTCTTAATGAGCAGCCGATATAAACTAAGACAACTAGGAATAAAACTTCAGGATAAAGGTGCTTAGTCCAGGCCTTCAGATTGGGCTTGGCTGTAGAAAAGATATTAAGCTATCCATCTCTGGTGAAATGGGAACAGTTTGGGGCATACTCGGAGGCACAACACAGTATGACTCTAGAACTCTACTGATAGATCTTGGGGTCTGTTACAGTCTTAGGTGATGAAGATCTGGAGTCCAGGGAATTAACTTTTCTGTCTGAACTAAGATGACCCCTTTTGTAGGTAGGTCCTTGATGCAGGTGTTTGGTACTGGCTTTGTAGTTCTGAAAATGTCCAGTATAACAAGGAATTACATTATCTGGCAAAGTGTTTCTACAAGGATACGAAGGAGTCTCCTTTGTGTTTATATGAATGATAGAGACTTCACTATTTTTCTATTACTGGCTGACAGATTGAGCTGAAACCAGCAGATTGCATCTTGCTTCACGGGTTCTGATAAAGTCAAATCAACATTACCAGTAGTTTTGGTTTTAACTTTCTATATCTGTGTCTGATGGTAAGGACCACTCTGTAAACTTCTTTCCAGTGAGGTGCTGGAACAGGCTGCTGAGAGAGGTTGTGGATGCCCCTTCCCTGGAGGTGTTGAAGGCCAGGTTGGATGGGGTCCTGGGCAGCCTGGCCTAGTATTAGATATGGAGGTTGGTGGCCCTGCCTCTGGCAGGGGGGGTGGTGCTTGATGATGCTTGAGGTCTCTTCCAACCCAAGCCATTCTATGATTCTTTGAAATGAAAGTCTGATCTAATGGGATATATTCAGAAGTAATAGTCAATGTTTTGGCTAGCTTGCTTGCCAAATTTTGGAGAAACAAACTAACTAACTAGAAAAAACCCAACCCCCCAAAAAAAACCACAAACCAACCAATCAACAGATAAAACCCAAGGTAAAACAAACAACACCCACCCCCTCAAGAAACAAAAACAAAACCCCAAACCAAGACCACCCATAAAAAAAACCACAGCGTAAGTGGTAAATTGCCAAAGCTTTTCACATGTTTTTCAGAAGTACACCATTGGGTTGGTTGTGTAAACTAATTCAGTATTCTCTGTTGAAGTATTCAGAAGCATTGTGTTCCTTTTGGGAATGAGGTTTTATGAGAAAGAATCAAGAATACAAGTTTACTTCTTACTAGAAAAACATGTTTACTCTGGACTTGACCAGTTGGATACATCTTCAATATCCTGTTCATTTTCATTGTATGTGTAATGTAATAGTACCTTCTTATAATTAAAATAAACACGCAACAAGAAAATAATTTGTTCTTTAATCTTTAGGGTTTAAATTGTTTATTGAATGTGGGATTAGGTGTTTCTATTGTTTTTGTCTGTTTTTTATCCTCTGTTTTAAAGTTTATCTTAAAACCTGTTACAGGCCTCAAGCCATCAAGAAGATGAGCAAGTGGTCCTTGTCAGAACAGATCCGAGTGGAAGGGCATGGCCTGTGACTGCATCAACTGAACCACAGGAGCCTAAAGGAGGACGGAGAAAGAGGCAGATGGTAAGTTTTATGAAAGTGAGTATTAAGGAGTGTAATTATAAAATGATTTTGTAGATGTACTTGTATGGTGCAATAATCAATGTGAGTGTCTTATCAGAATGTCAATAGGTAGTTAAAAGTTCTCTTCAGATGATGGTTGTAATTAAGTGATAGAGTACATATTTATTAAGCATATATTAAGTTTATTTTCAGACTTACATTTCCCTAGAGACCATTTTAAGGCTTATTTAAATGTACTATCACGTGTCTTTTTTTTTTTTTCAGATTCTCAGTCTCTTAGCTAAGTAGGTGTATATTACATACTGTTTGTAAATAGGAAAGTTTAGCAGAGCTGAATACTTCCAAGATAATCTCCATGACTAATTTCCCTTTTTTCCTGATAAAAAATGCTGCTGATGGTAATAAGAAGTATGACCTAACTTTAACAGAAGAGTGTTTGGGGAGACAGTGTGAATCTGAAGCTGGAGCAGCATTTTATAATTTGGATATTTGCTTGCCAGCAGTAAACTATTACTTTGATCTTGGGGTTGGGGAGCATTCAGTACCTCTATATTTCTAGTATGTACTTGATTGGTAAGACAGATCGGTTTGCAATAGGGCTATGAGGAAGTGAAATGTACAAGAGATAAGGAATTGTTTGTAATCCTCCTGTTGTTTTTGTTTTGGAAAAATGCCACCTTTGACATATGGTTTATGAACATATCCTACCATATCCTTCTTCAGTACTTAGCTTAGTCCTGCTCTGAAGAACAACCTGTTTCTTTGTGCACTCTAAGATGGCAAAGGTATCACCTTTATACAGATTTTCAGTAGTGTTTGTAATTGCTTGTTTTTTTTAAATTACAGTAATTAATGGAAATTACTGTTTGGAATATTCCATCTTTGTGAACTGTTCAGCTGTTTTAGTGAGTTACTCTGCATCTTTCCACAGTGGTAAGCTCTGTCAGCCTGAGGATATAAGAGCTGTAGACAGTGTTTCTACTTAGGCATACTGGAATAACTGAAGAAAATGGAAAACTCTCCTTTCCTTAGGTCAAATGAAGCAGCAAGCCCAGTTGTTTCATATATGTTTAGCTTGATCCCTCATTCTTTAAACTTGTTGAAATTGTCAGGGTCTGAATTTCATTCTTGATCATTCTCACTAGGTTAAAATTTATTTTCATTGTTTGTTTTCAGATCACGACTCATGTAGATAAAGAAAGAGTAAGATATTTTCAGGATGATGACAGTATGAGCCTGCAGGATTTAGTCAAAAATGAGAAAATGAGAACAGCAGAGGATCAAAATGCATTGTTCATGCGTATGGCATCAAAGGTAAGTTATGGGTTTTTGAGCATTTTAATATCAGAAGTATTGAGAAGACAATAGCGTCTCACTGTGCTAGGCTTGTTGCTTTGACAGTCTCAAAGTCATGGAAACCTGTGTGCACACAGGAAATGTGACGGTTCAGTTCCTTCATGAGCTGATTGTTCTGACTGTTTTTTTTAAACTTTTGAGGTAAATTCTCTTAGTGTGCTCTACCTTAATTTTTTTTAAAATGCCCAACAAAGTCTGTTTTCCCCAAATTAATGATGATTAAGAGCAGCATTTTCTTAGTGCTTAGAATCCTGGAGAGTACCATAAAAGTAGTTTTATATTTGTTTGGTGTCATTTTTATATTCTCATTCTTATGGTGTTACTTGAAAGAGTCAGATAATGTCCAGTAGAAAATATTTAATCTGTTGTGATATACCTTCTGTCGGGAAGTTCTTCTGGAGAGGTTATCAGAGTTTTAGATAGTAATGTGGTTTATGCATCTAATTCAGCTGCTTCTGGTACCTCTCATTCTCTCCCATTGGCATACTGGAGTGGGGTGGGGTGAGGGAAATGCCCTTGAGATCCAGTTTTAAATAGATGTGTGATCCAGTTTTAAATGGATGTGTTGTTGCCAAAAATGGCTTGTTTGGTTTCCTTCTTCACCCACCATGCCAAAAACAACAACAGCAACAACAACAAAAACACCTAATGTATAAAACTTTGCTTGAAAACCATTCTACTTGTGCAATATGTTACTTATAATTACCTAGCATGTATGTCATCACCATGCAAACATGAAAAAGTGAATGAAAATATAAGGACACAGTAGAACTTCATACTGTTCTCATATGCTAATAAGAATAGCAAAGACAAATAGTCAGTGTTTAACTCAAAAAACTTATTCTTTGTATTATCTTGTCTCCTTTAATTATTTTCTTTAGATAAGGTATCTTTCATGAGAAATGGTGGTGCTTAGTGTGTTTATGAAAAAAAAAACCAAAAACATATGTAGCTAGATTTTAAAATAAATGGTTCAAATCTGAGTATTGAAGGTAAATTCCTAAATTAGTCTTTGAACATAAATTATCATTAGCATGCTTAATTTGTCATGTGTTTTGTCTGATGCTTTCACTTGACTGTTTCCATAAAATAGTTCACAGGCTTGATTAAATTTTTGTGGACTGATGTTTTCACATCTCTGAAAAGAATAACCAGACTGATTCATTTCTGCTGAGTTTGGTAATGGTAGAACTCCCTCTTCAGAACACCTGAAGAAGCTATCAGATCTCAGTAGTGGTGATTGCTCCCAAAACCAGAAATATTCATTTGTTTGGATTCTTCTAAGCTCACCATTTGGACTTCTCTGAAAAACGTGTATATCTGTACAGTAATATTCTTAGCTTACTTCTGAAATTTCTAAAACTAGTAGGAAGTATTTTTGTATATGTATTTATTGATCCCAAGTTTTTTGATTCAAACTGGTCAGAACACTTGCATCTTCAGTTACCATTTTTGCACTGTTGTTGCTGTACTAGGTAATTATTAATGTAAGGATCCTCATCTCCCATTCTGTTATCCATCCTTACTGTTAAAAGGTATAAGCTAGAATTATTCAATTAGAAGAAAACAAAAAACCCTGCATCTTTTGTGCTTAATGTTTTTGGTAAGCAATCTTGTGTCTACAGTCCATTCCTTAAAGATTTAAGTTACTTGCCTTGTAAGGTTTTCTGGGATATTGTTGAAATCTTATCCAGTTAGGAATGGCACAGCAATGGCTGAGCATTGGCTTGTAGCTATTTTAAAAATAAAAATTCTGTACAAATGATCATAAACTTTGGTAACTGAACTTCTGCATATATATGGTAGAGAAAAATATAGTGTAATATAGTCTTTATCTTCTAAAGAGTTTTGGGTTTTTTTTTTTTAAGTATTATATAGCAAAAGAAGATGATGGTAGTGCCTTCTAATAGAATACAAGCACCACAGCAACAGCAGGTAAAAAAGAAGGAAAGTTAGTTCACCCCTTCTAATGACCAATGGCAGCCCAAAAAGAGTGCAGTCTCTATCCAGAGATGCTGCTAACCCATCCCTCAACTGCTAACCCGTAAATGAAGGTGAGGAGGAATGGATCCAGGCTCACTTCTCACCTAGTGCTCAACCACTGGTTCAGGCTGTGACCTGGCAATTCTGTTGCAGAGAAGATGTTTGCGGGCTGTTAAGAAACTCTAGCACTAAATGTTAACTGCAAATACATACCATGACAAAACAGTTTAAGGGAGAGAATGCCTTCTCAGAATAGGATAAAACTTTTATTAAAAATAAGTCTAAGGATGGATGAACAGAAAAGTCAAGTGCTTGCCACGTCTAGGTAAGAGGAATGGAAAAGAGCCTAAGCCTAGCAAGCTGTAGAAAGTAAGCCTTGATAAGAAAGATTGAAAAATGACCTTGAGGGAATTATATTGAGTCAATATTTTGAGTTTGCTAAAACCAAAAAAACAGGGATTAAACTCACTGGATGTTGCCTGCAGAAATGTTTTAAAAAGAACCCATCGAGGTGTAAATAGAGCATTTAGGAAAGGTAAGTGCTTGATAGAAGCTCTGGTGAACTACTTGCATTTGAAGAGCAATTGAGGGAACTGGGGCTATTTAACTTGAAGAAGAGGAGGTTGAGGGGAGGTCACATTGCTCCTACAGCTACCTGAAGAGAAACTGCAGTGAGAAAGGAGTTGGTCTCTTTTCTCACATTTTTCTCAGCTGACAAGTGATAGGATATGAGGAAACAGCCTCAAGTTGCACCAGGAGAGGTTTAGATTGGATATCAGGAAGAATTTCTTCATGGTTAGCAAGGTTAGGCATTGGAGAGGGCTGCCCATGGAAGTTTTAGAGTGGTGATTCCTGGATGTATTTTAAGAGACTTGTGGATGTGGAATTTAGGAACATGGTTGAGTGGTGGACTTGATCTTGAAGTCCTTTTCTAATCTAGGTGTCTCTGTTTCTAGCATGAACTATAAGTGGTTACAACTATAAAGAGATTCCTTTGCATGAGGGATTATTTACGGGGAATAAATGATTAACTGTCTCAATAGGATCAGTGAAAGGGAATTTAGTTCAATTATATAAAAATTCATCATTGTAAACCCAAGCTTGAATTTGAGAGGAGTAATCTCAAATGACGAAAACCAAGTGGTCCTCACTCAAGTGATCTGAAAGCAGTCAGATGTGACATTGCTGAATGAGGAACTCCTGAGTGCAGCCTTTATTCATCCATGGTGCTGAGGACCAAATAATGGCAATGGCAACAGCATTCTTTAAATAGAAAATAGAAGGCAGGAATAAATGTTAAATTTTTATTATAAAAGGAGGTTACTGGGGGACTCCATAATAATCTCTATTGTTCAGCATGTATGGGAACCATCTGGAAGGAGGGATACTTCTGACACTTTGTTATTGTTACGTAGTTATTCAAGATTGTTAAAACTAGAGCTCACTATAAGGAACTGAGGAATTCAGAACAAAAAGCATTATAAAACTTACATCTGAGCTGATTCTTGAGATTCACTTTAGAAAGTCACTGGAGAGAAGTACGTATTTGAGTGGTGTGAGTCATCTGTCCTATTTTGAGTGCCTGCTGAATGATTTTATGGGTATAAAAGGAATTAAGAAAATTAGCTCAGACACACAAGATTGTGCTGTAGACCTCTAAAATAGAGAGAAAGAGATCCCATCATAGGTATCTGCACAGTAAATTCAGATGAAGGTCAGGATTGATGCATGTAGAGCGGTGATAATCACAGACTCATTAAGGTTGGAAAAGACCACCAAGATCATCTGATCCAACTGTCAGCTCATCACCACCATGCCCTCTAAACCTTACTGCCACATTTACCCTTTTCTTGAATGCCTCCAGGGATGGTGACTCCCTGAGCAGCCTGTTCCAATGCCTCACCTCTCTTTCTGAGAAGAAATTTTTTCCTAATATCTAACCTGTACCTCCCCTACCACAACTTAAGTCATTACCTCTCATCCTAATTGAATGATAATGATGAAGCTGGGTGAAACTCAGCTGTGCATGTAACACCGCAGGCTGTTACTACATTCGAGAGTAGTTATGAGCCTGCAAACATCATCTCAGCACCAGTGTGACTGAAAAGATAAACAATTTGGGAGATTTTGAACGATGGGAATTTATGACCAAATTAAAGCATGTAATGCTACTGTAGTGTACCAGTGATGCTCCCATACTTGAAGGATACCCAGGTGTGGTCAAAGGCACAGAATGGTGGACATTTGAAGAATACCTAACATTTTTTCAGCTTGGGTGGGGAGAAGGCGATTGGTAAAATAGAAGTCACAATTCGTATAAAAATTGTCCTAGAAAGCAACTACTTCTGTACCAAATAATACATGAAATGGTCATGGACCAGAGTTTAACATGATGCAGGTTTTCCTTCAAGCAGTAAGTGAAGGAAACTGTAGAACTTGTATTGTAGAGCACAAGATACTTTGGAGGCTGTTACTGTGAGCAGGAGGAGAGAGGATATGGCGAATGTAAACTATAGTTTCATTGCTAATTATTGAATATGGAAATATGAATACAGTTGTGTCTCAGGATTTCCACATGCTGAGAGAGTTTGCCTCTGTATTAAGAGAATTGCTGAGAGCTGCAGATGTGTAGCAGGAGTGTCAGTGGTAGGAGTTTTTCGACGAACGTTTTAGCTATTGCTGGAGATTGATTTTTGCAATGTAAATAGTCAGAATGCAGTACAGTGCACAGCTGAGTTCAATGTTCTTCATTCTGTTTTTTTGTTTGTTTGTTCATTTGTTTTAGGATAATATTTTATAGTAATGTCGGAAGAGTGTTTCCTGGTTTATGTATCTGGTTTTTTTGGTTTATGATGGCCCTGAAGTTTACAGTGACTTTGGATCAGCTGTGCTGTGGTTCTTTTTTCTCACTAGACAGAGAGGCACTGCATCACGTGATTTTGTTAGAATGAGCTTCATGACCAGCTCATGGCTAAATCTTTTAAGAGAAGATTGAGATCTGTTGAGTAATTTCATTCATCTTACTGGCTAAATGAGCTAGAGCAGGTGCTCAAAGTACATCTTCATGTCACTTACTGCTCAAGGTTAGGTTATGCTTTCTGCTATGTAAGTGTATAGTTGCAGTGTGTTTTTAGTTGCCCAGATCATAATTCATGGTGCCAAAGACCTGCAGTACCACGCAATCTCACATTTAAGTTTCAAAGATTTTTTTTTGGTTGGTTGGTTTTGTAAAAAGGAGCATTATATGTACTAGTTTCTCTCCTTTGTTAAGATCAGAAGTGCTTTAATCATTTCTGTATAGCTTATCACCAAAAAATGTAATGATTTTCATCCGGTGATGATTGTGCCTTCATCTTAAATTAAGAAACTGACTATAGACATACTCAGTTTTCCATATCTTTAGGTAGAACACATTCTTCTTGGCAGCACTATAAGGTCAGCTTTAGGTTGAAGTGTTGGTTTCTGTATTTACTTTATAAACCCGTACTGTACTGCATATCTGTGTTCTTACCTGGGAACTCAGTGAGACAGTCTTCAAAAAATCTTGCATCTCTCCTGTGTCGATTGAGCAAGGAACTTTTGTGTTCAGCAGGAACTCTAGGAACCAAACATCTTTGGTCAGTTTTGGTATGATAGCATGGCACGCTACTTTGATGCATATAAATTATTTTGTTCCTGTGGGCAGAAAACATATCCATAGAGATGAATCTGCCATCTTTCAGAAGCATAATGGGAGGAAACTGCTGAAGTTCTGTAAATGACATCCTGCATAGGATGGGAGAAGGGAGATCCTATCTGTTAAAAATCTGCTGAGTAATTTCATTCATTTTACCTGTCTGAACTGCTTTTGTTGAGTTATTATGGTGGTTTCTTAGGCGTGGCTACTCAGAGGAGGTTGACACTACAGACAAGGCAGCTGCTTTTGAAGAAAGAAATACAGAGTGTATTTTTACTACAATCCCATTGGGAAATGAAGGTCGATATGGCGTTATTTCATGCCTCACTCCTGTTCAGCTTCGCAGACTTAACATGCTCAAGCCATAGTTGTCATAACAAAGCTTTTATCCACCCATAAGGTCTCCTTTTTTCAGGAGCTCCCCAAGGTCAGACAGAAGAGGCATGCCATCTCCGTGCTGGTTTTGTTAGTCTGTTGAGCCTATGTCTTAAATTAAGCTGAAAAGCAAATTCCAGTGTATCAGTTTGCTTTTGCTCATTCTTCATATTCTAGACCTGGATTTAATACTACGCTGTTGTTTTTAGTATTTTCTTGCCCTGCTACATTTTGGCTTTTGTTTGGAGCAGGTTGGCATGGACTTCAGTTATCTCAGTTTGTAAGTATAGCCTCTGCCACAGCTGTCTTATGCACCCTAATATGTTAAACTTAGAAACATAATGAAAAATCCCCATATCTTTTATTTTCAGTGGTGAAGAAGCTTTTTTTTTTTTTTTTTTTAAGTAGCAGGAATAAAGTACCCAACACTCATCTTTTCCGTAGAAGGAAAAAAGCAGGCTTTAAAGTATGATTCTTTCAAATTTGACTGCAGTGCCCAAAGAAAACCAAAAGTTGGAAGTTGATGTATTTCTGCTTTTTACTTTCTTCAGCAAGGAAAGCAGATTTGCGTCTTCCTGCTTCTTACTGACTAAAGGATACAAAAAAGCTAAAAAAAAATAAATAGAAAAATAATTTTTTTTTACTGACAGTTTGATAATACAAAATATATGTGAAGTATTCAGTTTTTACTACTGTTAGCTTTAAGCAACTTCTGTGTAGTTCTTTCTGCCCTTGACTGTTATAAGTAGTTCAATTTTCCCAAATTCATGCTGTTAAAACGTACATAATCCTTTCATTTCATCAATAGATGCTTGTGGGTGTATGGAGACTGATTTCTGGAACAGTGCCTCAGTAGAAATTACCTTTTATTTGGATGCAGAAATTCTACTTGGGATTTTTTTTTTTCTTTCTGATTAAGTTTTACTAAAAGCAAGTGGGAAAGATTAATTTGTGTTGCTCATCAGACCATTTCAATTTTGGCCATGAACTAATTTCATTTAAAAATCTCTGCAGTAATTTGTATAACATGAATTTAAATGCTTAAGGCATTTATTTAAAGTACAAAATGGCATTAGTAATGCTGACCTTTATTTACAGATTTACTGAAGAGATGTGCTGGTATTATAGATTTCCAAAAAGGGAATTTGTACGTTGCCTTTCCTTGGTTTGAATCTGTAAAATGGCAAATTGCTTTCAGCCTTTCCATTTTCTCTTGCTGTGCCAACCTGTCTATTGTAACTATTTGCATTTCCGTCATCATAAATAAAAATAAAAGTGCAAATGCCTTACTAGCTACACTGAAAGAATGCAGGATGCTGCTGCTCTTAGGTAATAAAGCTTTTTGTCCTTTCTTCACCTGGTGAAGCCCTTCTAGGGCAGTGTTTAATAGACATAATGTTCTTACAAAGCTCTGTGGATTGTTGCTTTTTACATTCACTTGAAGATGTAAGCATGCACGTGGTGTACTGCAGAAAAATTAATACAGAAACCTGAGAGAAAAAATTCCATTTGTCCTGTTCTGTGTTCCACTAGGCTTCCGTTGAATGCAGTAAACAGCTTTCTGTGTGTATTGCATGGACACTGAGTTAAAACTGTTCAATGGAACCAAATCCAAGCCGTGAGAGCTAGCTTAGAAAACATGGGAAAGTGAGGAACTCTATAGACTCAGCACATGTTAAATGTCTGTGTAAATGTTTTGTGTTCTTTATGGTTAACAGCATTAAGGTTAACAGCATTAAGGTTAACAGCATTAAGGTTAACAGCATTAAGGTTAACAGATAAAGTACAAATGAAGAGACCTCGTTGTGGCCTTCCAATATTTGAAGGGAGCATATAAACAGGAGGGGGAATGGCTGTTTATGAGGGTGGATAGTGATAAGACAAGGGGGAATGGTCTTAAACTGAGACAGGGGGGGTTTAGGTTAGATATTAGGAGAAAGTTTTTCACACAGAGGGTGGTGACACACTGGAACAGGTTGCCCAAGGAGGCTGTGGATGCCCCATCCCTGGAGGCATTCAAGGCCAGGCTGGATGTGGCTCTGGGCAGCCTGGTCTGGTGGTTGGAGACCCTGCACATAGCAGGGGGGTTGAAACTCTGTGATCATTGTGGTCCTTTTCAACCCAGGCCATTCTATGATTCTGTGATTTTATGGAGACTTATGCAGGATGGCCTGTTTTGTGCCTTAAAATTGAGGACATGGATAACTGTAGAGTTACATGCAAATCATTTGTACTTCTAACGCCAGTGTTGTGAGGTTGAAGGTATTTTGTTTGGCTTCGATTTCATTTCACTGGCTTGAAGATAAAGCTTTATCTGTCTTGATACCCAATTGTAGCAACATGTGCAGTTTTCATTTCAAATAAGTGAAACAAGGAGTGTGCTCCCTAACCATTGAACAGCAGTTGGTTGTTTGCTTCTTGCTTGGCTTTCCACTGCTCAGAGGTGGCCCAAAGTGCTTTACTCATCAGAATTGTTCATGATGTTCTCCTGTCAGTGACATAGACCTCAAAAGTACTGTGTTGATATGTAAGAATTCTTTGATGCTCTGTGTTCACTGTGTTATTTTACTAGGAAGAGGAGTTTGGGAATTGCCTGTACGTTGCATTATTTGTTGAATTAAACCTACCAACTCAGTTTCTGTGCTTATAGGAAGGTTGGAGTTACAGTAACAAAATTAACATGATAAAGTTTAATCTTAATAAAGCTTGAGCAAATACAGTTTGAGATGAGAAAGACTTATTTCTATGGTGATTTTGTTGTAAACAGCGTGTTTAAATTTAAGTGCAGTGACATGTTCTTATGTCACTCAGGTTTATATTCTAAAATAATAGTTTATTCTTTTTTGCAGCTTCCCAAAATATATTATGAGTACAGCATTCCGCAAATATTAACTCTGTCATTTAAAGTTGAAGACGTCAGCGTTGCCATGGCAATTTAAAATCAAACTGATACATTTTATACAATCTATAGAGGATTTTTTTGCAGATTTTCCAAGCAGATGCACTTTTATCAGCTTATATGGAAGTAACTTGAAATGTGATTGTGTTAAAGAAAACAAGAGAAGCAGAAGTGCAACACTTTGATACAAAATAGAACGAGAAAATAAGCTGAAAATAAATCTGAAAAATGCAGGTATATTTTGCTACCATGCTAATTGCATTTAATGAAATTAGAGGAAATTTCAGAGGAAATCTGAAGAGGAGAAGGTGCAATCAGTGTATTATGTAGGAGTATTCCCTGTTGATCAGGAGTTCTGTGACTTGAAGTTTACTTTCAAATGGTATTAAATCCTTTAGCAGGGCTTTCTTTCCATAGGGTGCATGGAAGAGCAAGTATTACCAGCAGAGGGAGAGATAAGAGGCACAGCACACTTCAGATTGAATATGGAGACTGCCAGCAGTGTGTAAGACTCCAGGGATTTTACTGTAGCAATAAGAAAAATGGAATCAATATAAAATTAAACTGACATACAGTTCCAGTTTTCTGAACATGTGTTGGCAGAAAAATGAGGCTGAACCTGGAGTGAGCTGAGTACAGATCTGTGAGAGTTACTTTTATAAGCAGCCCCATGCCAAGGTGCCTACTGGCTTCAATAATGTAAAAATGAAAAAAAATATATCAAATGTTGCATGAAATGAGTATTATATAATGAAATTACTTATGTAATATAGTAATTAATATGAATAGTAAGAATATGTTAAAGATTTCATCAGCAAATACAGCACAGTGCTGTAACTTTTCCATCTCAAATCATTCTCATTTATGCATTGTGAGATGCTAATATTTTCTTGAATTTCTGTACTGACTGGTCAGAGATCTCTCTCTTTTATTTATTCATCTATCTATCTATCTGTCTATCTATCTATCTATCTATCTATCTATCTATTTATTTCTCCTGGGAGTCTGCCACGTTTACACTGCAATAGAGCTGTCTAAATGAAAGTCCAGAGGATGATTTTTGTGTCCTGGATGACATTTGGGTGTCTTCCCTGACTTTTGCTAAACATTTGTATAGCGCAGACCTTTCATTGGCCAGGGCAAACAAAATAATGATGGTATCTCTGTTGGTTAAGCTCAAATTGTGCATAGCTTTGGAAAACAGATCCTCTGTCAGATGGATGGGAGAAATTTCACAATTACATGCCATGAATTGTAGGAGACTGTGCCATTTTGCCTGGTGGTAGGAGGTGAAAGCTGCCTGTGTGTTCTCTGGGTAGTTGTTACTTGCCAAAGGAGAAGGAAAAGTTGGAAAGTAGAGTGCACCTATGAGGGAAGAATGTGGCCCACGGGCTCCCCTGAAAAAAATCAAATGGGAAACAAAAGCTGAGGGACTGAGAAGACTCTCTCTCTTATGAGTGTATCAGATTAGCTCTACTTTATTAGCCATTGTCTGGTAGAAACAACAGTGTGAGGTACGTTGTCTTTATGGGTGTCTGAATTTCTAATATTAACTTTGAGCTAGTGATATTCCTAGGACATCCGAACATAAAGTGCTACATAAGTGATTGCCTACTTCTCTGTGCAGCACAAAATACAACATGTCTGCATAGGCTGCATCAGGCATGGCTAGGGAACTAAATGCAGAACTTCCAGAATGCACTGACTCCCGTGTTTAACAGGTGTAAAACTTCACTTGTTGCAGCACAGGGGCTTTCCAGCAACGCCTTGGCACGGTTGCTCCTTTGAATTTGTACTAGCTGTGTGTTTTGTATGGAAGAACTTACTTATGAAATAAATCAGTTTTTAAATGATTGCTTGCTTCCCTTCTGGCATTTAGGAGAACACTGTTGTCTTGTTCTTTCAGTTCCCCAGTAACTTGCTCAGAGAGTTTTGTTACAGCCAAGTAATGCAATTGGCAAAGCATACCAGACTCCTTATTATAAGAGTTGAAATTTTTGGAGGGAGAATTTCCATTTCTTCCTGAATAACTTTTTTTTTTTTTTAAGCTAATATTTAGAATAGTAATTGAAGAGCACTATCTATTCTGCTGTAGTAGCAGCTGCATTTTATTGTATTTCAGTGCTGTCACACAAGTGTTTCTCATCTGCAGTATTTGGGGGAAAAACATTTCTAAGGAATTATACTCTTAAATAAACAAAAACAGAGCTTTTTCACTGCTACTGGTGGAGAATGTGTTGATGATGTTCATTGCTACTATTGCAATCTTATAAACTAAATATAATTTTTGTTTGTTTTTGTGACTTTTAAGACAGCAGAAGCATTGTTGAATGGATTTGCTGGCAGAAACTTGTAGCATATCTTATTTCAGGAGGAATACACAATTCTTGCTGGATGATAGTTTTGCCTGTCTTTAGGTTTCTGACCTTGCTTAGAGGGATGCTGTTGTAATAGAGGATTTGCAAAGAAATTGTTATTCCATTCATTATGCTTTTTCTTGAGGTGAAAATATATCCCATTTTAACACTCTTGTAAAATTATCTTAAGGATTTGATAAAATATGACAAGAAATGAAGATCGAGGGGCAGGGTGACCATATGTAACTGGGTCCCTGTCTCAAAACTGCAGCATATGGCTCTGTGCATTTGTGTGTGTGAATAAAGGTCTTGTAATCTTGTTAAGTGTGTGACAAAGGGAAATAATAATAGTAATAACCCTTCCTTTTTCCACTTCCTCCTTGTCTGTTCTTTGACAAGTGAAAGCTATATTGCTCAACGAGCTTACTAATTAGGAGGCTTTTTTTATTGTACAAGCAAGTTGAAATAACTTTTTTTCTTAGATCCTGTTTGTTTCAAACACTTAATGTCTGTAACAGAAGTTTCTTAAACAGCCTTGCATTCCTTAATGTTTTCTGTTATTGTAGTGGGATCTGTAGTAATATTTCAGTGTATGTCCTGGCAGCCAAAAGGGCCAGTGAGACTCAGAAGGGATCTGATAAATGTCAATAAATATCTAAAGGGAGGTAGGAGGCAAGTAGATGAGGCCAGGCTCTTCTTGGTGATGTGTAGTGATAGGACAAGGAGTAATGGCCTAAAACGTGAACATAGGAAATTCTGTACTAGCAGAAGAACTTCTTCACAGTAAAGGTGACAGAGCACTGGAACAGGTTACATGGAGAGGTTGTGTAGTCTCCTTCTGTGGAGATACTCAAGACCTATCTGGATGCCCACCTGTATGATATACTGTAGGAAATGTGCTTTGGTGGGGAGGTTGGACTTGATGATCTCTTGAGGTCCCTTCCAGTCCCTGAGATTCTGTGATCCTTGTGCATCCCTTCCAACTATGATTCTGTGATTCATTATCTTACTAAAGAACAGCATCATCAGTTTTGTTTTTGGTCTTACTGAGTTACCATTTGAAATGGAGCAATCTTGTGTTGTTCATTACTGTGCCAGGAGAAAACCAAATCTGGTCTTTAGACAGCATTTTAATAATGGTTACTGCTTTTAAGACGAGCCTTCTGTTTTGGGCTCCATGTGTCTTCTTGTATTCAGCACTTTATCCACTGTTGAGGAAAGACATCAACCAGCCTGTTTGACAAGATTAATATTAATTTAATCAGTAGATAGAATTCTTGACTTGTGTTCCTGTTGTATAAGGAAGGGACTTGCTTAATGGGATCCGTAGAGTATTTTTAAGTTGTTTGTGGAGAGTGCTGTTACATTAAAGAGGTCGTGTTTAGCAAAGCAGATATTTCCAAGTGCAAGGATACCAGATGCTTCTAAATGCAAGGAAAGCAAAGTAGTGATGGTAGTCTGTTCTGTGTATATTTCTGATATCCAAGGTTTTGTTTTCCATTCTGTCATTTCTTTGTAGTCTGCCAGCTGTCTTGTTTCATGTCTATTTGCATTCTCATGGCAGACTAATTAAAAGTGGGGAGAAAAAAAAACCTAATAATGAAGTTGTGCCATTCTACAGGTAGTACTTATTTGCATTTCTTTTAATGAAGCTCTAGTTCTACTTTTCTTATCCTCGTATGACAGGAGAGCAGAGGCTGGATTTTTTGACAAATAAACCACTAAATATTTTTTGTGCAGCTCAAGAATCTCCTGTTTATTTTAAATACAGAAGTACAGAATTGCAGTAAGACAACAAAAACAGAACTCTGCTGTTGAACTGTTGATTTTAATATACAGTGGCTTTCAGTAGGAAACGCACATCAGCAGCTGAACGTATTAGAGCTACATGAAATAGTATTAAGGAAGCTGGTATGTAGTTGCGTGGTACTGAAAGTACTGAGCGTTTTTCAGAAGGAGCTGCTGGTCTGTTTCAGGGATTTGCAAGATTCAGGAAGAGTAAGAGCTGATTTCTGTGTTTTGTGAAGGAAAGCTAATTATCTACCCTACAAAAATGGTCTTTTTATCTCTTCCTTCTTAGCAAGTTATCTAAACTAACTACTTAGGAGGTATGTGGAAGATTTATTTGGAGAATGTGTTTCAATTACGAAAATTGTTTTAATGTTGCTGTTATCTTAAATTATGGCTACATATGAACATTGAAGGTGGAAGGGAGACCTTTCCAAACACAATATGTGATTTGTATCTGTAAGAAAATAGAATGAAGCTACCATATTATGTGTAATAAGTCACATATACAAATCAGCAGTACAGTGTGACTGGATTCTTTGTAGGCCTTATTACAATGGAGATGGTTACAAGGGGTCTATCTGAAGGTTCAGTGTTATTTAGCTGTGTATTCTAGATATCAAACATTTGAAGTGTGGAGTTCTTAATGTTCTTAGGTTGGATTTAACGTCTGATTTAGTAATGAGGTAAAATGCCTCTAACCAAAATATCTGAGAGGCTATTTTTGAACAGAAGCCTCTTAAATCAGACTTCAGCAAATCGTAATTCTCTGTTGACATCCTTGACCCTAAATCTTTTTGAATCTTTTGAATGTTTATAGTCATTATCTTTACGTTCAGGAATGCTCTGTAGTCAGAGGAAGAGGCATTTAGCAAATTGACTGCACAGGTAATATATTTTTCTGCTCACATATTATTTTATTTCAAACTATTAAGTTAAAAGTGTCTCAGATGCAAACCAGCTCTTCTTGGGAGGAAATGCAGCTTTCTTGCTGTGTTCATCTCTGTTAGCATAATGTAGCTTTAGCTAAAATGCCTACTGAGTAACGTCATTGATTTGATGTTAGTAGTAGAGCAGGACTCCAAGTCTTGAAGACCGGTATATGCATTTTCTTTTCTTTTTCAGTTGTTCCCTGGGCAGATGTTTCTAAGTGCTTTAAGAGAATTTTCAAGTTTTCTTTCATTATCTTGACAAAGGCACTTCATTTACACAATCACAGAAAATAATGTACCTGTTAAATGCCTTTAGTTAGCACTAGTCCTTTGCTAGAGATACCCCAATCAGTGTTTTAATGTCTATAAGGATTTGTTGCAAATACACTTTTATCATTTCCGTAGTAATTCCTGAAGCAAAACTACTCATACATAAATCTGCTAATGCTCTGAAGGTCTTACAGCTCCAATATCAAGAGATCTATATAATGTGTTTGGTTTTTTTTTTCCCCTGTCATTTTGATGAGGAAATTACTGAAACTATTCAAGGTAAAATTACATTCAGGTACAGCATGGGGTATTACAGCATTGGGACTTCATTTAGAGAGGAAAAACTTAAAAAAAAAAATTCTGAAAGCTTTCTACTTTTGCTTTAGTTGTGTATGTTGAATGTTTAGGGTATTACTGGCACATAATTTTAAAACTATATAGAGTAAGCTCAAACAGTTAAGTGTGTAAATACTTTCCTAAGTCCTTTACAGTTAGTCTTTGTAGTTAAGACTTGTTAAGTCTTCATTTCGGCAAGACAACATGGGATTCATTTGTCATCAGCAAAGACTGATTAAGACTGATGCTATACACACACCCACGCATGTATGTTGCATGGTGAAGCTTAGTAAAATCTTTCGTCATTTGATTTTGTCCCATGATGCACATATGTTTTTTCCTTTCTTTTTCTTTCTGTTCACTGTCTCTTGTTGCCCTTGCCCTGTGATCCCTGCATCACCTCCAGTTCCTATACACAGACACCATTCCTTCTAAGTGGTGTCCAGGTGAGATATATCCATTCTGTGTGGGTTTCTACCTTATTAAGATCCTGTAAGATACCGTTAACTATCAAACACATCCTCATAACAAATACTAAGCATTTTCAGAGCTTTCTTTTAAATAAATGGCACCTACCTGAAATGTAACAATTAATTATCAAACAAACAACAACAAAAAAAGTGAATTATTTAGCCTTTCTGGTAAAGTTAGTTGTGTTGGTTATCCCTATCCAGAGGCAGATCCATTCAAGAAAGACAAAGTATTGAAAACAAAGGCTTCTTCACAGAATGGCTTGGTGTTATTCACCTTAGAAGAGTGTTGGCATGTTTTCACAGAGCATGATGATGAGGCATAGATTCATGGTCTAGCTATTTTACAACACATGATTTAGTGGGCAGTGGTAGTTGTAGTAGAAAAGGAAGAGGAGGGGAAAGACTGAAATAGTATGTATGATAGTACATGATTAAAAGAAGACTGTGCATCTATTTTAAGTTTGAGTTTTGTCAAGGTACTATTGAAATATCTAGCTCTTAACTTGTGATAGATTATAGTGATATGCTCCTCTCTCTGTTGTTAAACATC
Source organism: Gallus gallus (assembly GCF_016699485.2). Classification (NCBI taxonomy): domain Eukaryota; kingdom Metazoa; phylum Chordata; class Aves; order Galliformes; family Phasianidae; genus Gallus; species Gallus gallus. Next base: position 180,556,764 of record NC_052532.1, read on the forward strand.
TGTACTTTAATACCTAAGCTGTCTGAAACAGGGTATGACTGCTCTCAGGAGATGTATCTGATAATAGTATGGTTTGCAGATGCCGTATTGAAAGGAGCAGTGCTGCTTCTTCTACACACTTTATCTTTTTCTTAGTAAAGGATATTACAAAGAGCTAAGTATGCTTTTTTTCTGACTTATTTATATTTAAATGCGATTTTTTTTTGGTCTATCTTTTCAGCTTATGGAAAAAACTGACAGAGATTACTACACTCTGGATGATATGTTTGTTTCCAAAGCAGCAAAGAAAGCACGCAGTGGGGAAGAGGAAGAAGTACAAAGAAGAAAAGCAATACGTGAGCACCAGCAGCTTGCTGCACGCATGGAAAAGTGTCCTTACTGTTTTGATAGCAGTGAACTTTCTAAACATCTTATTATTGCAATTGGTACCAAGGTAAGAAAATAGCAATTTAGCACAAAAGTAAATATAAAAAAGAAAGAACAGTAGAGTGACTGAGTTAAAGAACACAGTTGCTTCTTTCTTTGAGTATTCTGCATCTTATCCTCCCTGCCCTTCAGTTGATTTCAAGAATTCCTCAAGGATTATGGAGAAAAACATATAAATCTGTTGTGAATTACAAAGCTAGTCTTTGATATCAGAACTCCTGATTTGTGGAAAACATAAAGCAATAATGAAAGATCTAAGTACAGACTGTAGGTGGATTTGTGGAAGGCTAAATCATACCACACTGGAGGAAATTTGATCTGATTAAGATCTGTATCTCAATGATATCAAGGAAACTCAAGTGGAGAATTTCGTTCTTAAGCTTAAAATCCTTTGAAATAAACAAAACCAAACCTGCCTTATTTTGTTAATTTTTTAAAAATATGTATAAATATTTGGATTGATAGCAGCCCCTGCTGTAAATATTTTGCTGTAAGTAGAATATAATGGCTTCTATTGGTTTGAACTGTTGCAGATGATGTATTTCTTCAACTTAGCATTGAGAATATTTTAAACACTAGAATAATAGGCACTTGAGTTTTTGTTCACTCTTTATAGGTATACTTGTCTCTGCCAAGCAACCAGTCCTTGATTGAAGGCCACTGTCTGATAGCTCCTTTACAGCACCATACTGCAGCCACTCTTTTGGATGAAGAAATCTGGGAAGAAATCCAGGTCAGCTAAGAAACTCTCATGTTCCAACAGCTTTGTAAAATAATATTGTTTTGAATAATATGGTACACACTTGAAAAGTAGGTACACGAGAATCTAATGAGGTTTAACAAGGCAAAGCACAAGGTGTTGCACTTGGGTCAAGGCAATGCCAGATATGAGTTCAGGCTGTGAGAAGAACTTACTGAGAACAGCCCTGCCAAGAAGAGCTTGGACACCCTGATAGACAGAAATTTGGATATGAGCCAGCAGTGTGCACTTGCAGCCCAGAAGGCCAGCAGCATCCTGGGGTGCATCAAAAAACGAGTGGCAACAGGGAAAGAGAGGGGATTGTCACTTGCTACTCTGCCCTTGCGAGGCCCCATCTGGAGTACTGTGTCCATGTCTGGGGCCCCCAGTACAAGAGGGATGTGGAGCTGCGGGAGCGGTTCCAGAGGAGAGCCATGAGAATGATCAAAAGGCTCAGCACCTCTCCTATGAAGACAGGCTGAGGGAGCTAGGCATGTTCAGTCTGGAGAAGAGAAGGCTCCAGGAGAAGGCTCCTCATTGCAGCCTTCCAGCACTTGAAGTGAGCCTACAAGCAGGAGGAGTACTAACTTTTTACATGATCTGATAGTGATAGGACAAGGAGGAATGGCGTTAAACTAAAAAGAGGGGAGATTTAGGTTAGATCTTAGGAAGAAATTTTTCACTGACGTGGTGGTGAGTTGCTGGAACAGGTTACCTGGAGAGGTTGTGGATACCCCATCCCTGGATGCATTCAGTGGCAAGATGGATGAGACCCTGGGCAGCGTGATATAGTGGATGGCAACTCTGCTTGAAACTAGATGATCTTTAAGGTCCCCTCCAACCTAAGCAATTCTATGATATGATTGTATGATACTTGTCATGTCTATTTTAATAGTTTCCAACCTGTCAGCTCATTTTGTTCCCACTGAGGGATAGAACATGTTTGCATTATAAATGGAAATTAATGGTCAAAAATTGATAAAAGGAGATGCAGGGTAAACATTGAAGAAAGGTTTCAATTTATAAGCCCTAGAAAAAAAATGCCTAAGAATGTTGCAGAACTTCTTGGAGATCCTGGGTATCAAGTGAGAGGGATGTGTCAAGAATGACGTAGGTACAGCCGATTCCTCGCAGAAAGTGTAATAAATGGTTAGGTTGCACTATTAAGAAAATGATTGTCGGAGAGGAAAGATCACTTATAATAAAGCACCAGCTAAAGATATATTTTTACGTGAGTTTTTTGTTTTGTTTTTAAGCTAATCTGATTTTGGGGTAGTTATCAAAAGAGAAATATTTTCATTCTTACTCATATCAGTGAGGTCCCTGTTAGAATACGATTTCCTCCTTCTTTAATAAGATTTTTTACAATAAAAGTGCCAAATGTGATGGATCAAGCTCTCTTTCATGTGAAGACATTTTGAAGTTTCTTTGAGTTTTGTTTTCTTTGGAAAAGGAAAATAAAGGGAGACATATAAGAAACTTCTGCCTAAAAGACTGACAGTGATCAGCCTCTCTTAATCCCACCATTAGGATTGTTACAAGGGAAAAACAACTTGCATCAAAATATTGGAGACTATTTCAAAGAAGAGAAAAGATTAACAACTTCCACAGTTGCATAGGTTTAAAATCAGGTTAATCCATGAGTTTGAAATGGTTTAAGTAACTTTGATGTTGCCTCAAGTCTAGCAGATGGATTCTCTGGCTTTCCACAGGTACTCCCAGCATTGATACTCATGGCTGATATAATTTTTATACAGTGTTGCTTTGTAAATTATTCTCCTCCCTAGGAAGAACAAAAGGTTGAACTTCTGTATATGAACAGAAATGCTTCAGAAAGTTGTATAAGAAGGGAAACAAGCATAATGAGTATGATCAGAAGGAAAAACAAAGCATGAGGGTGAAGTGGTCTATATATTTATCCTGTATCCTCTATTTTAACCTATTGTCTTTTAGCAAAATAGAGTTATAGAATAAATAGTTCAAAATAAAAGATGAACACTTTTCTAAATGTATAGGGGAACTAAAATAGGATAAAGATAAGTAAATGCAGTTTCTGTGTTAAATCCTGGATTTTTTCTTGCTAGAAAATGCAGCTTGTTGGTAAACTCATCAATTCTGTGAATATGTTAATTGTGAGTTTAAATATTTCTTTGTGGCAAAGTACGTAAGAGGTGATGGTCACGTTATTATGCAGCTTTTGTGTAATTCAGTAGGAGGAGTCTGGAAGGCTTCCATAGGAGTATAAGCAGACATTTCCTTGATGACCAAACTAACTTAATGATGCCAGAGCCATATTTGGTACTGCTGTTGACAGGAAAAAAAAATAAAAATCTTTATTACACTACAATGCACATGTTTTAGCTCTATTTACTGGTATTGGTTTTTTTTTCTGAGATATGTTGGAATAAAGCAGGAAAGGTTCTTTTTTATTGTGTGGCTTCAGGTGCTTGAATAACATGGTACATGTTTTTGAAGTTAACTGCTTCACTTGACAAAGTAAACATGCATCTAATTTTTTGATATAAAAATACATAAATCTTTGCATGTTCCTTTGCCTGAGTTGTGACATGTATCAACATACTGTGTAACTGAGCATGAACCATGCCTCTTGATAAAGATATTAAAGAGCACAGGTACCAGTAAAGACATGTGAGGGTAACCACTCATCACTCATCTCCATACAGACATTGATCTGTTGGTCACTGCCCTCTGAGTATGATCTTGCAACTGTTTTATCAACCATTGAACAGTCCACTCATGAAATTCCTATCTTTCCAATTTGGAGAGAAGAATGTTACAGGGAGCCATGTCAAAAGCCTTACTCAAGTCCGGATAGCTAGCTCTTCCCTTGTCTATTGATAGTTACATCATCATAGAAGGCCTCTAGGTGGTCAGGCAGGACTCGCTCTTGGTGAAGCAATGCTGGTTGTCTCATATCACCTCTCTCCCTTCCTTCTTAACATAATTTCCAGGAGGGTGTGTTCCATGACCAGTGGTGAGGCTAACAGGTCCATAGTTCCCCGGGTGGTCCTTTCTAAATTTCTTAAAAATGGGTTTGACGTTGCCTTTTTCTAGTCACCAGGAACTATCACCTGACTGCCATGACTTTTCAAATATCAGCTCTACCTTAGGACTCTGGGATGCATGTCAGTGGGACCCATAGACTTACGGATGTTCAGTTTTCTCAAGTGGTTTTAAACCTGATCTTTGCTTACAGTGGGAGGGATGTTGCTCCCCCAGTTCTCCCCTTTCTGACCCATCTGCTTGAAGAGCAGTTGCCAGTGAAGACTGAGGCAAGAATGTTGTTGAGTACTTCATACTTCTCCTTGTCCATTGTTACCAGCCTGCCTCTATTTCTCACCAGTGGGGGATATGCCTTCTTGGACATTCCTTTTCTCACTGATATGCCTCTAGAAGCCTTTCTTCCTCTTCTTTGTGCCTCTTTCCACGACCAGTTCCAGTTGGGCCTTCTCTTTCTTTACCTCATCACTACACATCCAAGCAGCATCCCTATGCTACTCCCAGGTACCTGTTCTGTTTCCACAGCCTATACATTTTCTTGTTCTTCAATTTGATCAGCAATGCTGGTCTCTTGCCTTCCTTTCCGGACTTTCTACACCTGGGGATGTTGAGCTCTTATACACTATGGAAAGCTTCCTTAAAAATCTGCCAGCTCTGCTCTTCTCCTTTGGCCCAAGGACAGTTTCCCAGGGGGTTTTGTTGACTTAACTCCCCAAAGAGCTGGAATTCGGCTTTCTTGCAATCCGGCATCCTGATTTTACTTTGACTGATATCCATCAGGACTGTGGACTCCACCACTGCATGATGACTACAACCCAGGCAGCCTCCAATCCTGATGTCACCAATCAGTTCGCTTGTATTGGTGAGCAGCAGATCCAGCATTGCATCCTCCCTGGTGGGGATGTCTATTACTTGGCTCACGAAGTTATCCCTGATACATTCTTGGAGTCTCCTGGGTTGCCTCATTCTTATGGTGCATCCTAGTTAGGAAATTCAACCTAGTTCTAATTCCAATTGAAAAAATAATAATAGTAATAATGAATGTGATATTAATTGGAACTGAGTTTATACTGTTAAGTATAATGCATATTTCACAATAGATTCCTAGACTTCATATGTTTGCACTGTAAGAAATATAGTTTGTATTAGATTGTTGAATAAAGTAGAATTTTCCTAGTGTGATCACTGCTGTTCCATTTTATTATGATTTTGTAAGGAATTATATATCTGTTAGTGAAATAATATAAAATATTTTATCTGGAAGCTTTGAAAAGCTAATAGTCAATTCAAATTATACTTTTTCTTTTAACAGATGTTTAGAACGGCACTGGTGAAAATGTTTGAAGCTAAAGGCTTGGACTGTGTCTTCATAGAAACAAATATGAGTATGAAGAAACGATATCACATGGTATATGAATGCATTCCTCTTCCAAAAGAAGTAGGAGATATGGCTCCAATCTACTTTAAGGTATATGAAAAAGCTTTTTCTTTAGGTCATTTGAATATATTTATCATAAATTATTTCTGGAAAAGTTTTTTTTATATTGAAGTACTAGTTTTGAAAAGGTATTTTTTTTTCTGATGAAGAAATGTTTCTTGCTCTTTAAACAAATGTAGTGATTTAGTATCTGAAAAAGAAGCTTTTATAAGGGTAAATTGGACTGAGTGCACACATACTTCAGTATTTATGAGTAAATTATTTTATTTGTTCTTTGAAAATGTTCTCTGGAAATAAATAAGATAATTGTTTTAATGAAGTCAGTGTGATGAATAGCAATGCAGTAATTTTTACGACACATTTGTAACTCTCTGTGTAACTCTCTCTCTCTCTCCACTCAATGTGGTTGATTTCATTGGCTATGTTTTAAGTGCATTAAGTATTTTCTTTGTAAACAAACGGAAAGGTGGAGTACAAGCTTCAATGCAGTGTTTCCACCATTAAAATACACAGTAAATGGAAATTGAATGAAAATTAGAAAGGTACTTATGCTATACACACTTCCATACTATGAAAGATGCAGAGTCAGCTTTAGAGGTCTTTGGGTGCAATCAGGCTTCTAATTTGGATTTTCCTTTTGGAATTTCAAAATAGAAAAAGGGAAAGAAAGATAAAAGGAAAAAAAGGCTAATATGGCATAATGAAATCAGAACAGGTTTATTATGAGCTTAGTAAAAAGAAAACTAGACCTTTTAGTCCCTAATAATTTGACAGTTTCTTACTAGAGATAACTCGTCTGGCAAAAGATAGATTTCAGGGGAAAAAAAAAGTAATATAATTAAGTGAGTTTCAAGATATTAAATGGTTCCTCTATAAAGTATGGAAGTTCTCAAAATCAGAAAGATTACCAAAAATAAAATTACTTTGTTAAGAAATAGCTCGTACTTGCAGTGCAAAGTTCACTTTACTCCATTTGAAAGTGAGTTCTTTGCTGTGTGAAGGCCTATTTTCTCATTTAGATAAATGATTTTACAGAAAGCTATAATGGAGTCTGATGAAGAGTGGTCCATGAACAAGAAGATAATTGATCTTTCTTCAAAAGATGTTCGGAAATCTGTAAGTAATGAAATGTATTGAACACTGAAATTTTCGGCAAATTGCTTTCATCTGTTTTAGTTATTAACTGTTTCAAAGAGAGAAGAAAAGGAGCGCAATTAAATTAGTGGATCAGAAGATGGCATAGACATGATGAGCACTGGAGTCTGACTGAACTCCTAATTGACGTTAGAAAAGATTCCCATTTATTTCAACAACAGATGGACTGAGCTGCAAACATTGCTTGAGAACAAAGCTGGCATTTTGAGTACACGTACCAGCATCATTTTCTTGATTAACTTTAAGAATTAAGATAGATCAAAGATCTGCAAATTGTTGTCTGGGAAAGAATATGGTGTATCTTTTGCATTGACCTGAAACAGCCTTTGGCGTTGCTAAATTTATGAAGTGAAGATGCAAATAGTATTATAAATCTTTATTTCTAAAACAAAGGAGCTGAAACATTTTTTGCATATAAATCTTAAATGAATAATCCTGAAACTGTTAAGTTCAAAAATTGGTCCATAGGTATGCTTTGGATTAATTCTGCTTCTTGGCCAATCAGGACATTTATTTTTTTTAAGAGTCGTATGTGTTTATGATTGTATTATATAACTATTTGAAGGTAGATTACTTTTCAAATTAATTCAGGACACTTCTTTAAATTAATAAAATGCATCTTTGTGTAAAGTATTTCACAGTTGTGTAACTTTAACATTATTTTAGGATAAAAAAGAAATGACTTCAAGAAAATATCAAAGTATGGTTTAGGGACTGACCTGAGGAAAATGATTTGTACTATGAGATGGTGGTGTGCGGAATGGGAAGCAGACATGACTGTGACATTTAATGGGCTGATTGTGTACAGAAATTGGGACCAATTTTCTAGAGGCAGAACCCCAGCACATGAGCTTAAGCAGCCAATGCTCTTGCACAGTATCAGAGCCTTTCTGTTTCTTACTCTGCACCCTCCAGTAAATTAAACTCAGGGGTGAGCAGTGGGCTGGGAGGAGGCACAGCTGGGACAGTTGACTTAACAGCAAGCACACTTCAGCAAGAAATAAAAACTGGTGTATTATCAACACTGGCCTACTTACCAGTCCAAAACATTGCTTCGTGTGGGCTGCTCTGAAAGAATTCCATCCACAAGCAGTATAAGGAACACCTTATGAAAATTTTCAGTTATTTGAACTGTAGCAGAGAAGATATGTATGAGTTTGAGGCTTTGTAAACCTTACTATACAGGAACAAATTATAAGCAAATTATGAAATTATCCACTTTGGTAGTTAATGATAATTCCAGTCGTCTAGTTGGGTTTTCCAATAATGTATTCTCTGTAGAGGTGTTTCCCTTCCCCTCCTTCATGAGGAGTATCAATGTTTCCTCTGGGTAACCACTTCCTCTTAGGATGCATCACCTTATTTTTAATAAATGCGCTTAAAATTTATACTCATCCCATATAATTCAAAGCTGTGGACTCAGAAAGGCATTTGCTCAGTGTGCATTCTGCAGTCCAGCTCTTTCCTCGTCTCTGTCCCTCCCAGTCTCTTACCTGATGTATAGTGGTGTCCTCCAGGTTCTGCCACCTGGCAGTCCTTTTTTTTCTGTTTATGGTGTCTGGTTGACATGTATTGTTTTTTTCCCTTTACCTGTTGGTTTTACTGTTATTCTGTAGCAATTTTAGACCACACAGAGTGGTTTGAGAAGCGATTTAAAATAAAATAAAATGCTACTAACTATAAAGCCACCTTCTTCAAGAAGATGTGCAGAGGTTATTAAATGCTTCCAGTCTATCTTAAATATCTAAAAATGCATTTTTTTTGTATATAGGTTCCTAAAGGATTACCGTACTTTTCAGTGGACTTTGGCCTTCAAGGAGGGTTTGCTCATATCATTGAAGATCAACACAAGTTCCCTCACTACTTTGGAAAGGTATTGTTGTATACAAAATCAATGTACCAATTGTACGCTGTTGTGTACATTATAAGTAATTAAACCAGTTGCTGCTACAGCAGTCACTTTGATGTACCTTATCACAGTTCATTACTTGCCTTTTCATGGTAAGTCATTATAACAGCTTGTGAATAAAGGAATAGTTGATTGCTTTACGGTCTGATACTTAGAATTATAGATCAGTTTTTCTTTTGAATCAATAGGAGTTCTAGATATTTGACATATAGTCTGATAGACGGAAAATAACTGCAACTATTTAAGATGTTAAAAAATGGGTTTTCAGGATGGTGATATCTTCATATAGGTGCTCTGACTGCCACTTGTATAAAATAGAGGTCATACACACTCAGGCTCACAGACAACTCCTAGTATAATACCTCCGTGTTAAATTACTCCATTATGGCATAGAGAGTGTGTATAGAAAATGCTGCAATAAGATCTTCTTTTCCTTACTATGTCACAGTGATCAGCTCTTGAGAGAGACAGTATTACAAAAGTTTGAAGAGGGATTAGGGGGTAATATAACTTGAAAAAGTTGAGAGCAGAGTGAGTAGTTTTCTTTTTTCTCAGCTTCCCATTTTTTGACACAAATATAGAAATGCATCAACAGTCTTGTCGTGTTAGGATATTCATGCTATTTTATACTTAGAAGAATTCTAGTGAGGCAACTGTCTTGCAACTACAGTTGTAGCTTTTGAATTGGTATGTTTTTCAGAATTTTCAATTTTTATAGGTAGCGCAAATGATCTCATAATTGGAAAATCAGTTTTTACATTTTATGCTAAAATAGAATTAAGTGATAATATATTTTAGTATTTATTATTATTTGTCTTTGTTATCCTTGCAAAGGAAATCATTGGTGGCATGCTGGACTTGGAACCACGGCTGTGGAGAAAAGGAGTCAGGCAGAACTTTGAGGAACAGAGGAAGAAAGTGTTGCAGTTTGCGCAGTGGTGGAAGCCATATGACTTCACTAAAAAGAAAGAATAAGTACATCTTTGCAGCTAAGGACAATATAAGCCATAAATTATATTAAAGGATATTTCATTTGTGAAATGTAATACCAGTATATTAACACCAGTATATTATGTATTACTATTATGTTTTAAACCCAAGAGTGTTATTTAATTGATTATCTCTTTCTGGTTTAGATACTGTATGGATCATGTGAAGCTGCAAGACTGACAAAGCCAGAAGTTTACAGTGATTTTGGTTTTTAATTTTTTGACTGAGCCAAAACCAAAATATCCATGTGACTATTGGAATTCTTAAAAATACAGCATTTTGTTTTGAGTTTTATAATATTTGAAACAATTTTTTATCTTGTAGCATAGAACCAGTGCTTAATTACTGCAGTATCTTTTTGTAGAAAATGGTGTAAATTTTATGAACATATTGATTAAAACAAACACATTGTTGCACTGCCTTTGATTCTTCGTTTTCTTTTAGTTGAGACCATTGCAGTAATGTAAGTAATGTGACAAAACCTTGTTGATCCTGTGCACAAAAATGCAATTTTTTCTGTACTTTCTTTCAATGCACAGTAGTATTTTCAATCTGTATTTTCAATCTGATGGGTTGCACAAAGGATGATGAGATAGTTCATAGCTGATGGCAAATAACAGCTTTAGTGGTTACAAATAGCATTGATGACAATTAAAAGGAAAAAGAGGGGAAGGAAGAGAAAGAAACTTAAGGGATAAATATTCTCTAATGGACAGCCAAGAAAGAAAATGATCACAAGGGCCTCCCCAAATCACTCTTCTCCACTGAGCATCCTTGCCAGTGTGGCAGATGATCTGTAGTAATACTTCCCCGATAATAAATTCACAGTTTTCACTGGGACCAACTCAAATTCCCTCTTGATTGTTCCTGCTTATGTAATTGGAGTATTTAATGGACTATTATTTACCATATATTTCACTAGGTCTTCTGTTTCTTATTTTTCTTGCGTAAAAGTTACAAAATGGGAGGGTGGGAAAAAGTGAGTAGAAAAAGGGAGATTCTTGAATCACTGGCAATCACAATCCATAGGAAAGCTGACAAAGTAATCTAAGGTTTTGCAGGGTCAGGGTTAGGAGAACAGTGCAGGGACAGAGGACAAGGAGGAAGACATTGCTGTGGTGTCCTCCCAGTGGATTAAGTGTAGAGTTGCAAACAGAAGAGTGTTGCATGGAAAGGCTCCGGAATGGCACATGTGAAGCCTTTAGCACAACAGCAGCTGAGGCATTGTGCTGGTGTCCCAACCTGCTTCTGTTCTTTTCCCGTTGAATGACTTGTCTGTACAACTCTGTTACCTATGGTGAGCTGCTTGGGCTAAGAAATGGGTAACTAAATATTTCAGAGTTGAATAAGTGCTCATATCTGTATCCTTAGTGGTCTTTTGCAACTATTCAGAAGAAATGGGAGTTTTTTCTTATTTTTGACATAAGCACATAGCATTTTTTTTCCATTTTGCCTAGTAAATCTGTTAGAGGTAGAAAGCTACTACTATGTTGTGAATTTTCTGTAGGACCTTTGTGAACTTCTGTTACTACAAGAGAAATAACTTAAAAATAAGCTGTCACCATCATTTTGGCGATTGGATGTCTGATTTCTTTTGTTTTAACTAGCCAGCCATGGATGAAAGAACCATTTCTACTATTCTCCAGTCAATTTTGATCTTTAGGCTACTGGAGAGATTATAATACAAATAGGGTATGAAACAGTAGCCAGGAGTTGTTGCTTACGATGTGGTAAAGCTGAAGGAAATTTAGGTAAAATGCAGTCTTTGGTGGTATAAAACATGACTTAAAGATTACTTTCTCGGGAACTGCACATTGCCTCTGTTCTCATCTCTTTCTTTGCAGGATAGCCATGAACTGGCAGAAGTGATTGTCTCTTAAGGCTATAGAAAAGTCATTTATCAAATGCAGTGCTAGAGATGCAATTTTTAAAAATAATTTAAATTCTGCTCAAAATCTCTTTTCATCAAGAGAAGGTGTATGGTTCACATAGGATATGTAGCTCATACATAGAAACATCATCTGGGCATATTTTTATTATTTTGGTGTCAGCAACACTGCTGATCTTTAGACTGGAAAGGACTTGGAAATATGTATGGACAACATCTCAAGCTACAAAGGCAGGGAAATATGTCTTATTCTGGCAGAAATTCATAGAATCAGTAAGGTTAGAAAAGGCCACTAAGATCATCTACTCCAACCATCTACCTGTCCCCACCATGCCCTCTAACCATGTCCCTCAGTGCCATACCCACATGAGTCTTGAAAAGCTTGGTGACTCCACCATCTCCCTGGGCAGCCTGTTCCAATACCTCACCACTCTTTCTGGGAATAAATTTTTTTGTTAATATCCAACCTGAAGCTCTCCTGACACAACTTACAAAGCACCATGACATTGGCTGTAAAATGGAGCTCAGAAGCCACTGAGGTATCTTTATCTTTCTACATAACCACAGTGGTTGATAGCAGGGTGATTGCCTGAAGTCATCTGCTGAAGACGCACTTAAATTCAGCTAACAGGGAGAGCAAGGCTTTCTACTAATCACTGGTGATCTTCCAGATAGGTGGTTCTCATGCACGTCCATGTTCCACTTGCTTTCCTTTTTTTCCTCTTGGGTTCTCCATTGGAGTAAGACCGTGAGATGCTGCATTCAGTACAGTTTTGTTGCTTCGTACATATTAAAATTCCTGAAGGAATACCATGTGGATTTTTATTGCTTTTAAAGAAAGTTAATATAGCAACATGCAAGGTCTGTTTGGACTGAGTTATTTATTTATTCAGTTTGTTCAGAGTGAATTAGTTCCAGATTCATAATGAAATGTGACTTCCTGGGATTTTCTCTACTGAGTTCTTCTACCAACTTGTTTTAAACTTTGTATGAGTTCTGACTGGAAAATGTCATGGTAAAATAAACAGTAGTTCTCATGGCAGGAGATCACAAATCTCTTGTAATCTGAAGAATGAAAGAAGAAGTGATTTGATGTGTCCCTAAATGATTCTCTCTGAAATTTCTTCAGTATTTTCTGTCTTCTGCATCTGTATTTTTGTCATTCATGCATGTTCTCTCTTTATAATTCAAGCTGCACAAGATGATGTGTAAACACATAAAATGATATATGCTTTTGGAAGCAAAATCCTTAATCACTGAGTCTTTTGAGTTAGAAGGATCCTTAAAGGTCATCTAGCCCAACCCCCTGGAAATAAATTGGAACTCCTACAGCTCCATCAGGTTGCTTAGAGCCCCGTCCAGCCTGACCTTGAGTGTCTCCAGGGATGGGGCGTCCACCACCTCCCTGGGCAACCTCTTCCACTGCCTCACCACTCTTATTGTAAAAAACGTCTTGCTTATGTTCAGTCTAAGTCACCCCACTTTTAGTTTGAAACCATTTTCCCTTGTCTGATCACAAACACCCTGCTAAAGAGTCTGTCCCCACTTTAGATGCTGAAAGGCCGTGTTCAGGTCTTCCCAAATCCCTCTCTTCTCCAGGCTGAACAGCCCCAGCTCTCTCAGCCTGAATCTTGCCCTAAGATTATTTCATATATCTTTGACTTTCATTCCTTTTCCTAGATTTTATTTCTGCTATGCTGAAACCATTTTGAATTCTGCTCCTGCTCTGGAAAGATTTTTTTTACAATCCTTTGAGTCATCTGCAAAATTAAGCATCATGCTGTACTGCAGGAACTAGAAATTCATGCTACATCTACGCGTGCCCCTTTGCTGCAAAGCAGTTTTCCTCTGTTACTGTTTGTCAGTAGTCTTGACATGGGAAGAAATCTTTTTTTTTTTACATGCTGCAAGTGGGCTCCCAATTAAAACACTGTTCTGTGTCCATCTATGAGCTGCACATCTAAGGTAATAAAGTCAGCGCTGTCCTACTCAGTGAAGTTGATGGAGCGTTGTAGGGGTGATAGACCAGTGCAGATGACCTGATGGGCTATTCAAATCAATTGCTAGAGTCTAGTGATATTGATTCTCAATGTAGAAACAGTCTAGATTTGACAAACTAGACTCCTTTATCCTAGAGAAGTGCTTCATCAAGGCACAATGTGGCAATATTTATCTTTGTTCCACACAGATGCAAGGAATTGTTCCAATACTGCATGATATGTTTATACTGAATAGTGATTTTACAGTCAGAAGCCTTGTCATAGAATGACCTGGGTTGGAAGGGACCTCAAGGATCATAAAGCTCCAACCCCCCTGCTGCAGGCAGGGCTATCAATCTCCATATCTAATACTAGGCCAGGCTGCCCAGAGCCCCATCCAGCCTGGCCTTGAACAACTCCAGGGATGGGGCATGCACAACCTCTCTGGGCAGCCTATTCTAGCACCTCACCACTCTCTTGGTAAAGAACTTATGTTCTTCTTGTTCACATTTTCTTCTCTCAAATCAGAAATGATCAGAACACCAAACCTCAGTCTATCAGCACAGAAAACTTACTGAAAATAAATATATTTAATTAAATGGCTCACCTTTACTAAAACAACTTCCTGGATTAAACTTCGTGGCTGACATTCCCAGTAGTTTTCACACTTTCCTATAATGTGTTGGAAATTAGTGTGGTATTGCCATACTTAGTATTTTCAGCCACCTGCCTTGGGAGCAGGGAACTTCCTGTGTAAACAGATTTGGGAGGCTTGAGGCCTGGAAAACGTTACCTGTAATCACAACATAGACCTGAAATTTCAGAAACCTTGAAAATGCTTTCAAAGGCAAGGAGAAGCAGATTTTTTAATTATTATATTTATATTTTAAGATTATATTTAATATTTATATATTTAAGTTAATTATTATGTTTTATAAACAACATATGCTTCTCAAGGGATTTGTCCAATGTGTAGAGTTGTGTGGGAAGCTTTTGCATTTATTTTCTCCATAGAGCAAAACTATTTTGGTTGGTATCAGAAGTGAAAAAGACGCCACAGAGGACGCCTTGCTCCACTCACATCCCTAACCCCAACCCCAAGATGCAACCAGCTTCAAGCGACCAGCTGCCTCCGTGAAGTGCTCCTTGCCCGTGAATGCTGTGTTTCAGATGATTTGTGACTGCGTCGTCTTAATTTTTAGCTTCTATGCAAAGATTCCAAATCAAATCTTTGTGAGAACTGCTGCCTGGGATAATTCTGTTGTCTTCTTCTCTGCTAATGACGAGTTCGGTCTTGCTGTTAAGCTGCACAGTTGTCTTCCTTAGGATGCTTTTATACAAATCAAACAAGAATATAGGTAGATGAGAACAGTAATATGATTCTAGTGTATTAAATAATTAACTTTGTAAAGGTCAGCGAGTCTCTGTCTAGCATAGTAGCAGTGCTAGTACGCCTGGATAGTTTTTTAAGATAGGAAGAGAAGACAAGCAATTGGGTTGTGAGGATTCCACCATTTTCTTCCTCCTGATCCAGAGAAGGGCCACGTGATGGTCCCCAGCTCTTACAGGGAGCTGTGCTGTGAGGGTGCTCGGCTCTTCCACCATCTTCCAGCCAGGTCTGGTTTCATGTCTGGTTTCTGTGAATTGCTTTGATCAATCATTAATACTTATTTTTAAGGTGTCAGAGATGTGACAATATAAGTGTTTCATCTAAACTAGAAAGCAGGGGCTGTTGTTTGAAGCCACTGGACAACTGGTAGCAGAATCATGACTTTATCTGTGTTAACAGACCAGACACCAGTGGTAGCATTACCATTCTCTCTTCCTTCGCTCTCCCACCGGCACCTCTGAGCTCGGTCTGTGAGGGCACTGTGTGGGGAGGGGCAGAGATGGAATGAAATCACTGCGGGATGTTTGCATTCAAGGACTCTCTGAAGAAGAGGATTTTTTTCTCTGAAAATATTTGGAGAGGTTGGACACAAGATACAAGACACAAGAGGGTGGATAGTGATAGGAAAAGGGGGGATGGTTTTAACCTAAGGGGAGGTTTAGGTTAGATATTAGGAGGAAGTTTTTTACACAGAGGGTGGTGACGCACTGGAAGAGGTTTCCCAAGGAGGTTGTGGATGCCCCATCCCTGGAGACATTCAAGGCCAGGCTGGATGTGGCTCTGGGCAGCGTGGTCAGATGGTTGGCGACCCTGCACATAGCAGGGGGGGTTGAAACTCGATGATCATTGTGGTTTTTTTCAACCCAGGCCATTCTATGATTCTGTGATAAGATGCAGAATGATGAACAAAACTTCACTACTGCAAATACACGGCCTGAAATAATCCAGTCAGTAACACTGATGGTATCTGTATCTTCCTTCAATTGCTTGGAATGCACCGAATCACACTCAGAGTCCCTTGTTTCTCATTGCCTGCGGTGCCTGGGGAGTTCACGCTTCTCCTTTACTTGAGAAGTGAATTCTTTGATCACAGGAGTGTAGGATGAGGAGAGGGATATTTCTGTCATGGTCTCTGGAGGGACTCCCATTTAATCCACAATCATTGCTCTCTTATGTTTGTATTACAAGCTACTTTACACATGTGTAAGTCTAAACAAGAATTGATTAGGAGAGACCCAGAAAGGCTCTAACTTCTGCGTTTTCACAGGAAGTGACCAAGAGAATATGAAAGTGGCATAATTTTTCTTTCCTTCTTTTTTTCAGTAGCAGGAACTGATGCTGCCTGGAAAAAGAGAGTGACTCACAGCACAAAGAGGCAAGGAATGAGGCAACAGCTAGCCATGAGTATGGGTAAAAAAGCCAGCATCCATGAGGGTTTGCAGTGACACAGACACAGAATGTCCTATCTCTGCCTGTTGCTTTGTTCAGATCTTTCACAGATAGTGAAGAAATAACTCAGGAATTGGTTTTACATCAAAGGAGGCCAAGCTCAGTGTGTTTACTTTGTGACAAACGTTGCTAGCAACCCTACAAACCCAGCAGTGAATTTATTTTTATTGGAAAACTCTAGCTTAAAGTCCTCTGTATGAAAGATGGTTCAGTTAGGAGTATTTTGCTAATAACAGTGCAGTATTTCCAAGTAAATACTTCTGTTAAATCGAGTCTCATTGTCTCAATTGCTCATATAGTTTCCTTTGCTTTTATAACTACATGCTTCCTCAGTTCTGTTGCTATCAGTACTGTAGTGTTTTGCACCCTTGGCATCATTACTTAGGGCAATAATAGCATGCTTCATTTTCTTGCATAAGCCTGTGTGTTACTTGAGTAGGATGATCATCTTTGTACAACTTCAAGTTACTGTGTTTTTGTGTTACTGGAGATTTCTGGCTGAGTAGTTTCTGTTGTATGTTTTTCCCTCTATTGCCCATGGTAACTTTGCTAATTTGAAGGTGCGAATGAGAAAGAGTTTATTGAGTGATATTCTGCTTAGCATTTGTATCTGAAATCCTCTTTCTTAAGTAGATTGGCCTGTCCTTGGAGTCCTTGGAGTCCCCTGCCTTTTCCTTCCCAATATCTGGGGGCTCTGGGGACAGTGTCTTTTTTAGAGATGGGTTTGTGGTTCTGATTGCCACCCTGTTCTGGAGGAGGAGTGCTATACAGGAGGATCAGTTCCGGGAACTAATCTATCTTATTAAGGATGTTTACTAATGAAGCCCTAGTGTAGTGACACAGCAGCCAATTATTTTTTGTGTGCTGAGTTCCACTTGTTTAATGACAGTCAGCAGGACCCTTTTAAAACTGCAAGTCTGACAACTTTGTGTTAAATCGGTTGTTTCAGTTTAGTCTTTAACAGCATGTCTAAACCCCAGTCTGAATCCCCAAATATAATCACATTACAGACCAATTATTTTGCTTGCTGTGTCACTTTGTCAGTTTGACAGCATGCTTGGCAGAAAATTTTGATTCCTTTCAATTCTTTGATTAAAGGAAGTAATTAATTCAGAGTTTTATTTTGTTTAGAGATGTCAGTGTCTGATTCTCCCACTGATTCATAGTCCCCATGGACAGCCATTGGTGGGGCTCATTCTTTCTTCTGTCCTTTGAAACTGGGGATGTTTCTTTTGTGATAAATGTAATGAACTATTGTGCTTCTGGGCAACATCCATCCTACTGCCATACTATGGTGCAAACCCCTGTGTTTGAAGATCTACTCCCAGCTTATTTCTTGCAATGGTCAGATGACTGCGTTTCTCCCTAGCAGCCATGAATGGCCAATTCAGCAGTTAGTCATAAAGAGGGTCTTGTTCAACACCTTCTCTGAAGATATTCAAGACCCATCTGGTTTCTTTCCTGTGTAACCTACTACAGGGACCTGCTTTAGCAAAGGATTGAACTAGATGGTCTCCAGAGGTCTCTTCCAACCACTGCAATTCTGTGATTCTGTGATTCATCCCGATGGAAACCATCTTCCCTATGAATGTTCTTTAGAAATGGGAATCCAAAATTGTGGAGACAGAGCTTGGAGATGGGAAACAAACTCTTCCTCAAATTAGCAGCTATTCAACTACAGTGTTTGAACTTCTGGATAGTTGGTTGCTTAGAAGAGTTGCATATGTGAAGTCTCTTGTGAAGAGTCAAAACTCTTAACAGAAAAATACTGCCAACCTCTTTCCAGAGTGTTCTATTCGTTATAACAGGAAAGCAATAGTATTAGCACTGGTGTTTTTAAACTGTTTCTCAAACACAACAAATACATTATGATTTAGAATTTGGGTGTTGTATTGTTATGGGTACCCTGCAGACCAACTCAGCTGTTGTGCTGGCTATTGCCTAGTCACATAACTAAGCCATATCATAAAGAGGTCAACGTCTACTTAAAAACAAAACAAAACAAAACAAAACCCAAAACAGCAGAGAAGTCAGACTTTTCACTCCTGTTTGCTAATAAGGAATGACCCATGGAAAGATTAGAACCTGTGTTAATTGACACTTGACACAGTGCAGTCCCTCCTGTGCAGAGGCAGTCAACACAGGGCAGCATTTAATGGGAGGGATAATAATCCACTTGTAATATATGGAAGTGAAAAATGGCTAGAGATCTATACGCAGACAGAGAAGCAATGTGTAGGGATGAAATGAGAGGAGTTAAGATGCAAAGTAGGGTCATAAGAGACAAAGAGAGAAGCTTATACATATACACCAAGGCAGGCAATGGAAGCACAGGTTCATTGCTGAATTATGGAGAGCAACAACTAACTGATGGTGCAAAAGGTGGATGAAGTCACTTTTGCTTCTAACGTTGCATGGAAGTATCAGTTTTGATCAGATGCTTAATACAATTAAGTATATAGTAGTCAAATCAAGAATAAAGAACTAAGAGGTAGAAAAAATGTTAGGCAATTTATATGCATGCCAATCTCTCAAACCTCAGAGAGAAACAATCTGGGTGGTTTGGAGTAATTTGAGGAATGCAAGAGTACTGTTACTGCAAACTAATAAATATTCACAAAGAGACTATCAAGTACAGTATAATGTTAAATTATGCATAAAATTGCCTGCCCCAGAGCTTTGTTTCCTTCATGAAAGTCTTTTTTAAAGGAAGAAATTAAGGAAACTTTCAAAAATAATCAAGTATTTGAAGTTCTCTTCATGGGAATCTTCACACTTCCTTCAAAAGTTAGTTTTCCCTCTGAGTAAAGCTTGCAAAATTTCAACAATGAGTTTTCTTTTATTCTACTCTCAGATGGAGCTTTACTGCCCAAGAATAAGAGTATGAAAATCACTATCCTCTTGATGCCATAGAAAGGTGGTTTTGAAGTGCACAAAACCTGCTCTTTCTGCTGGGCTAGGCCGCACCCTCTTGTGGCTAACAGGCTTCTTTTTCAGTCCCAAGTTCCCTGAAGTAGGTAAGCACATCGCAGCTGGAAGCAGTGTGTTTGGATCCCAAAAGCCACCTACATGGCCTTTCCCTGTGATCAAGGAATCTACATCTCTTTCAAAAGAGATATAGTTGAATAACTACACATTTTAATTAAGATTTTCTTTTTGCTTCCACAGTCCTCTATATTGCTGGAACAGAAATCAATCCTATCTGTGAGTTTACGCTTAAGAACTACTGTGGGCAGAGGAGAGCTCTACCATCCTTCCTCAGCACTTCTGACAATTTTCGGAGTACCACAAGAAATGTCCCTTGAGAATGAGAAGAGCTGAGATGTAGCTGTGTGTGTATGTCTGTATCTTCTGGGCTGACTCTGCTCTCTTGCTGAAGGCAGACAAGAAGGTGACTTGACGTGGGGCTCTGGGCACTTTGGCTGACGTTAGGTTTCTTATTTCAGATAGGAAATATATCTTTGGAGGATCTACTGTTCCTCGTGGTTGGTATTTCTGGAGGCACTGGAAGAAACTGAACAAAAAATAAACTCTTCCAGATGTTTTTAGTATACTCATTTCAGCAGTTTAATATTATGTAAAAATACACAAGAAAATAGGTGTATATGTATGTATATATATGTGTGTGTATATTACATATATATATATATATATATTTGTATTTAAATAACATACAACTGTAGTGGCCAGATTGCCTACATTTATAAGAGAAGGCTCTCTTCTTGTTAACTTTTGTTGAAAGAGCTGAGCAGATTCCCTGGCTCTGACCTGAGGAGCTGGATAGGTGTTGTGGGGCCAAGCCTGGCTGCTGGGTGGATCTGAGTGCTGTGCTGAGATGTGGGGACTCTGTGAATGAGGGTGTGCCTGTGAACCATGGTGGACTTCAGTCCTCGTCAGCTGAACAGGAGGGACAAGACTGAGCTATCAGTGCCTATACGTAGGCACTAATACAGATCACCTCTTTTCATTAGCTGAGCAGTACCCAAGGGACTGGCTTTTGGATGGCTAACCATAAGAAAGATAAATTGTGCAAGGATGTGGACCCAAAGAGCATTGATTAAAGCACATGTCCCATTGCTGACTGCCCCTGAGATTTTTTTCTTTCAGCTTTTTCACTGAGCTGAGGCACCTCAACCCTTCTTTGTTTCTGGGATCTCATTAAGTGAAAGACCACAGTAAGCCATGCTAAGTACATACAGTAAGACTGAGCTAATCTGGGAATCCTCTGTTTATTTAAGGCACTTAAAGGCTACTTTGTAGTTGACTGATGTTTCTAAAGGCTTTAATTATACATTGCCAAAGACACGAGCTTAATTGAATGACTCTCATAAAACTGTCCATATGGTATCCTGTTTCCCTTAACTGCAATTACATCTGCTAACAATAAACTTTTTTTCTTAGAAGTACTTAGGTCAAAGGTTGTGTGTTGTTTCCATAAGTTACAAAAAACAGCCTTCCCTAAGTCTCCTCTAACCCTGAATGTAATGATTCACTGCCTAAGTTTAAAACATAATTACAAAGTTCCTATGTGGCTCCCTCAATTTTGTGACACAAAACCTCTCTGGCAGCACTTTAATGAATTTTCTTCACAGAGTGTTTCATAGAATCATGGACTACGGACACACAGGGACCATCGACTCCAACTCCTTACTCTGTATGGCTGAGCCATGCCCAAAATTCAGCTGAAATTTGCTGATAATATTACTTTTCTGACTACCTCTAGTGAGACTGATGTGTACTCCTACCTGTGACGTACCTGTGATTAATAGGTTTTGGTCATGGTATCGCTTTTGCTATAGAAGATCTACCAACCAGAGAAGAAGATAACCCCAAAAGTCTGAGCTGTCTGATGAGTGCTGGGAAAGATCAGAGATGAAATGGCTCTGACAGATCTGAAAATACAGTGGATGACCTGATGCTGCTGCTCAGAGAAACTGCGTGCAAAAATGGTGTTTGAGATTAAGAAAGAAAGGGAAAAAAGGCAGAGAAATAGAGGGAAAAGGGTGAGATTGAATGCTGTCCACTCTCAGTTTCACCCCTGTGCACTACGAAGATTAGAAGAGAACTGGAAAGAGTTCTGAGCAGGTCTGAGTCATCGCTTCTAATGTAGGGGTGAACTGTTCTTCTGCAGCATCTTCTCTCCTCTTCAGGATATGTTTCTGGCTCCAGGAATTAGTCTGCTTAACTGAGGTGCTTCTAGTTTTTGCACAGAAAGTTGTGATTGCATTAACTGCTGCCTTAATGCCACCAGAAAGAAATTGTTTGCTGAACTTGCAAACAGTCACTTTTGATGATTTTGGTTCCAAAGGTGACACCTCTTCAAATGGAATAATTCAAGTATTGCCCTAATTAGTCTGCCCCTACAGATGTAGTGTTTCTGGAATAGTTTCTCTGTCAGTTAGTGCTTTAAGTGGCATGGTTAGCTACAACAAAGGCTGCCTTTCCCTGGCACACAATAAACTCTACTTTGTTTTAAGGAGATTCTGCAAAAGAAAAACAGATTTCATTTTCTTTTTAAATTTAAACCATTTTTTGAAGCTGTACTGAAAGGAGTTTCTTTAGGCACCAAAGTGAAGACTGCAGAAAGAAATCACTGTTTTCCTGCACGTTCAACTCTAGAAGCTGGAGACATTCTGTTTCTACCAGCCTTCATCTGGTGTGGGTTGCTTGACATAGAGGCTGTCACTCAGACATAAAGATTTCCTGGCAAGTCCATGGACAACCCCACCTCTTAATGTGCTTTTTCTGTGCTGTTCAGGACAGCATCGCCCAACAAGCTCTTGTGCTCTTCTACCATATAATCAAAAACAGTTTGGGTTGGAAGGGGCATTAAGATCATCTCATTCCAATCCCCCGCTATAGGAAGGGACACCTCCCTCTAGATCAGGTTGCTCACAGCCCCATCCAGCCTGGTCTTGAATGCCTCCAGGGAGAGGGCATCCACAACCTCACTGGGCAACCTGTTCCCGTGTCTCACCACCCTCACAGTAAAGAATCTTTTCCTAACATCTAGTCTAAATCTATTCTCTCCCAGTTTAAAACCATTTTCCCTTGTCCTGTTGCTACCTGCCCCTATAAAAAGTCCCTCCCCAGCTTTCCTGTAGGCCCCCTTCAGATACTGTAAGGCCTTTATAAGGTCACCCCGGAGCCTTCTCTTCTCCAGGATGAAGAGCCCCAGCTCCCTCAGCCTGTCCTCGTAGGGGAGGTGTTCCAGCCCTCTGACCAACTTTGTGGCCCTCCTCTGGACCTGCTCCAACAGCTCCATGTCCTTCTTGTGTCAGGGGCCCCGGAACTGGATGCAGTACTCCAGATGGGGTCTCACAAGAGCAGAGCAGAGGGGCAGAATCACCTCCCTTGCCCTGTTGGTAACACTTCTCTTGATGCAACCCAGGACACTGTTGGCCTTCTGGGCTGCAAGTGATCTATCATCAAGTAAATTTTTATGCTAAGAAACTTTAACACACGTACATAAATCATTCCTCCTGTGGAAAAAATCAGGTTTTTGTAGATGTTGTAGCTGACAAAATTTATTATTCACTTTGCATGAAAAATATTATTGAAGTCATATGACTCCACGGTGGCTGCTCTGTAGCTGTTTTGTGGTGTTTGGCTCACTCACATTATAAACCTTGCATTTCCAAAGTATTTCCAACTCACCAACTGAAAATTGCATCAAACTCATTTTCAACACTCAGGAAGTTGAAAAATTACACAGGAGTTTAAAAAGAGCTTTCTTTAATGCAGATGACTTAGTCAAAGGTAAGCTCTCCTGAGACAGCTCTTCTTGTTAGAGCTATTGGAGTTCACATGAACTGTCTTGGGAGGAAGGAAAGAGCAGAAACTCCACCGCTGTTAGAGGTAGTTTGAGGCCCTGGTTAACCTCATGCTCTAGAAACCGTCTGTATATATTATTAGATTGTTCTTGACACAAACAGCTGATAGACCAAAGAGAGGTATAAAGAGATGAAAGAAGTAGGGGAATGCTGAGCTTTGTGGGTACCAGACCAAGCTATCCCTGTCAAACTGCTTGGCAACATATAGGAATTTTACTTTTTGCCATCATTCTGCAGGTATACAAATAATGAAATAATGGTCCTTAATTTCCAATTCAAGAAAGGTTTTGTGTAAGTGATCCTAAGAGATTCAAGCAGGATTAGTATAGTGGGAATATGGGTTTATCCATAAGATACGTGTTCCTTAAGCTGCCTTAATGTTTCATGCTTATTGGACAGCAAATTAAGCCTGTGTTCTGCATCGTTTGGGATATATGTAAAACTGGCTTAAATCAAAGTCTGTTGCGTGACCACTGCTTAGAAGTACAGCGTCAGGAGGATAGATGATAAGTGCATTGGAATTAGGAACTTAAAATTTGCCAGGGAGTTTTTCTAGACAAGGACAAGGGTGTGATTTGAGGGATATCGTTAATAGGTTTATGCAGCAAGGTTTTGTTAGCAGGGGCTGCAGGGGTGGCTCTGTGAGCAGTACCCAGCAGAGCCCCATGTCCCCCTGCAGCCCACAGGCACTGCACGGAGCACAGCTCCTCATGCAGCCATGGAGGAGCCCACTGTGCAGCAGTGCATGAAGGCTGAAGGAGGAAAAGCCCATGGATACCCCTGCAGGAGCAGCCCGGGCCAGAGCTGCAGCCCGTGGAGAGGAGCCCATGGTGGGGTAGGAGGGCTGGGGGAGCTGCCACCCCTGGGACTGTTCTGGAGCAGTGCCTGAAGGGTGGGCCCTGTGGGATGGAGCCGTGTTGGACCAGTTGCAGCTTGATATAGCCAGCCATCATGTGAAACCATCACAACATTATATTTACATAAGCAGAGAAGTGCTGGAGGAGAGATGCTCACTGGGCAGCTGAGAGGACCCTGGCTGGCCCTTAATTCCTACCAGAGCTGTGCAGGGTACCTTGGGTGCCTTGCTGAAGACAATGGCTTGTGTTAATAACACAGATACAGGCAATTTATCCTGTTTTTCTTCCCTGTCAGGTCATGATTCCCACCCCCAAACTGCCTGCCCCCCCTTATGTGTTAATTGCAACACGTAAGCTATTAATGAACTGCTTCACTGTCTGGGTTCAAAGCAATTCCGCCTGGACACCAGCTCCACCCAACTCACAGTGTGTGGAATTTCTGTGGATTGTTTAATTAATACATCAAGCACAGATCACAAATTAGGCTGAAATATTGAATTTGAACTCTGTGAGGAATTTCCAGCCCAATAAAATAACACTGATGTCATAGTGCTTTTATGTTCTTTCTCCTGCTTGTAGTTCTTGGGAGCTGATATCTAAAAGTGCTTCCAGCAACAGATAGAAAAAGATGTAATAAAGGCATCACTGTAGGTTTAAAACATTTTCTGTACCTAAATGGAAGACACATGATGACATTAAGTAATTTTTAGGTCTATTACATTATTACAGATGACAGAGGTGCATTTAGACAACTCTGTAAAGGCAGACAGGCAATATTTAGGGAAGAAGGGGAATTGGGTGCTTAGACAGTAGTTGTTTTATGACAGCCTGTTCTGATGAACCAGAAAAGAAAATAGCTGCATAATGAGACTTTGGAATATGTACTACAACTACAATAGAGACACAGATCTTACCAAAGGATCAAAATTGTAGCACTTTCTTGGAGACTTGTTCTTCTGAAACTAGATATTACTGCTACATATTTGAGGCTTGGAAGTATTATGAGGATAGTGAATGTTGCCATGTGCTTTATGAAATACAACAACCTTTCCTTTCCTTTCCTTTCCTTTCCTTTCCTTTCCTTTCCTTTCCTTTCCTTTCCTTTCCTTTCCTTTCCTTTCCTTTCCTTTCCTTTCCTTTCCTTTCCTTTCCTTTCCTTTCCTTTCCTTTCCTTTCCTTTCCTTTCCTTTCCTTTCCTTTCCTTTCCTTTCCTTTCCTTTCCTTCCCTTCCCTTCCCTTCCCTTCCCTTCCCTTCCCTTCCCTTCCCTTCCCTTCCCTTCCCTTCCCTTCCCTTCCCTTCCCTTCCCTTCCCTTCCCTTCCCTTCCCTTCCCTTCCCTTCCCTTCCCTTCCCTTCCCTTCCCTTCCCTTCCCTTCCCTTCCCTTCCCTTCCCTTCCCTTCCCTTCCCTTCCCTTCCCTTCCCTTCCCTTCCCTTCCCTTCCCTTCCCTTCCCTTCCCTTCCCTTCCCTTCCCTTCCCTTCCCTTCCCTTCCCTTCCCTTCCCTTCCCTTCCCTTCCCTTCCCTTCCCTTCCCTTCCCTTCCCTTCCCTTCCCTTCCCTTCCCTTCCCTTCCCTTCCCTTCCCTTCCCTTCCCTTCCCTTCCCTTCCCTTCCCTTCCCTTCCCTTCCCTTCCCTTCCCTTCCCTTCCCTTCCCTTCCCTTCCCTTCCCTTCCCTTCCCTTCCCTTCCCTTCCCTTCCCTTCCCTTCCCTTCCCTTCCCTTCCCTTCCCTTCCCTTCCCTTCCCTCCCCTCCCCTCCCCTCCCCTCCCCTCCCCTCCCCTCCCCTCCCCTCCCCTCCCCTCCCCTCCCCTCCCCTCCCCTCCCCTCCCCTCCCCTCCCCTCCCCTCCCCTCCCCTCCCCTCTCCTCTCCTCTCCTCTCCTCTCCTCTCCTCTCCTCTCCTCTCCTCTCCTCTCCTCTCCTCTCCTCTCCTCTCCTCTCCTCTCCTCTCCTCTCCTCTCCTCTCCTCTCCTCTCCTCTCCTCTCCTCCCCTCTCTTCCTCTATATGAAGTCATGGTTGAGGCCGATCTCTTCTTTTGCTAGAAAAATAAAAGGAGAGAGGGAAAAGGTTAAAAAAAAAAGATTAAATATTTAGGTTAAAAAAAAAAACAACGATGATACTGATTTGCATCACAGAGAGTACAGCCCTTCTTTAAGTAGTGGACTTTCATGAGGTGAGAAATTACAGCAATTCATCTTGAAATGACGCTGGACAAGTGGCAAAGTATCTATTATAATTATATTTAATAAACTGTTCATCCCATTTAAATATGTTTTCTATCTGCTTTGCCTACTGGTAACATGCATTTTAGCAATTCATTAACCTCCTTTTTAATTGCATGGATGTAGGCAGCACTCTGCTATGACCCTGCAGGACCACAACACAAAAAGTGTTGTTCTACTGCAGTAAGTACATACTCGTTTCTGAAAAGAATCACAGAAAGGTCAGAGGGATGTAGCTGCTTGTACCCTCCTTTGGATTTGCTGGAATAATTACTTGGTTGTTCAGAATTAGCCATGACTTCAGTAAGAATTTTATTACAGGTCAAAGAAACACTTGTGGAAGCAAAAACAAACCTCCTACTGAAATAAAAAATAACAGAAGACACAGATACTGCATTTCAATTGCAGAGAAAATATAAATAAGTACTTCATTAAAGTGCTCTCAGAGGAAATAAGCTGGCTTGGAAGAGCTCTGAACTTTAAGGACATTTGCTCAGTGAGGAGCCAAGTTCAAACCTTGCAGCACTGGAGATGTATTGCTTCTGAAGTGAATGTGTTGGGCTAAGAGGAAAAGAACACCTATAAATGTAGGACTCCCAGACTGCAATTCCTTCCAATGCAGTTTATTTTCCAGTTCAGACTAGAGTCCAACACTTGTTGATATGAAGAAGGAAGCAAGAAACTTTCCAAGGCATTTTGGGGGCTAACTGTTGTCGTGAGGGTAGGCTGTTTGAAATGCCCAGAAGTGAGCTCATGCTGCATGGTGTGAACACTTCACAAGGTTTTGAAGACACCTGTTTTCCATCTCTGATAATCATTATTTCAGCTTACATGATCCATAGAGAGATTTAAATTGACTCCTTTCAGAATTTGTGAAGTGTCTCATATTACCTTTATAATTTGGGAATGAGGTCCAAGGGGGCACTGGGGGAACAAAATCCTATAATGAAAATGGGAAACATCAAAACATTTTCTGTCTTCCTTCAGTACTTCCAGGAGAAATACTAGACTCCAAAGTGTGTTCCATCTGCTGTAGTCTATTACGCGTATTTTTTCTCTCACTCCTGGAAGCATGTCTCAAGCATTGTGGTAGCTGGGGGATGGGCCTGTGGCTTCTAAGAAGTGTACTATCATCCCCCCTCTTAGTCCACGAAGAATACATCTACCTGGATTTGTGCAAAGCATTTGACACTGTCTTGCACAACATCTGTGTCTCTAAATTGGACAGACACGGATTTGATGGATAGATCACCAGGTGGATGAGGAATTGGGTGGATGGTTGTACTCAAAGAGTTGTGATCAATGCATCAGTGTCTAGGTGGAGACTGCAGAAGTGTGGTGTTCTTCAGGGGTCAGTCTTGGGACTGGTGCTTTTTAACATCTTTATTGGTGGTATGAACAGTGGGACTGAGTGCATCCTCAGCAAGTTTTCTTATGACACCAAGTTGAATGTTGTGATCAATACACTGGAGAGAAGGGATAACATCCAGAAAGAGACTGGAGAGGTGGGCCTGTGTGAAACTCATGAAGTTCAACAAGGCCAAGTACAAGGTCCTGCACCTCGATCAGGGCAATCCCAAGCACAAATACAGGCTGGGTGGAGAATGGATTGAGGGCAGCCCTGGGAAAAAGACTTGCTGGTGTTGGCTGATGAGAAACTGAACAGGAGCCAACAGTGTGCACATGCAACCCAGAAAGCCAACCATATCCTGGGCTGCATCAAAAGAAGTGTGGCCAGTGCAGTGAGGGAGGTGACTCTGCCACTCTGCTCTGAGCTGGTGAGGCCCCACTTGGACTTCTGCATTCAGCCTAAGCACAAGTGCTTAATGGTTTTAAAATAAAATAAGGTAGATTTAGCTTAGATATTGGGAAGAAATTTCTTGCTATGGGAGTTGTTAGGCACTGGCACAGGCTGCCCAGAGAAACTGTGGATGCCCCATCCCTGGAAGTATTCAAGGCCAGGTTGGATGGGGCTCTGGGCAGTCTCAGCTGGTGGAATGTGCTCCTGCCCATGGCTGGGGCTTTGGAACTACATGCTTTTTGAGGTCCCTTCCAGCCCGCACTGTTCTATGATTCTGTACATGTGAATATCTGTGCTCAAATTGCAAAAAAGGACTGTCCTTTTGCTCTCTGGTTGCAGTGTCTACAGCAAGAACCCTGGCCTATTAAGGGATTTTTTATGTTTTAGTTCTGTCACCAGAATGGATAGTTAATATGAGACAGAGCTCCTCCATTAATACAGATGTAAGTGATAAAATGTGAATGTTTCTCAAAGCAACTGTCACCTCAGTGTTCTAGTTCTCCATACAGCCCTACAGAATCTTGTGCATATGAAGAGGAAGGCTTGAAAGATAGCATGTGTTATCCTACACATAGCACAGAAAGAAGATTGGGTAGAAAGTTCTGAACAAAAATATGGCATAAAAGGAAGTGTGGGAGCAAAAGGAAAGCAGAGCTGAACTTTGGTGAGAGAGGGCTGACGACAAAAGTAGGTCTATCTGTTGCAGGCTTTTTCATAAACTCCTCCTGTGAACGCTCTAGGAGATGGTGTTTCCTCTGCTCTAAATTGGGTACTGGGCAGCTATGATGTCTGAGGTGCATAGAGGAGGCAGCTGTGGCTTCAGACTGAGTGCCATGTTAACCAAAACAGCAGAGCTAGTTCATGGCTGTCTGTAGACAACACACTGACTATTTGACTTCAAAGGTGACTTAAAAGTGGAAGTAGGCATTCAAAAATGTAGGATTAAACATTTCAAACAGTGCTTGCTGTACATCTTTACTGTCTGTTCCCCGAACAAAGATTTTAGCTTGAGGTTGCACTTTACTGCAGTGTAGCTCCATTGATTTTTTTTGTCTGAATCACTCCTTATTGGGAAAGAAACTAGATGTTTTTTGAGGAGAAAAGCTGATTGCTCAGGTAGAATAAAGTCACCATCCCTCCACACTACAGACTGTGTTTACAAAGGTAAATCCTAGATCTTATTTTTGACCTAGCCCCATTCTCCAGATGCTCAAATATATATGATTACCAGTGCTTGCTGTGCACACACCGTATATTTTGAGGGAGAATTTCTGCAAAAATCTTCACATAAAACTAGGGGTACCATGCATGCTCTCCCTGATAAATGGAGGAAAAATGTAGGTGAGGCTGACCGTTTGACATCTGAGGTGACTTAATGGCAAAATACTCCTGAAGGGAGCCTATAAACAGGAAGGGAGTAAACTCTTTGAAAGAGTAGATAACAGCAGGACAAGGGGGAACGGTTTTAAGTTGAAAGAGGGAAGATTTAGGTTGGATGTCAGGAGGAAGTTCTTTACCAGGAGAGTGGTGAGGTGCTGGAATGGGCTGCCCAGAGAGGTTGTGGATGCCCCGTCCCTGGAGGTGTTCAAGGCCCGGTTGGATGAGGCCCTGGGCAACCTGGTCTAGTAAATGGGGAGGTTGGTGGCCCTGCCTGGCATTGGGGTTGGAGATTCATGAGCCTTGTGGTCCCTTCCAACCCAGGCCATTCTGTGATTCTGTGATTCTGTGATTCTGTGAATTCAGGAGCCGAAGATTAAACATTTCAAAGAGAGCTTGTTGTGCATCACAGTAAAGGGCTGCACAAGTAGCAGAGCTATTATTAAAAGTCTTGGGTTTCCATCTGGTATCTAATTCATATTTTCCTGAGATGGGAAAGCTATAGGCAGCTGTGAATCACAGATGCTCTTTGAAGGGGCAGTATATGAACAGGCTGAAAGAGAGCAGCAGACGTGAGCCCTGTTGCTTTGTGGTGGATTATGCAGGCCCTGGGGTTCGCTGTTGTAGAGTAGTGGTACATGATACAAAACCCTACATTAAATAATAAATTTGAAGGACTAGTGGACATGGATTTCTCTCCCAGCATTTCACCATTAGATCTCAGCTGAGAAACAGCAATATTTATTATTCAAAAGATCTTCCATTGCATTTGGGCTCAGTACAGTTAAGAGTTTTCTTTATTAATGGGGAACGCCAAGAACTCGTCAGGATAACCATATAACCAATAATTTCTGAGAGTAGTATTCTTGCAGGATCATGCCTACATAGATATTGCATCTCTTTCATGTTTGATGCCATAGGAAGTACCAGTGATGCATATAGCAACATATTTAACTGAATGAGGAACACGAAATTGATACAATAATACAAAGGCCTTACAAAACCTCTTGAGACAACCATGTACAGAATCCCACCTTTTTGTCTCGGTGTATTTCATAGTGCCCTAGGGTAGACTTTTTATTCTAGGAGAAAGCTTAAGTTATTAATTTTCCTGGTTTATCTAATTGTGAATACAGATTGTCTTACCTCAAGAGGGCCTTCATCTCACAAAATTGGATACTCACACTTGAGGATATGTGACCTTGCTGCCACATTATGTAATCAGTGGTTCTCTTCTGATTGTAGGTCTAGTGCTCTCCTGCACAAGCAGATGGGTCTGTGGAGGTATGATACAAGAGAAGTTGTTGATGATGAGTTGACTGGGCAATAAAAATACAGTTGCTTGGAATTTCAAAACTCTGTTTTCCTGGGCCAGGTAGAAAGGGTTAAATATGTTTGTAAATGTAGTTGATGTGAGTATTCTGGCTGTAGTCAAGTGGCAGGCAGTCCATTTGGATGCAGAAGAGCCAGCAATGGCTCTCCAGTTTCTTTGGAAACTACTGGAATGTCTGGGCTGCCAGCATGGCATAGACCAGTAAGGCTGAACCATCTCTGTCCACGTGTGCAGATATTCAGTGTGTGCACTGAAACTATTCGCTTGTCAGTGCTATTGAGGGCCACTCACTATCTTCCTCAGCAAGATTTTCTTTTAAGAGAGAATGTCAATTTCAGCATCTTTCTAATAGGTAAGTATAGAAAATGACTGTGAACCTTACAGTAGATTTAAGGAGGTTCTTCCTCCCTCCTTTGCCTTTTTCAGATCTCTGCCTCTTCTTAGTACTCTTGGTACAAAGGAAAGGTTTATTTTTGTTGCTGTTGTTGAAATCTTTGCAGTTTACCTTGAAACTAGTCATTCCCATTTTTCCTTCCTACCAAGAGTTCTTTCTCAGCTTATGGCCCCTGTGACCCTCCCACCAACTTGTTCCTGAGTAGTTCCTGAGATCTGGGTTTAAACTGGGAGGTGGATGTTTTCCTAAGCCCTTGGAAAGGGGCTGTGGGGTACAGAACCTGGGTTTTTCTCACCTGTGGACTCCTTTACTAAGATGTCACTTGCTAGCAGGGAGCCTGGAGAGCTACTCTGCACCAGAGATTTCTTACTGGTAAGTCTGCATGAGTGATACAGGTACCACACAAACTGCTGTGATGGAGCAATGTGTCATGGCCAGCTATACTGACGCCAGGATGAAGGAACATAATTTCACAGCAGGATTTTTTCCTACCTCAAAGAAGGAAATAGCCATTATCTTCAATTCAGTTCCTATAGTGTAGCCACTGGGATAAACTGTGTCTGGTCCCAAATGCCCCAGTGTCTGCATTGGTACAGTAAGGAGGGATTCATACTCCTGTACCTCCATGCCTTGCAGGCAGCAGGGGAGGAGAAGCAGTGAAGAGGATCTATGTGAAGAAGGAGACCCTAGAATAGCTGAGGCCAAAAAGTGAGAGATGCTTTACAGTTTTTCATCATATCCATGGATATGAATTCTGCTCCTTTTGAGTCTCAGTCACTGATCATGCAAGTAATTAGCTCTACTTGTAGGAGAAAGAGGACAGCACATGCATTTAACTTCAGAGTGGTGAGCTAGAAAACAAACACGGAACTAGCATCAGTTTTGTGTTTCCCTTTCTTGTCTCTCATTATTTTTTTAGCCTTCCAGAATGATGAGCCTCCTTCTAGTCAAAAACACTCTGCATTTTTCTACACAAAACATTCCATTCTGTAGGAGTAAGGCATGGTCGGGAAGGGAAGAAAAATTAGCAGTTGCATCTGTTACGCTGGGTTGCAGGAGGACAACGCCACTGATCTATTTGGATAAAACTGCTCATACAATGAACTTTCCTGGACATCCAGTGGTGTTGCCCACATCCCTTCTAATGAACATTGCCTTGTTCGGGTAGGTTCCTTGACTTCTACCCTTGCTTTTTTATCTTCCTTTACCACTCAGTCCTCCCCTCAGGTTGGGGCAGTACCAGCCTGCAAGCATGGGGTGGCACATTGCATAACTAGGGTTTGAACTTCTTGCTGAGAAGGGGCCTGGAGTCCTTCTGCTCTCTTCTTTGTACCTCCCCCCCTCCCCCCCCCCCCTTGGCCCCACACCCCTCACCAAGTCTTGGAGAAGTTGTCTGGGAGAAGTTCAAATACTGTTCCCTGTGCTGAACTCAGCTTTGATATCATGTACATAAAACCACTATGCACCTGCTCTGAAAAATGTGTAAGAAATTCTTTGTAGGTGGTGAGTGCAGCTCTTCTTTCTTCCTGGAGAAGAAAAAAAAAAAAAAAAAGAAAAAAAGAAAAAAAAAACAGTGTTGAGAACTTGACTGGATATGATTCTGAGTAACTCAGTCTTACTTTGATGTTGGCCCTGTGAAACACTCACGTCCTCTGGGATGTTGTCTGAGACTGAAGTGGTTTAAAACTGGGTATGTCACAGTGTTACTGACACCTGTGAAGGAAAACTCTTCTCCAGACTTGTCCTCTGAGTTAGTTTTTTAAA
The DNA here is from genome assembly GCF_016699485.2 of Gallus gallus. Taxonomy (NCBI): domain Eukaryota; kingdom Metazoa; phylum Chordata; class Aves; order Galliformes; family Phasianidae; genus Gallus; species Gallus gallus. The sequence continues at coordinate 180,589,725 of NC_052532.1, forward strand.
CCCTTATTCTCTTCCTACTAGTTTACACATGTTGAATACCTTTTCTACTTTAATCAGTTTCCAGATGCAATCTCATTTCTTCTGTTTTCTAAGCCATGGAGATTTCATCCTTTTGAGCTTTTTCTTTGCCCCTCCTTCTGATATAATCAGTGTTGCCTGGGAACTCCGGACATTTGGAAAGCTAAACCTCCGTAAATGTTGTCTGCAAAGTCTCAGAATTCTTCTTTAATAACATCCCTCCTGGCTCAAATCTGAGTTTCAGCTGTTCTTTAATCTAATATACACCAAGGGCTGGTTTGCTGGTTGCAAACCAAGGAAAAGAATAGAAGAAATTTTAAAAAACAACCGCAAAACAGAACGAAAATATCTTGAGCACAAAGAAATTATCCTTGTGAGAATGGATACTGAAAGTACAAAGGCAGTAGGGAGATCATGGAAAAGAAAAAGCTTTAACCATCAGTACTAATCCCTCCCTAGAGTTACATGGTGAGCATTCATCCCAAGCATCTTGAAAGAGCAGCTGCTGGGTACCTCCCAGATTTGGAAATGGGGGAACTGCTACTGCAGCAGCACAGAGATCTGACTTTGGTAACAACTGCTGCTACCTCCTCCTGTCCTCTGAGAGCAGCTCTCATGGGGAGGGCACTCACGGCTCAGTGTGACAGCAGCATGTCGGGAAACTGCCCATGCTTGTCAAGAACGAACCTGGCACGTCAGACAGCTGCTTGAAGTTCATTGCTAGATGTGGACATTAGAGTGAGCATTAAATAGGTCCTTTGCTGATCAAGTAATGGTGCAGCTAGAGAACTTTTCTCTTTCCATGGTCCCACCTGCCGGACTGGTGGTTGTTTCCTACAGGCCACCACCTCCCTCCATGGGCTGTCCAGGCTCCCTGATACACTGTGCTGCAGCCACTGCAGGCTCCGAGCTCTTTCAGCAATCAGATCCTCTCTGGAAGATGATGGTATATGGGAGGACAACTTGGATCTGGCTATTGCATGTCAGAGGCTTAAGGACGCACGTTTCAAACTGGCTGCTGGATAGGACCTCTGAGAGAAAGAAGGTAACATGCGTTAGGGGTTAGTGTCTGTCCTTAAATGGGAAACAGATAATAACCTGACTTTAGCTTTTCTTTCTTTTTTTTTTTTTTTTTTGTTAAACTCAAATCCCTTGCCCTGTCTTGTTTCATAATAGGCTTTTTGTATTTTCTTATTGTCACAAATCCTCTTACCCTGACCAAATCTGCTTCCCACAGAAAAGCTTCATGGAGAATGAACAAGGATACTTCTGGAGAGAGAATAACAGGGAAACGTCTGCCCAGGTTGTTATTAATGGTTGTCTACAAAATAAAAATCAACCTTATTAACTTTGCAGACCACAGTATGCTGAAAGAAGCTTCCAGTGCTTTGGAGGACACCTCTTGAGCTTGACAAATGATCTTGTCAAATTGGAGAAATAGTCTGAGGACAGGAAGATACAGCTCTGCAGAGAAAAGTGCAAGCTGCCCCTTACACATAATGCTAAGGCAGACACTTCTCATTTCTGTGAGCAGCTGCATGTGGAAAAGTGCTGCCTTAACATCACTCTGTGGAGGGTCTGGGGGTCACGATGGATCAAAGACTAAGCACGAGTCAATGGGGTCATGTTGTCTCTATGATGAGATATAGGAACCAAGCTATAGCCTGTGAGATAAACAGAGCAACTCTTCTTCTGAGAGAAGTGAGTCCTCTGCAGGGATGCTCAGCTCAGGGCACCGAGCTCCCAGAAGGATGCGGCCCCATTGGACAGGGTTCAATGGAAAGCAACACACATTGTCGGAGATCTGGAAAACATGACCTGTGAGGAACAAGCGTGAGAGCTGGGGCTGTATAATAGAGGGATGAGAGGACCAGGCAGTGGAGTCATGGGAAGAGCAGTTCAGCTGAGGGTCTGCAGCTAGCACTGTGGTGGGTGGCTGTGGGAGGGTAATGCAGAGAGCACAGGGGAGAAAATGTGTCCCAGCTTTACCCATCTCTTCCTCCATGGGTTGTATCCGTGCCAGGAGTCATAAAATCATAGAACTGTTAAGATTGGAAAGAACACTAAGATCCTCTTGTCCTGCTGTCAGTCATCGTGTCTCCATGTTTCTTGAACACCTCCATGGGTGGTGACTCCTCCAGGAAAGCCAGGATGGGAGGCAGCTGTACAGGATCAAGGTGGGCTGTGAGGACTGACATGGGGTTGTCTGGTGGATGAATGAGAATCCATTTCCACTGAACATCAGGATGAACTGGTAAAGGCTGGGGTAGGCCTACAGAGACTGGGAGATCTCCATCACCCGAGGATTTTTAGCTGTACTTGGGACAGATGTGGACCTTGATGGAAGCAATGCTGTGTGGGTAGAATCATTTAGGTTGGAAAAGACTGCTAAGATCATCCAGTCCAACCATCAACCCATGCCTGTGGCTGCTCTAGACCATGTCCCTCTGTGCCACATCCACCCTTTTCTTGAACACCTCCAGTGACAGTGACTCCATCACCTCCCTGTGCAGCCTGTGTCACCGCCTCAACATTCTTCCTGAGAGGAAATTTTTCCTAATATTGAAAGAGACAGAAGTTTCCAGGAGCATCCCACCAGAAAATGGTTGAAGGCTGCTGCCAACCATTATCGATACAATGGGATTATCATTTTGGAAGGGTAAAATTAGGAAAAACGTGAGAAAATGAGCAAAGGCAGTTGGACAGCTGGGATCTAACTTTGTGCACTGACTGCTGATGGAGAGCATAAGTAACCGAGATCATGTATCATTGCAGAATATGCTGTGTTTATTAGATAAAGCATATTAAAAAATGGATAACGTATTATTGCAAAGATTATATTTTATTGTGGTTCTAAGCCTGTACTGAATTTCCCAGATCCTCTCCCAGAAGAGTGGAAGTTCTAATAATGTTGAAATTTTGTTAATGAAAGCTAAGCTAGAGCTGCAGATAGGAAACTGCTGGACATCAAATTCCTGCTGCTCAGGGTGTCCTCTTCCTGACAGTAATGTGAGTGTAGCAAAGGGCAAATCTCCCACACAGCAGTGAAGAAAACAAACAGGGATGCAAATCCTGCCTAGCGCTGACATGCAAGAAACAGCATAGAGCCAATTTTCTAGGGATGCTCAGTACATCTCTCCAGCTACAACACTGTTTGTTGAACTAAGTGAGCCTGTGAGGGCCTGCATGAGTGCTGACACCATCTGGGATTAAGGAGCACCCCCTCAGTCCGGCATCCAGCTCTATTCTCAGGTAGAGTTAGGAGGTGAAAGGACATTTTTAGGTCAAACACTGGAAAAGATAGAGTCAAAGCTTGGGTTGACTTTCTTGAACGTTTCCAGGGAAGGGGCATCCACAACCTCACGGGGCAACCTGTTCCAGCGTCTCACCACCATCACAGTAAAGAATTTCTTTCTAATATCTAGTCATGTACATCATATAATTCATACATATGCATCATATAATTCTTGAAAAAGTATTAGAACTAAGGATTATCATTTATTATTATTAATAATATTATAATATATAGCTGTATAATATAATATTAACAGTAACAATGAAGTGTATAATATAATAATGATAAAACAATATTGATAATCCAGGATTATCATTAAAACCTGCCTGGGAAGGATGCATTCAGCACCTGGGGTAAGATTTCCAAAGATAAGCTCTTTGATATCTCAGACCAAACCTTCCTGATGCATCTGAAGATGGCATCTTCAGGGGCAGATATTTGCATTCTGCGTTATCTCCAAGTGAAACTGAATCTCATGCAGCAAGTGTAGTTTTCACATACACTGCAGAAGGTACACTATGATTATCCCTGAAGGCTTAGGCTCTCTTCAGCCACCCTGAGATGGCTTCAGCCAGCTGTGACACCTTGACATTGTTTGCCCTGAGGTCTGTCCAGCTCTGGAAGCATGGACAGCTCTGCAATGGGAGCCCTGATTTGCCCTGTTGGAACAATATCCTCTTCCATGGGTAAATACTGGCACTGCAGGCAAAGCCTCTCCAGCAGGAGAGCACAGAGGAGTAGCACTGTGCAATCACTTACGCCAGGGGCACAGAACTGTACATTTTCCCATTTTTCTCTCTCTTGCAATCCTACAGCACCCTCCCCTAATGCTTTTCTTATTGGAATGTCTTCAAACTGAAGTTGACACACCACATGGTTTCAATAAGAATCTGCAAAGCAGACTGTTTCCTGCTTATTTCTGTCTCTTCCAGGCTGTAAAGTAGAGGTCCTGGACCTCACATGGAAAAAAATCAAGAGGGTAACCTTGCCCTGATCTCCCACTGTCCCAGGCTCCAGCAGTACACTAATTTCTTGCAGCAGCACAGAAATCAAAACAGCTCTGAGCAGCATGGGAGGGGAGAGCTCATTCCTGATCTGCATTAATTTAAGCAGTAAGGCTTCCCTTTGTCTGACAAGCTTTTCACTAATAGATCCCTCACTGGCAGGAGCCAAGGTTTAATTACATGATAAATTGTGCAGATGTGGCCATAGAAGAGACACCCGCTGATAATAGAGTATTTTTCCACAATGGCTTGTACCAAGCTGGGTGGAATAAATCCCTGTCTGCCTTTTTTATTTTTTGTTTGCGTATCTGTATCTCATGTAGACTCACTGCACGTCACCTTACCCTCACTGATGAAGCTATTATGGCCAAGGTATGTGCTGAATTGCTTTGTCCTTCTACATCTGGTCAAAGGGAAGGAAGGGGAGAAAGGGATCAAAGCACTGAAGAAATTCCCTGAAGTAAGTATAACATGAGTAAACAATAGCTTATTTTTTCTTAAAATCACATTTGTAATATGATTAATTTAATACCAAGGACAAGGAAGACTTTGCAGAGTGGTGCAGGAAGAAGATTTTTGTGGTGACTGAGGTGACAAGACTGGAGCAGAAAGGCTCAGTCCTAGAGGATCTGGTACATGCTTAGCTGGGTGCAGAAAAAGGAGGAACCACAGCACAGAAAGTAGCTGATAAAGAGACAATTTTCACTGACCGTGTTTGCTCTGCATTCACTCTTTTTTTCCCCCTGAAATAAGAAACCAAGCCAGAAGCCAGAAGAGCAGCTGACGGGCCAGGTGTGTTTGCTCAGGTGGGGTCACACAGTGGCAGCTGGGGTCACCCAGGCCTGCCCTTGGCTGCAGCCTGCATGAATGTAGGGGAGTGAAGGGAGTCACTACTGAAGGACAAGGAGCTGGAGATGGTGCCATAAAAGGAAGCATGTCTGCTTCCTTCTCTCTCCCTTCTGTTCCCCAGATCTTCCCCCATTCATCTACAAGGCTGCTCCTACACGGTCATTGGGACCCACAGAATAAGGTACAGGTGCTCTCCCTTGTCTCCCCTTTGTTCCTGCACAGAACATGAAGGTATCCCCCAAGTCTAACATGAGTATCAACATTGGGTGATCTGAGGGGGAAGAAATGCAGACAGCAATGTCAAAGTTTCAAGGATATGAGAAGAGCAGGATGACTGGCAGCTACACATCAGCAGTCCTTCACGTGAGATAAATAAGCAGAGATGGGCACCACCACCACAATGAGTCTGTCCTGTGAAGAAACTCTTGGGAACATCTGAAAATCTGCATGTGGCAGCAAATAGAAAGTGTTATGTGGGTTTCCTGTAGTACCGCTGTAGGAGAACAGCACTTTGCTGTTTACAAGACCCCGCTTAAATCACCAGTTCACCAATGCTTCATTGACAGCTGGAGTGCCAGGTTTTGGGGGGGAACTAAACAACCTCGCACTTGCTGGAGCATTTAATCAATTTTAATACATGCATAGAACTTTACGAACATGTAAAAAGATGTCAGGCATATGCATGTAGCCACTCTGAGTGAATCACGTACTCTCATCTACACTGAAATGTTCTTTCAGAGACTGGCAGTTCCCATTGTGTTGGATGTACTGCTGCTCTACAGTAACCCCAGGGCAGAGGGGGTTAAGAAGGTTGTGCCTGGAGGTTTCTGCCAGGAGGAGAGTGATACAGAACACCATCAGGTTGTAGAATCATAGAACCACAGAATATCTCGTGTTGGAAGGGACCTGTAAGTATCAAGTCCAACTCCTGGATCAGTACAAATTCTAGTGGGAAGAGATGCGGGTAAGTTGCTTCTGCTAAGAAAAACACAGAAAAACAAACAAACAAACACAACCAAAAAAGATTACCTGAGACCTGCAGAAGCAGTAGAGCTGTTGAGAGTCTGTGGAGAGAAGGAAGAACAGCTGTTCTGATTGGGTTGCCTAATGATCTCAATTTGAATTTTTGCCAAATCATGAAGACTTGTGGTGAAAGCTCCTGTGCTCTGTTCTTCTCTGTACAGTTTCAAGTTAGTTAGAATATTTCTGAGAAGGAGGGTAGAGAAAAATATGCAATTTTGCTCTGTTTTAGAAAGTCAGCATTTCAGCAACATATAGTGTTGGCTCAGTGCAAAGTTTAACAGGATAATTGTCATCTGCATTCCCTCCTCACATCTCCTCATCTTCCATAATTACTGTGAGCATTAAATATAAGCAAAAAAACCCTGCATTTTGCACCTATCCACATGAGCCTTGACAGCAATTGCACTACATGGACTGTTTGTTTCATCTCAGCTGAGCAGGGTTATTTCTGCAACAACATGTGGCTCAATGCACACCTCACCAATGGACTGGGATCTGGATTTGGTCTGTCTAGGATGACTGAGACAATATGTGGAGGTTTGGTTCATCACATTTGCAGGAACAAGCAGACTGAAGGTTCAGAATGTGTTCTATGAATATCTGTTCACAACTTGGGAAGAACTTGCTTTTATGTTATTTGAAGTAAGGAGGTTCTACAAAGGTGGGAATTGGCCTCTTCTCCCAGGTAACAGTGATAGGATGACAGGGATTGGCCTTAGGTTTTGTCAGGGGACGTTCAGGTTGGATATTAAGAAAAATTTCCTCTCAGAAGGAGTGGTGAACCAGTGACACAGGCTGCCCAGGGAGGTGGGGGAGTCACTGTCCCTGGAGGTGTTCAAGAAACATGGAGATGTGATGCTGAGGGACGTGGTTAGTGGACATGGTGGAGATGGGTTGATAGTTGGACTAGATGAACTTAGAGGCCTTTTCCAACCTTTCCTATGATTCCATGGTGTTACCCAAATATAATACTTTTGTAGTTCCCATCATTTGGTGACAGGCAAGAACCAAAGCCATATCAGGATCAGGACTGCCTCGTGGGTCAGCAGTCTGCCATCAGTGTGGAGGGCTGTTGGGCCATGGTTTGAAGACTGCTAGTTGAAGGGTTGTCCTTTTAAGGGGTTGCAAGTTCCAAGTGCTATACAGCAAAGCCTTTTAGCACTTGCTGAACTTTAAGAATATGAACGAAATCCTGAAGATTAATCCTGTGCTTAAATACTTTGATGGATCAATACAGTGTGCAGCATCAGTTCCAGAGGTGGATGGTTAACTGTAGATGACAGAGTATGTTTCACAGTAAATTCTTTGAATCCACATGACTGCTTGTGAAGAGCTCTTGGGAGAGAGGACTTTTTCTTGAGTTGTCCCATCAGCACAGATATCAGAGCTATGGTGGCTAGTGGTAATTCCCAAAGGTATGTGATGACCATGAATTATTTCTTCCCTGCTCTAGAGTGGAAAGGAGCTGTAATTCCTGGTTTTTTTTTTTTGTTTGTTTGTTTTGTTTTGTTTTGTTTCCTGTAAGAACACAGTGTCTCTCACATGAGTCTTCACCTTAATGTGATGATTTCCAAACACTTAACACATTTATTATAGTAGAGATTATCCCATTGCCTGGCTCTGGACATAGGCTATAAGTAAAGAGATCTTCACAGATAACAAACACCTATAGCCATTTTAATGTTGACGATATGTCTTCCCCCTTTATTTCAACCTCTTCATGAGTGCTCAGCATTTGTTACTAAAGCTCCTTTTTTTAAAAAGATATACTTTGACCAAGTATTTATCAAAATAATCTAAACATATTCCATTGTCTTTTCAGAGCTCTGTACAGTGTCTTTCTTTCCTTTCCTTTCCTCCTTCCTCTCCTTCCTCAACCCTGAGTGGATCTCAGTCTGTTCTGTTTGGCTTGATGTAGCTCAGACAGCGTGCACAGCCACCCCATTGCTGCACACATGGCTGGGTTTCAGCCCATCTACAGCATGTGCTGCCTTTTTCCTTCAGTCCGGTAAAGGGTGAGGAAAGGAACTGAGGAAGGCAGTCGACTAAACTCGGTGAAGGTGTTATCAGTGACAAGTAGTTGCAAGGTCCCAGCTCTCTGTTTCACTGTGGCTGCAAGGGACACTCTGGCATTGAAGGCCCAGTGATTATGTCCCCAATGGCACTGCTGTTAGCACCAGGCAGATTTCCATTGCCAAGTGGTGACGACCAGCTTGCCTTGTAGTGTCAACTGACTGCTGTCGCAGTGCAGGATATCCTATATCTGGTGGTAGCCTATCCCCATCTCAGGAACCACTTGGCTTCTGGAGAAGAAATCCCAGGTGTGAATATTATGTATGCAGTTTATGCAGCCAGCTGAGTAGGACCCTGATTCAGAACATCCCCTTGAAAGGTGGCACCTGAGCCACATTAGATGGGACACAGCACTACTGTTCAGGGAACTGAGCAGCCTTGCAGCTAAGGTTATGGTCAGTCATAGAATCATAGAATAGCTTGGGTTGGAAGGGTCCTCAAAGATCACCTAGTTCCAACCCCCCTGTCATAGGCTTCAAACCACTATGTCCAGCACCAGATCAGGCTGCCCAAGGCACCATCCAACCTGTCCTTGAATACTCCCAGGGATGGGGCATCCACAGCCTCTCTGGGCAGCCTGTGCCAGCACTTCACTGTCTTCTCTGTGAAAATCCTGAGAACTTTTTCCAGTATGTTTTCAAAATAAGTTGCTGAAGTTTTCTTATGTGAAGTGATCTTTAGATGAAGATGTAGTGATAGATCTGCAACAGGTGTAAATTGACATTTTGTCCCTGGCTGTTTGTAAAGCTGCACCTCAGGGTCTGGTTCTTTTATTCTTGTTAATTAGCAATTTGAATCAATGGTTAAAAATGTCAAAAGACTGATCCAGTTGTAGAAACACATATTGAGCCATGTTCTCCAGGAGACTGTTCTGAGTCTGGAATTACTCAATATTTTTATTAATGACTTGCATGGTAGAATAGAGAGTTTGCTTATTAAATGTGTAGATGGCACCATCCTGGGAGATGCTGCCAACACAAGAAGATGAGAATAGAATTCAAAATAAGCACAGGTGCAAAGTATTATACTGATGTGATAGCAGTCATCTTAAAAGAGAGAGAATGACTTGTGGGCAGCAGCTCTGTGTTCAGCGAGGTGCTGATTCCACCCTTGCTATCTAACCAGGTACTTCACTTAAATAGCCAAGTAGAAAGTTTCTACTTTTTAACTGTTCTGCAGCAACGATAAGGTCTGTAGAAATGCTGTTCAAAACAGGTGTGACCACCAGAGGAGAGCAGCAAAAACGATAAGAGGTCTCACAAATGGTGAGAGAAAACAACATATGCAGGATAACCAAGGAGACTGGGCCTTCTTGGTGTAGGGAAGAGATGACAATGGGAAACATAAAGTATATCTCAAACAGCAGCACCAGAATAATCTGCTGCTGTGATTGTGCAGCTGTATAAACAGGTCTCCATTGGGAACGATTAGCTCATTGACTTGCAGTCATTTGCTTCACTGTTGTACACTCATCTGCAATATGCCCCACATTTCTGTTCCAGGGTGTTTCTGCTGGGACAGAGATGCCTTGCCAGGAACAAATTCAGGCCCAGAAGTCTAGTTTTGATGTTGGATCTTGCAACCCTTTGTATTATCACAGGTCTGGGTTGTCTAACCACTGTCTTGTTACAATTCCTAGAAATATGTGCACTCATTGAGAGCTGGCTAAATGGTTAGGAAGGAAGGAATCAAACCTGGTTAAAACCTCCGCTCAAATGAGCTATAAGAACGAGAAGGATTGTGAGGGGGAGATGGTAAAGTCACACGTGGGGATTAAACCTTCAGAAAGACTGAAGTGTCAGAGCCTAAAGAGACAATGCCTTGGTTTCTGTCATCACCTGATAGTGTTCTGTTGTCTGCTGGGTTCTCATCTCCATGTCCAAGCTGTGCTTTCTGCAGCTTTCCTCCTCTCCTTCCAGCAGATGTGGGCTGCAGCCAGACAGCACCTCCCTCCATCCCAGGCTGCTGCAGTACTATCTTGCCTGGGCAGGTGCTTCTGTTTCTCTAGCTGCTGCTCTCTGTCCTTGTTTGTGAATTTCCTTCCTTTCCTGCTGGTTCTGGCCCCCAAAACAGTCTTGAGGAAAAGAAGTGGGCATGGTGATGATGGGTTGATGATTGGACTAGATGATCTTACTGGTCTTTTCCAACTCTAATGATTCTGTAATTCTATGATTCTAAGTCTCAGTGCAAAGATTGTAAACAACAGGGAGATAGGAGCAAAATAATTTTCTTGGTTACCCTCTATGGTGTCTTCTTTCTGTTCAACAGGTTTCTTTCTACCATGCAAGTGGAAATCACAGTGAGATTTCAGTGACAAGTGGGCCCTTTATGTATTTTCAATTCCAGTGTGTGAATGGCAGAGCAAGTTATACTGAAATTAATCTAGTATGAAGGAAGGGAGCAGGGAACCTCTGAACAGGAAAAAGCAGTGGGCTTAAATTTCAGCAGACAGTAGAACTGTTCCAGCAATATGGACAGTCAAGTGCTATATTGTCTTCCTTAAGAGATCTGCACTGTGTTTATCCCCAAATGTTTTTCAAAAACAAATTGGACAGACATTCCTCACCCTTTGGGAACACTTACTCAGGTGTGGACTGAGCCTGCCCTAGGGCTGCAGGCACAGACTGGCTACCTTGCTCTGCTTCATCCAGTTCTCTGTCTCTCAGATTCATTAACAGACAGGATTGTTCTGTGGCACTTTCTGGCAAAAATAAGCAGCAGTTATGGCATGCTGGTTCCCTGATAGGAATTGAGAAGCAGAAGAACTGAGGGTGCCAACTGCAAAGAAGTGAGGCTTTCAAAAGTGTGCCTTAAAATAGCATTAGTTATTGTAAACCAAAATCACAACGAGTAAATAAAGACGAAGACTTTGCAAACAGGATGAGAACAAGTCATACATGAAGGAAGGTTAGTCCTACTGATAATACAGAAATAAAAAATGAGAGAAACTCTGAATTTATGTCTTAAACAGTGGGTGCTCAGCTTTGTATGTTTAAATGACTGATTTGTCTTAGTTTCTGAGGAAAAACTGTTTATGAAAATTGGAGGTCATGAACAGGTAGGAAACTGCATGAAGACAAGCTCACAGCAAGAGGAATACTCTGAGAATGAAGGTCTGAAATGTCTCCTATTGCTAATGCAAAACAGCCTCCTCCTACACCTGAGAAACAGCTATACTCACTCTGTTGTTCCCTGTAAAGCTTCTCTCTCTTCTTATGCATCTAGAAAATCCTGTGTCTTGTCACACTTCTGATGTCTCTTACTTGCATTTTTTCCTGCTTTTCAGTTTTCCATCAATCTGAGCCAATTTAACAAATGAGAAACAGTGGAACAGACAGCACATAATTTGATTACGTATATTTTCTTAAACATTTGCCCATACTACAGAGTACTAATTCTAATTCACCACTACTGTTTTTAGCCTACTAAAGCCTAAAAAGAGACAGAAGTTATAAGACTGGTCCAGATGGACATCCTGCCTCCCTGCAGTCAATGGAGATGAATGGGTATTTTTAGGGAGAGGTTTATGTGAAGGTATTTGTTTCTCACTACTGCCATCATATTGTCTTTCTCAGCAGCCATAAAGGGAATTATGTATGGTAGACATCCAGGTTCAGTCAGAATCTCACTGCTTGTTTCTAAATAATACAACCCTTTCTACTTTTATAGACAAAACAGATTTGATATTACATGACAACGTAGGTGTGATTTCTGGGTTTGTTGCTCTGCTTTTCTCATGAGACAATGAGTTATTGTGCAGGAACGCAGTTGTAGTAACACATCTCACCCTCCCCCCCCCAAGCTGCAGATCAGGGAGGTTTGGCAGGATGTGTGTTACACCTGATTTGTACCTAAATGTAGTGGCCACTTTGGACATAGGAGCTGCTGGGGACTTGGCTACTGAGAGCTGGTGGGTGGCAACCATTACCTTGGTGAAAGTGTGGGAGAAAAACCAAATGGCCTGGAGCACACAGAAACACAGCCATTCACCAGAAAGAACCCCTCTCTAATTACTTACTTCTCTTTTGGTGGATGCTCTTTATCTCCACTCCCCCCTGAGTTCCCAGGCACTTACTACCATCAGCCCTTCATACAGCTCAATGAGAACACATCACTGAGATGATCTGAATATCCATTTCTTCTGCCTTCTTGTTCCTGTTGATATGTCTCTTCCATTTTCCTGTACGTTTTATTACCCTCAGGGGCAACAGCCTCAGCAGAGTTTTCTTGTCCTTCACTTATCTCTTGGCCAAACACTGTTGGACCCTTCCCTGCTCCAGAAGCGTCTGGTTTGCCATATCTTGCTAAAAAGAGAGCATGATACCCAACATAGAGGGTAGAATGGATGGCTGAAGGTTGAGATGCAATTTCTACTTCTAAATTATGTTGCTAAAAGAAACTTTAAACTTCTTCTAGATTAGCATATCTATTCTTTTGCAGGGAGTTCTACCAAATACATAGTAGAGGGAGTGATAGGAGTGATAGGAGCAGAATTTCCTTACCTGCTAGCGAAATAAAATGTATTACCTTTTTTTTTTTTAAACTTAGAAGTTTAGAGAATGAAAAAGTAGAAAAGAATCAATCATCTCCCATTTGACCCTGCAGGTTAGTAGGTTGTTTCGTTGGTTATAAATGGGGAAAATGATACTTTCCCAGTCCTAGAGTGACAGCACTACCCATTCCTCATGGCTGAATCCCAACCCACTCCCCCACCCCCTTGTACACCATGGGCTCCTGGTGCCCTGGGACCCCTTCCTGTGCTGCTGGGAGCAGATGGGCATCTCTTGACAGGATCCTGCCAGTGCCTGTGGGTCTGCAGCACTGCTGCTGGAGGTGGTCTGGGGCAAGAAAAGTATAAATGAATGTGGGGATCCTGAATTTTCTTTGTGGTGTTACCACTGGGTCCCAGTTGTTTCTTTCTGCTTCTTCCTGTTCTTGTGCAGCCAAGGGCAGGTCTGAGTGTCCCTGTCTGCCCCTGTGTGACTGCATGAGCAAACACACCTGGCTCACCAGCCATGGTTGCATGGTCCTTGTGATGAAAAACATCTGTCCTCTGGACTCTGACACCTGCCTTGAAGGATCAAAATTAATGTCCCAGTCTCATAAAGAAAATGGGCTGTGTCTCCATCACTTGGGGTGATCTTGTGGTGCTTTCCACAAAAAGGCTCGTCCAGATTCCTGTTGTCACCATTAGCAGATATTGTTACCTACACAGAAGTGTGGATCAGTAGAAGGAGAATGCAGAGTGAAGACTGGAAAGGCAACGTCAGCTCTTGCGGGGGTAGGAACACAGCAAACAGTGAAAGAGATCCTATCCTGCTCTAAAACCTTGGGCCTCAGGATATATTCCTAAATTATATTCTCTTCTTTGCCTCTTGAACAAAGAATCAGCTCCTGCTAAGCTGGGCTGTGGTCTTTAGGGAGCGTTGGTTATCTGTGTGTGAAGAGATCCTTTCAAAAACAGGGATTGAAATTCATCTCTCCCTGCATTGTGCCATCCTCAGAGACTCAAATTCAGTACCACCTTTCTGGATAAACTGCCACACACATTCCTCCCCAGTGGCATTTATTTTGCAGTTACTTTGAGACTTGCTGAGGGCATCTCAGCATGTCTGACCAGTTAAGCTTGTAACAAAGTCCTATGTTTTTTATTGAGGTAAAAGTGCCAGTGGAAACAAAATGATACTGAAACCATAAATAGCCTATACATCTTGGTTGCTCCGAAACTAATGCCTCCTATTTATTTCCTTGGAAACTACAACTGATACAAAGAGCACAATAACACTACTTGATAGTGCGAATTTTCAGCTACGAAAAGCTATTTTTCAACACAGTCACCACCATGAACTATGCATTTTCACCAGCAATGAATAAGAGTCTGCATGTTGTGCTCATAGCCACCTGCACCAGCGGTGGTGACCCACTGTCACTATTACTGCTGCTGAAGTGCACCACCCACAACCTCATTGTGCTCACATCCACTATTTGTTCTCCATAAATCTTCAGCAAACGTCAGTGAATGTCAATGGGCATCATTTTTTCTGCTTGGACAGTTCAGTTCCACACCTTTGCTTCATGTGCACTTCCATGTCAGATGCCATTTTGTCAGACTGCCCCTCTGCTGCCATCTGTCACGCAGCAACAAAATGGAATGGAACACTGGTGGGAGGGCTCAGCCTCTACTGACAAACCATCAACATCTGCCTTTGACATCACAGGCCAACATAGCAAAATAGGAGGCATTATTTTCAGAACAGCCTTTTATATATATATATATATATATATATATATATATATGTATATATATACCAGGTATTATCTTATATATATATACATATATACCTTACCAGGTATTCTATTCTATGCAGCAGAGGGATAAAGAGACACAGGACATGAGTTCAGGGATGCTTTGTTCAGATCAGGTCCCTTGTGTTACTTTGTATGGTTTGACCAGTCTTTCCAGCTGCCCAGTAGTAAGTAAAATGATTGTAGCAGTTTCACTCAAAAGGCAAACATTCACATGGCCAAGCATCCGCCAAGAGAATCAGCATTAACCTTCTATCAAGTTTCTCTCTAAGCACCATCAGCACAACAAGGACAACATAGGTCTTCCTATAGCACTTCAGTTACGGTGGGCACCTCTACTGCCCCAGCATTTGCTGCATGTTGGTTGTCAAACTGTTCTTTCAAGAGAGCTCCTCACTGGCACGAGAAACAGGTCAGCAAGTACTGTGTCGCTGCCTGGGTAGGAACTATTGTTCCTACAGTGACTGTTGACAAATTGATGGGGAAACCCAAGCTGACTAGACAGGGTATAAGTTCCCCTGTCCGTACACCAGGTCCCCTTCAGATGCGGAGTGGAAGAGATGAAGGTGCTCACACCAGCAGCACTCATCCTGCTCTTCTTTTTCTACACTGTGGATGCACGGACACGTGAATACACTTCTGTCATCACTGTGCCCAATGGAGGCCACTGGGGAAAGTGGGGCATTCGGCAGTTTTGCCACAGTGGCTACGCCAATGGATTTGCACTGAAGGTAAAATTCTCCCTGTTTTCTTTGCCTCCTGTTTCTGTGCCCTGCTCTATGTTTCCTTGAGGGTCTTCCCCAGACTCTGAGGGATTTCTAAAGTGCTTCTCCTCCTTCTGACTGTGCATACTGCATATCAAAATCTGAGCCTTTGGGAAACAGTAGCCACCAGAATTACACCAGCAAACTAAAAATATGGTTATCTATCAATTAATTCATTTGTTTTCAGGACAAAATGCCTCATATTAGATACAGTAAAACAGGACTACTTGCCAGAATTGTTTTGTTGTCAGACTGGGCAGGGGTGTGCAGGCATATTCATGGCCTGCCTGTGGCTGGCTTTGCTGGAGGAGGCCACATTTATGCCAAAATCAGGGTTCAGGAAAGCTGGCAGCCCTCTCTACTGTGTCCCCTGCGACTGAATCTCTCCCCTACTTGTCAAACCAGAAAGAGTTTAAAAAAAAAAAAAACACAAAGAAGAGCATGTTGCTTGTGTTATGTAGCTATATAACTGTTTCCTGGTGTGACAGACATCTTTTCCTACATGTTTTTCAAGGCATTTTTTTTTTTTTTTAGTACAGAAAGTAATTAGGACTTTTTATGACAGGCACTTAGAGGGCTTTTCCTGGGCCTTCTCCATCTTGCCTTTACCTCTGTCCGTGTGTTTCCTGCTGCAGGTTGAGCCTTCCCAGTTTGGCAGAGATGACACAGCTCTGAATGGCATACGGCTGCGCTGCCTCGATGGCTCAGTCATTGAGTCCTTGGTGGGGAAGTAAGTCACACTGGTTCCTCCCCCATTTGTCATGCACCAGCTCACAAAATATCCCTAAGCATCACCATTTATTAGGGTCTCTTCTTTGACTTACTTTGTTTTCTAAGAGCTGAAATAGAAAGTAAAATAATGTGAGTGGTTGGGTTTTTTATTTCATTCATTTTTAGGGCAATTAAATAGGGATACGTCACATCACCATCTTCTGTTTGCTCTCAAAATTTCTGCAGAGCACTATGAGCACCTAAGTTACGTTCCCAGGGCTACAGCCCCTCTTGGAAATCTGCAACATATGGGACAAATGAGGAGAAAGGGATTTTTAACCACATCTTCAGAAACTTTGTCTGAAGTCCTAGCCCTGCTGAAGTGAACAGTGCTCCTCAGGATGGCAGAGTGTTTACTATCACTGTTCTCTTACGTGTACTTGTGAGCCAGGTCAGGGATTTATCATAAAACGTGTTCCATAGAGTTTCTAGCAGTAATGTCACTATCTGGAATTTTCTGTTATTTTTTTCTGATAAGATACCAGTAAAGGGAAAGGTACATCCAAAGAAAGACACAGAGTGCATCAGGACATTGTGATAGTCACTGCTGAGAGCAAGGAGCCATTAAACTTGAGGGCAGTGTGGGAAGGAGAAAGGGTGCAACCAATGACCTGCAGAGCCCAGAAATTCCTCTATCTACTTTTCTTGGCAGGTGGGGCACCTGGACCAGCTTCCTAGTTTGCCCTACAGGGTACTTGGTCTCCTTTTCACTGAGATCAGAGAAGTCTCAAGGAGGAGGTGATGACACAGCCGCCAACAACATCCAATTCAGATGCTCAGATGAAGCTGTTCTAGTAGGTGATGGACTATCATGGGGAAGATTTGGCCCATGGAGTAAAAGATGCAAAATATGTGGTCTCCAGACAAAGGTAGAGTCACCACAGGGACTTCGTGATGATACAGCGCTCAACAATGTGAGGTTCTTCTGCTGTAAATGAGCATTTGCCCCATCTTCATCACTGCCCCACACATCCCACATCACACATCAAATGAGACATCATCAAAGCTTTGCTCTAACTTTATAGAGGGAAATGTCTGTGACTTGCTGACTAAATCCAGCTTTTTGATCTGGAGGGAAGAGGTGAGAGACAGAACCATGAAAGAAACAGCAAAATGGAAAGACAAAGGAAGAACAATTCCAAACAGAAATGAAGTGGAGGGGAGAGACTCATTTTAGTGACTTAACTTCTTGTGGATTAACTCCTTGAACCTTTGGCTTCTTGTGGCTTAGCTTCTCCTTGTGTCTTGTCATGCCATCTTGGTAGGTACTTAGATCATGCCTTAAATGATGATAATTCTCATAGCCTCTGTTGCTTTACCATAACTTCTCAGTTACCCAAGTGTATTACATTTAATACATTACATTATGTAACAGCTAGTGTACCACTGTAAAAAGACCCAATCTCTGACAATTGCCTACAACAGTGGAATAGACTTCTCACCTTCCTTTGCTCTGACTGGTGAGTTGCTTTCAAGTTTGCTTTGCTTGTTTGTTCCTTTATTTGAAACAATATTTGACCTCTCGACATGACCAATAGGGAAGAAAGGATATTAGTTTGGAGATGTGCTTTAACCCAGAAGGCAGCTTAGCACCACACATCTGTTTACTCACTCCCCACTCTCAGTGGGATGGAGGCAAGAATGAGAAAAAAACCCCACAAAGTAGAACCCATGGGTGGAAGTAAGAACTGTTTACTAATACAGAAAAGGAAGAGAAAAAAATAATGATAATGATAATATACACAGAATCATAGAGTTGCTAAGGTTGGAAAAGACTTTAAAGATCAAGTCCAACCACAACCTGACCATACTACCCTAACTCTAACAACCCTCTGCTAAATCATGTCCATATACATATATATATATATATAATAAGAGATGCGCAATGCAATTTCTCGTCACCTACTGACTGATGCCCAGCCAGTCCCTGAGCAGTAGCTGCCTCCTGTAGCCAACTTCCCTCAGTTTTACAGCTTCTGCATGACACCATGTGGTGTGGGACATCTCTTGGTTTGGTTTGTGTCAGCTGTTTTTGCAGTTTAATTTTGTCAAGAGTTGTATGTGTATTTTTTTAGTAGTCTTCTAGGTCATAACTGAGATCCTGCCTTAGGGAACACGGTTAAAAAGTGTACTTACACTGTGCATTCACATAAATGCCATGTGCCTGAGTTGTAGCTCTCTAAACCGCTCTTGTTTCTGTTTTGGATTGTGCTCTGCTTGTTCGCCTAGCAGTTAATGCAAAACTCAATACTGGGGGCCTTGTTTTTTTGTTTGTTTCCCTCAGGCTTCATGCTCCAAACAGAATTAGGGAGAATCCACAATAAAAATAAACTCAACATAATTCATCTATTTTTTATTCTCAAATTTGCTGAATAAGTTTGGAGTCAGAACCTTGTCCTGTTGTGCCAAATACAAAAATTGTACTCTTGGTTTTGGGAAAATGTGCCTGGAGTTTATTACCAAGCCCTATGTCTGAGCTAATGCCTCTCTGACAAGAGTTCAAGAAGACTTGTAGTCTCTCTGAGCATCTTCTAGGAAGTGTACCTGTTGCTCTTCTCACAAAGCAACGGATCTTTCTGCACTTTGGACAAGGCAGGGGCATGGTGCTGCTGTGCTCCAGGTGACGGGCTGGGCTGTGGTGTCCATGCACAGCCATGTGGAGCAGCACGGAGCTGATGGATGGAAGTTCCTTCTTGCAGTTCACTTCCTGTACTTAGCACATATGCAACAAACATCACTTTTTTAACTCCGTCCATGAGAAATTTTCTTCTTGTCACCTGCATAAAAAATTCTACAGTAATAACCACATTTTCTTTTAAGAGCAATGTAAAAGCAGCTAAAAAGCAGAACAAGCGTAATATTTGCTATGTTTAAAAGAGTTTTGATAAAAAATCAGGGGATTACTGTGGAGTAGCCCACTGGTCTATCTCTGTACTGTTCCTGGTTGCAGTGCTCCACATCTGATGCCTGCTGCAATAAAGTTTATCTGGCTCAGGGAAGCGAGGGTATGAATTTTATTGGTGAAAACAACACCCATCACAGTATGTTCATTGGAGGTTGTGATGTTTTCCTGTGCTGGCCTGTGGAGCACACAGCAAAGTTTCATGATGTTTGTGTCATTTTGCCTCCTAGTTCCCATTTTTGACAACATGGGAATTTTCCAAGTGGTGGGTGATAAATGGAGAAGTCAGCCATACAGAACTCAGGCTTGATCGGATCTGCAGCAGCTAGCAGAGAATAAGACACTTCTCTTGGCTCTGTCAATACAGTACAAGTTGTTGAGTCTCATCTTCTTCCTGAGGCACAGCTGGAATAAATGAATTCATCTCCACTGACATCATTCAAAGTTATTTCACTTGAAGCAGTCCTCAAAGCCTCAATGATGCAAGAAGAAACCTCTTATGCATTTTATTTAATTATAAAACACGAACAAAAAGACATCCCAAATGAAAAAAAGGAAAAGAAATAGAAAAAGAAAAAGGAAAAGATGTAGGAAAATGAAATAAAAAAGAAAAAGAGGAAAACAAACTTTCCAGGTCTGAACCTCTGGTTAAAACTAGTATAGCTCTGATTTATTTAATCTAAAGATGCAATTTATTTCTTAACTTCTTAATATGTTTGTTATAACTGAGTATTTATTCAGTGATCCTTTAACGGCTCTCCGTGCTGCACCTGACTGCAGACATTTTAAGCACACAATTCTTTTTTCAGATGAATGCTCATTTTGCAAAACCAGCCCAGTCAGCATTTGAAATATAAGGGATTCATTGCTTCAAGGAAATACTTTGTAACTTCAGTCTCCATTTGGGATTTGCTGAAAAGCTCCATATTTATCATATATTCAGCTTTTTATAAACATTCAAATCCCTCAGCTCTAGTACTTAGTAGCAAAACAAAACAAAACAAAAACAAACAAACAAAAACCCACCCCAAAATAAAACCAACAAAATACCAAAAACATAACAGCAATCAAGGTTGCAACCTTTTTTTAGCAAGCTGACCTAAACTCAATGAAAACTACATTGTGATGCTATCACTGTTAGTAGCAGTTTGGGATTGACTTGTCCCTTTTTTTAAAGACACACAGATATGGTTTCCAGACATAGAGTGTTTTCAAACACCACAAGTGGACATACTTGAATTTGCTTCTAATTGTTTGCTTTCCATTTCCTTATGAGATAGGGAATATTTCAGCTTACAAACTGACTATCCAGTACAGTTAGTGAGGTACAATACGAGGACATGAGAATAAAAACAGTTACAATGTGTTGTGATGACATAGATGTTGACTTAACCAATAATAAAACACAAGAGAACAGCATAAAATTGTGCCACGGTGAGTTCAGACTGCATGTTAGGAAACATTTCTTTACTGTGAGAGGGTGCAGCACCACTCCCCCTGCTACCCGTGGAATGGGGGAGAGAATCAGAAAAAAAAAGTAGAACTCATAAGTTGAGACAAAAAACTATTTATTGAGAAAGAAAACAAAGAGAGAAATCATAGTAATGAGAATATATAAATACATATGGTCACAAAACAAGTGATGCACAAAGCAATTGCTCACCACCTGCTGACTGATGCCCAGCAGTGGCTGCCTGCCTGGGCAACTCCCCTCAGTTTGCCAAGTTTTCTCACATGGTGCCACATGGCATGGAATATCCCTTTGGCCAGTTTGGATCTGCTGTCCTGGTTCTGTCCCCTCACACCTCCATGCGCCCCCTGCCCTTACCTCCCTTGCTGGCAGGTCTGTATGAGAAGCTGAAAACTGAGATGTCCTTGGTTCTGCTTCTTCAAAACAACTAAAATATCAGTATGTTATCTACACAGTTTTTTTTCTAAACACCAAAACATAGCATCATCCCAGACACTAGAAAACAAAAATAAACTCTGTCCCATCTGAAAGCAGAACACCTAGAGAGGTGGTTGATGCTGCAAGCCTATCAGTGTTCATTCAAGAGGCATTGGGATTATGTCATCCGTGACATGCTTCAGCTTCTGGTTAGCGATGAAGTGGTCAGGAAGTTGAGCGTGATGATCTTCAGAGGTCTCTTCTGACTGAACTATTCTGAACTGCTGCCTCCATTGTCTTCCTGAGTCTGGGGAGTCCTTTTGCTAAGACAGTGAAAGTTCCACACACTTTACAGAAGATTTAGAGAGGCAGCTACTGGTGCCCTTCCATCAGAGTGATGAGGACAAGTAAAAATTGTCATGTAATCTATATTATGGTACTGTGTGATCAACATCACCAGCAAATGCAAAAGCATGACATTTCAAATGCTTTTTGTCAGCACGGGAGTAAATTGCAATCCTGGAATGACATGCTTTGTGAATCTAAGTTTTCTGTACTGACAGTATCCCAAATGATCAGTTATGTCTGGGGAAAGAGGTATGGTAGTTTCTCTGTTCCCTTGATAGTGTTGGTTTCTAAGAAAGCTAATTCTTGGAATGGCCATTAGTGCTGAACTAAAGTACCTGAAAGAAATAATTAGTTTTCTTCTCAGTGATTTGTTCAAGAACTGGTGATTATTTTCTGTATGTGTATATGCAGGTAACTGAAACAATTTGAACTTCAGATTTGATATTTCTTCTCAGGCCAAACTGGAAGACACAGAACATCTCCTTCTTCTCTGCAAAAGAATGATTCAGTTGAATTTTGAGGTTGTACTGGGGAAAGAATTATTCACGCCATCAGCTAAACTGACCTTTTATGCTTCCCTATTATGCCTGATGTAATACAGCATCATGTTGGTGTGCGAATATACACTCCAAACAAGAGTGGTTCCAAGAAATGTTTGGAAAACTGAGCACTTCCTCCTCTTCATGTACTTTCTCTTGTATTTATCAGCAACTTCAAAAATCAAATGGGTATGTTCATCTGAATACTGACGGAATGCTTTCATCAAGGCCTTCTCTGATGGTCCAATTGTGTAACATTGATCATCTACAAAAAAGATGGAATGGGTCTGCAATTTAGAAGCTTGAGCAAAGAGGTCTCTGCTATTTACTGCACTAGTTCAAGATGTTCTGTACCCTAAGGGTACAGGAATTTAATGCTTTCAACTGAAGTAAGAGACCAAAAGCATCAGAAAAATGCACTGGAACTGATATGGCTGAAAACGTGAATCACTGAAAACTGAGCAGCCACAACTGCATTACTTTCAAAGGTTGCGCAGTGGCACATCTAGGATCCAGGAACATGCTGCCAAAGAACTGCCAGACAGTTCCTGTGAGATGACAACAGGATCAGTGGCTGTAAGTTGTGTTCATTTTAATCAAGATTTGAGATAGCTTCTACTAATTTGGCCTTAGAAACCTTGTGCTCATGGCTTCTTAGTGCCTATGCTGTATCATTCCTTCTATATGAGATAAACAATCTCTCCATCACAAAGGTGTTCTGAACATCAAGTTACTAGTTTTTGCAAGATGTAGAGAAAAAAGCTGGAGATGATTTAGCTACATATAATTGTAGATGCTATACACGATAGAGATATGCACCATGCAGCTCATGCTCAATCTGTCATAGTTACCTTTACTAGCCCTTAAAGCCAACCCTAATTAACTGAAATAATTATCAGTGAGGAAACAATTGAAAACATCTGTTTTGGAATTTTCAGAGTGTAAATATGTGGAAATGTTGCCACGGAAAGTGAGCAGCACAGAATGTTAATCTGTTGCCTCTGAAGAGAAAAACAGCAGGGCCTTGTAGATGATGGGATTCATGAAGGGTTGAATTCTGGCTTTCATCTTCCCCCACAGGACTGAGCCTTTGGGTACGCCCTTGCGATTCAGGACTGCGTATCTGTGGCACTGTGCTCAAACACTATGACTTGGATTGAGATGTTGTTGCATGGTTTGGAACTGCCTGCTTTGTTTCCATCTCTGCAGAAATTAAACTTAGCCCAGGCAGTCCACAGACTGGGATAATGAAGTTAGAAACTGTTGTTCTGGCAGAAAAAGGAGATGTAGGGTACCACTGTGGCTCAGTAAAAGCTGTGGAGACTGAATGAACAAGAGGTCCTGGGGAAGGTCTCACCTGGCAGCTCAGAAACAGAATTAGCAGGAATGCGGCAACTCCAGGTGTATGAAAAATATTTTTCTCTTTAGTTGATAAAGTTGAACCTTTCTTAGAGACTTTCTGTTTCAGAGCATGTTTCCTGCACTTTCCATGTCCCATCAGAGAAAAGGTTTGTAGACAGATCATCTCACAGCACCTTACAACATAGATAAAATCTGTGTAGCTTAGTAAGTTATGAAGGCTAGTGTGACACTTACACTACTTGGATGAAATTTGCCTGCACTAACAATTGGGCCTCCCCAGCAAAGAGTAACAAGTCTTCTGTCTTGATCACCCAAAACCCATTCAGTGGCTTCAGTGTAGTATAGGCTGGTGTATTTCTTAATGAACTTCAGCCATTACAATAGGCACCAGTGGCCTCCTTAGCATCTGTGTTAGTGAAAACTATGGAAGTTTCTGTAATGTTGTAAGACTATTTGTATCAACTTAACTCAGTCTGTGGAAAATGACAACATTTTAAGAGGGAACAGGGCAGCATGAGAAGTTAAGTGCGCGAGTCTTTGCAGGATGAGAGGACCTGAATAGGTCTGGGATGTCCCCTTGGTGTTTCTGCTGATGCAACACCTACTTCTCAAGAGGAGCACATTCTGTGTCTGTTTTGTGAATCAGTTAGGAGTGAACTGACAAAAATGTACATCAATAGCTTTGTAAAAATCCTTTTGGTCACAGACAGTACAAAGTCTGTCTCCATGCTATCCAAAAATATTCTCTTTTGTCCTAAATTAAGAGATTAATCCCCCAATATAATGCTACGTACAGAAAGTATTTCAATCCTTGCTCCTCCCTTGGTGATTTTTTTTCATGTCAGTGAACTTTTTTTCTGGTGAGATAACCAGAATTAACTGAAAAAAAAAAAAAAAAGCAGCTTTCTTTCTCAGCTTTTGTCACTATCTTGATTATTAGCTATGGCCAATTTTATTATTTGTAGTACGTTGCAATGAAATCGACAACATAGCCGGCAGTGCTATCAGTGGGAAAAAAAATGAAATATATTCTAAAAGTTAATTTGAACATCTTTCTGAGGGGAAAACATGAAAATAAATTCAGCTCTGGTGTTTGTGCTTCACCACAACAGCTATTGCTATGTGCTCACTGGGGAGGGCGCAGTCAGAGGGACAAAGCCCTTCTTAATTTCTGAGACTATCATATCAGAAAACGTACCAACTAAGTGAAGAAAACACCACTTCTATCTCTAGGTGTTTGCAAACAAACAGCTGGGAGCACTTCAGTGCTCTAAGAAAAAACATAACCATGTTTGTCCTCAGGGTCACACCAGAGTCAGTAAAGTTGTGTGCGGATAAAATAGAGGGTAAGTGAGACAAAAATGAACTACATCATCTTCTACATGATCTACCTACTGAGAAATTTATTTTCAAGTCTAGCAGGATGACTGCTTCTTTCCATGTGAGATTCTAACACCTATGCCACGTGCTAAGCAGTTATCCAGCACTACTGCTGTCTCTTACTGCTGTTAAAGGTGTGAGAAACCCAGTGGTGTCCTGCTGGGCTTTCAGACCCATCTAGAAGTTTATCAGTGAGGTATCTTGGAGGTGGCTCACCTTGAATGAGCTACACTATCACACTCTTCCTTGTTAAACAAGCTTTTATATAACAGTTATGGTTTCCATAGAAACATAACTAAATCTTTCCTCCAGCATAAACCCAAAGGCTTTCATAGACCTGGAAAATGTGCTGTGAGTAGTCAAATCATTTTTTATGCTGACACAAAGAATGCCACAGTTGTCACCTAGTGAGATTTCACATGGGGGCAAAATAAGTTTAAATCCCACATTACAGAGTTGCCTTGCAGCATTCAGACATTTTCTGCTATACCATTTCCTTGCAAGGTCAGATTTATAAACCTCTTATGAAAACGTACAGAATTATGTAAGTTAAAGATGGAAAAGATCTTATTGTTCACTCATCTTCTCAAAGCATGTTGGCGAACGCAAAATAAATGAGAACAGAAACAACGCCTATGGTGATAATCTCTTTCTCAGGACTTCGTTGCTGTGAGTCATGTATTTTATGTATTCTTCATGACTACATTTTAGATGGTCTCCTTAACTCTTGGGCCTCTCATTGTGTAACAGGGAAGGCATTCTGTAAAATGGTGGATTTGTCAGGCAGAAAGATTTCCCTGACATTCAGTCTGTTGTCTAATTTCATCCCAGTTTTATCGGGACTCCATCAGCTTCTCTTGGACTTGGTTGAAGACATTTATTGATCTCCTTCTGTGACAGAAGTGGGGCCCATCTGTAGTAACTATTCAGTATTTGGTGGGCATTTTAATGCTTGCAGTTAAAAGAGAGACAAACCATGAAGTCAAAACTAGACTTTGACTATTAGATCCTCCCTTGCAGGATGTTATCCTTTTTTTTTTTTCCTTTCTATTTCCTATTTCCTTTTTTTTTCTTTCTTTTTTCTTTCTTTTAGTAAATGGATAACATGAAAGTCATAGATAATATAACACTCTTCTTGCTCTTTTTGCAGCCTGCATGCTCATTATTTCAGTGCTGAGGTGTACTAGTTTCATGCCAGCTGAGCAGCCAGCAGAAAGAAAATCAGGAATGTTCAAGGCTTTACTATCATTGTGCTCCCCTTGTTGGTTTGTAATCTCTGCTATCAAGGTATGAGAATTTATATACAGTGTCCTTTATAGACAGTTTCCAACTTATTCTCTTCCTTACTCAGTGTTTCTGATTCTCACTTTATAACAATAGCAAGTTGAGGAAAATTCAGAAAACTGATACTGATTGGGTAACAGAAAACTTTTAATACCATTCCTTGTCACTACTAGAGCTCCAAACCACTACTGGTTTCACCTGAAGAAATTTGAATTCATTCTGAGAGCAAAACTTGCTGAGTTATTGTTGCTAGATGCATTAACAAAAATATATGCATTTGGAGGCTGACTTAACAAGGCTGTTTGTCTGAACTTTGAGATCCAGAGCCATCTGTCATGAAGCTTTTCTGCTCTCCTTGTACTTCTGTATGTTTTTTATCAAGTCCCTGTATATTCAGCAACTAATCTATCAAATGAATATTTCAAATGCAGTTTTCATACCCAAAAAGAACTTTCACAAGTGGTCTGAAAATACGTAACTCCAGGAAGTGTTATATATATATCAACTCTCCTCACTCAGGCAAATCTCATCCTACTGGGAAAGCGCACTCAGACCAGGGAATATGCTCATGGAGACTGTCGTTCCTTCACTCTCCCATTTGGTTGCTCATGGGAAGCTCCTGCAAGGAAAAGTTCCCATCCTGCAAGGCTTGATTAGGGGGAACAAAGGTGAGATTTTTGTGCACCATTTTAAAAGTCCATTCATACCCTCATTGTGTTTCTCTCCTACCAAGCAGAGATATTATGCCAATATTGAGATGATTTTCATCAGCTTCGAGTTGTTAGAAATTTAGAAGATGATGTCTCAAAACTAATTATTTGACATTTCTGTCTGGTTGAGGTATTTGCTTGAGGTTAAATTCTGCTTTAAGTTCCAGATGTTCTGCTTATCTATGATAAACATGCTAGATGTCCCTCTTCATGACTTCAAGACTTTCACAAATAAGAACAATAGGAACAGATATCCTTGAGATATGGGCAAAAGCCCAATACAGAATCCAACCATAAGAGTGTCCTTATAAAACCTGTGCCCAAATATGGATAAAGTGAGTAGTGGGATACCTCCCAAAATGACCTCTGAAGACCACCAAAGACCCCCACGCAAGTGCTGAAGATGCAAATATGTTTATGTAGCACAGTACTTGCATAATGTTATGAAAATGTAATAGAGAGGTATGACTTATGCATTAGGTAAGTGTGTACTGAAAACTTTTGACTATAAATAGAAGTCAGTGTGAAGATTTGTGGGAATTTTCCACCTTGAGCCGTGTGCAGAACAAAGTTCCTCTCTAAACTTTTGTCTTCTTGAATGTGTATCAGGAGATTTAAAATCAACAACAAAGCTAGCTACAATTCCCCCAAGCCCCCCAAAGTATGGTGAACCTTTCCACTCATGTCCAGCATACTGAGACCTACTTGATGATTGTTGTCAGTGTTGGAGTGTTTCTTTGGTGTAGATAGACCAGTGGCCACGTTCAGAGCCAGCGGTGACCAGTGAGTAGGAGTGGTGGTAGGGGCTGAAGAAGGGATCAGGGATCAGAATGGTCTGAGTGTGTGATGTGGGAGCAGGACATTGTCTGGAAAGGGCAGGAATCAAGTTTGTGCATTTTATGGTCATAAACAAGGGAAATACAAAATGAAGATGAGGTGGGGTGATGCTGCTTTTGTGTAGAAGCCACATTCATCTAAGTGCATTTTTAATCCTTCTCCCTTGAAGTAGGGGACGGATGCAATTTCCTCACATCACCGTGCAGTGGTGGTGCAATTTGGTGCAGCTGGGTTTTGAAACTACCAATATGGGCACAGCTAAAGGGAATGAGCTAGGGAGTCCTTCTGGTGTTTACCACGGTACGAATTCTGATCTACTGGTCATTTCTATGCTATTAATTGTCATCCCTATTGTTATCCAGTTTCACTCAAGGAATTCATCCTTTGACTTTTGGTCAAATACTTTGACTTCTGATATCCCAGAGAAGTCATTTCTGCCACAGCCCTTCTGTTGTCACACTGACTTCAGGCTCTTCTCCCTGTGTTCAGATTGCAGATGCTGCCTCCTGGCTTGGTTTCCAGTTCAGTTGCACACCCTGTATGTCACTCTCCTGGGTGGAGAAGCCTCTTTTTATGGTACTTGGTGTGGGAGCTTACTGTGCTTTCAGTTTTGAGTATTACTTTTGTGCTTCTGAGACAATGC
Organism: Gallus gallus; assembly: GCF_016699485.2. Classification (NCBI taxonomy): domain Eukaryota; kingdom Metazoa; phylum Chordata; class Aves; order Galliformes; family Phasianidae; genus Gallus; species Gallus gallus. The sequence goes on from NC_052532.1 coordinate 180,617,721, forward strand.
ATGTTGTTTTCTGTGCATATTGTTATCATTCAGGCATGTGTATTTTCTTGCCAGTATAAATACACCTCTTCATTGTCTTTCTGATATATTCCTCCCCGTGTAAAACTAGAAGAACTGTGTGAACTTATTTTCTTGGACTTGAAAATTTAAAAAATAGTTACAGTATTTTAAACAATTATGTTAAGAACTCTGAGATGTGTAAACTAACTTCAGTTCACTGTATGGAAAGACTATGTAATAGCTGTCAATAGCCAATATACATCAACATCAATCCAGAGAAGTTGGAGATACAATCCTGTGTATTCAGATATTTTTTTGCTATCTGAATGGAGTGATTCATAAAAATTGAGCCTGGAAATAAGTATTTCCAGTTGGAAAGATGGAAAGGTTCCTTATGAGCAGCCAGACCAGCAGTTCTAGAAAATGTAGTGACCAGGCTGGGAGGAAGGAAGATGTACTTAGCTCTGCTGTTTTGCTCTGCTCAGGAATGTGAACAGAGAGGGCTGAATCTTTACAAAATACAGAAAAAAATGCATTCTGATTCATCTAATTAGTATAAAGTTTTTGTTTTCTTTTTTTTTTTCCTGAAGTTTTAAATGTAAATGCTGCTGCAACTCATTTAAGCATCTTAGCATAGGCTTAGTGCAGATTCATGAATAACGCTCTCATTTTCAGCACTCACAATTAAAGATGAGTCTGTGCTTTATTAGAATTGAGCTAAATTTAGCTAAAATTATTTACTATGAGTGACAGATGTCTGAATTACAGTGCCTTCAGGTGGGATGCACCTGACTAACACATGCTAAATGTGTTTGTGTGCTGATGAGTAGCAATACCCTCTGGTCCTTGTCTTCTGCTCCTGTTGCAGGAACACCATCTGAGATTCAGTAATAATATAAACTTCCCTTGTTGTTTAAAAGGGAAAAAAACAGTTCTTCTAGCCTGTTGCTGAGATGCTGTATTTCCATCAGACAGAGAGAAATCTTCTGAGTAGCTCATTCTGGGCTGCTGGTCAGCACTGATGGGAACTGAGAGCTTGGTCACAGCCCTCCAGACAGCCAATACTGTGCAAGCTGTCCCAGCTGCAAAACTGATGGTCTAGTCAACAGTGAGGAGCTGAGAATGGTTCGGCACTGTACACGGCCATCCCTGATGATGAGATGAGGAGAAGGGCAAGCAGTCCTCCTTACAGGTGCCTTTCTTTGGGCACAATGAGAGCTGAGGCTTTGAGGAATGGCAGAAATCATCAAGGGATTTAATAAGACTTGAGGAGGGACACAGACGCTGTCTTGAAGTTAAACCAGCTGGAGAAGCAGCTGTGAGATGAGCCATTGTACCATGTCACCATGCTCATCTACAAGTGTAAGAGTTATTTTCTAAAACTTTTTTAATTTAAATGATCTCATTTAAATTGCAACTTAAGGTACTTTGTTGTTAGGGAGCTCCAGGGAGACCAGCTGTTGGTACTGATTTGCTCAGACACACCAAATTCTCTCATAGCCTGTTTGGGATATACACAGGGGTGATCTACATTTCTCTGCAGGGGTCATTCTCCTGTTAAGCTGCTGAGGTACTGGGGGAAGGTGCCAATGAAGGAGCTGAGCTCACTACATGACATCAGGGAAGTTAACAGGAGACTGCTTCTTCTGCCAAGAGCCCAGCCTATTTTCAAAGTCCTTTATCAAACTGGAAAGCATGGCTGCATATTCTCTGCTGTTCAGAAGACTGTTTAGCAAATGTATCAAAATGCATACAATTGTTTGCCATCACTTGAGTCAGCACTGCCCTTCCCCTGCCCTGCTTTCAGTCAACTGAGTGTTAATAGCACGCCATTGGTTTGGCTGTTCCTGAGTGATGGGTGCATGCCTGGGGCTGCTCCGCAGGGCAGAGCTGCCATTACAGTGTGGGGCAGAGGATGGCAGCAGTGCCAGCCATGCTGGGCTGTGAATTGGACGTGCCTGCCCTAAGCAGTGCTTCTTTTGTCTGGAGGCAATTCTCTGGGTCCACAGGAGAAGAATGCTGTCAGATAACTCTGCTGAATTTGGCAAAGCCCTTGGTGCCCTGAAGATGACAGAAAGACCTCAAGGAAGCTGCTTAATAGATGTCTGGAGAAGGTATCCAAGCATCCACAAGCAAAGCTGTGACCTGAATATGGCCTGCTGAAAAGGCAGTCAACAGAGAAACACTTGATGATGAATCACAAGTAGATCATAAAAGCAGCATTCACTTCAGACCATGACATGGTAAAATGGGCTGCTGTTACACTCTGACCATGTCTTTCCTATGACACTGTACTTGCAGGAGTCTTTGTCCTTCAATACAAGTAGAGATTGAAATATTTTTTGGTAGCTGAGATTTCTACAAAGAAGGTAATCATACATCTTGAGTGCTCTAAAGTGCTTGATATTTGTGCCCTCATGTCTAGGAGTTTTAAGGAAGCTGAATCATGCTGTAGGTGGTGAGAGGTTTGCTATAATTTCAGTATAGTCAGTGATCTTCCTTTCCCAGGCAAATCAAGAATGTCCCTTATTGCTTCACTCTTCACATTTGAAGGTCCTGGCAACATCTCCTCACCAGATCTTGAATGACCCTAAAGTTCTCCGTTTGGGAGAAGAGGTGTCTCATCTTGCTTCCAGATGAGATGAGGTGTTGTCCAGACCTGGCTGACTGGATCAGCAGAGGAGTGAAATCTGATGGATGAAGAGCTGTTGGGCAATCTCCCCAAGTTCATGGCATGGGGGTTGGGATTAAATTATGATGCCTTCCAACCGATACCATTCTGTGATTCTATGATCTGTGACTTAAAATTGAGTTAGAGGAGTTCCACCAGAGGATTCTCATTTTCATAGCCATTGTGAAAAAGAATAGCTGTAACAACAGGTTTCACACGATGACTACGACTTTTTTGTCATTTTCTATAATGACTACCTTTCCCATTTGATGGTGGCATTAACATGCAATGTAGTGGAATGCATTTAAAAGCCTGTAATATTGAGCTTGGCTGCCTCGCCTGACTCTTTCAGGCAGTCTGAAACACAGAGACAGCTTGTGAGAAAGTAGTGGAGGGAAAGATATGAGTGAAGATAATAGGAATACATCCCTGCGGCAGCCTCCATGGGAATGAGATAAATGATATCATGACAGAGGAGAAGAGACTCAAAGTGACACAAACCTGCTGCAGGAACTGTTCCTGGAGGTGTAGCCTTCCTTCCCCAATCAGTTGCACAGAAAGGGAATCCCTCAGTTCCATCCTACAATGCAAATTTGCTCTGTGCAGACCTGCTCAACACCACCCCTCCTGCTTGCAGAGACCCTGTCTAATACTTTTCTTTCTCAAGGAAGTAGCTGTGAAACCCAGGAAAGTGTTCAGCACTTGGGTCTCGGTCTGCATGCCTCTGGTCTTAACTAGTAAGAATTTAACCCTGGGTTATGCATTTTGTTTTAAAGTTCTTTCTCCTTTCTCTCACATCGCAGGAGGTTGCATGTCCTTGCAGTTATGCTGGAAAGGCACATTCACTCTGTGGAGCTCTCTGTTCCTCGTTTAATTTGGTTATTTATGCCATAAGACAATGAGTTCTCTTATTTAACGCTTCCTTGCAGAAACTGGGGGAAGAGTTCATAAGGCTGTATCTCTGAGACATACTTTTTATCTGACATAGAATCATCACAGAGCCATAGAATGGCCCAGGTTGAAAAGGACAACAATGATCATCGAGTTTCAACCCCCTGCTTATGTGCAGGGTCACCAACCACTAGACCAGTCTGCCCTGAGCCACATCCAGCCTGGCTTTGAATGCCTCCAGGGATGGGCCATCCACAGCCTCCTTGGGCAACCTGTTCCAGTGTGTCACCACCCTCTGTGTGAAGAACTTCCTCCTAACATCTATCCTAAACTTCCCCTGTCTCAGTTTAAGACCATTCCCCCTTGTCCTATCACTGTCCAGCCTCATAAACAGCCATTCTCACTCCCGTTTATATGCTCCCTTCAAGTACTGGAAGGCCGCAATGAGGTCTCCCCGGAGCGTTCTCTTCTCCAAGCTAAACAATCCCAGTTCCCTCAACCTTTCCTCATAGGAGAGGTGCTCCAGCCCTCTGATCATCTTAGTGGCCCTCTTCTGGACACATTCCAAGAGCTCCATGTGTTTTCTTGTACTGGGGGCCCCAGGCCTGGAAACAGCACTCCAGATGGGGCCTCACAAGAGCTGAGTAGAGGGGTACAATCACCTCCTTCTCCCTGCTGGCCACCCCTCTTTTAATGCAGCCCAGAACACAGTTAGCTTTCTGGGCTGCAAGCGCACACTGCTGGCTCATGTACAGCTTCTCGTCTACCAGGACCCCCAAGTCCTTCTCCACAGGGCTGCTCTCAAGCAGATTTTCCCCCAGACTGCATAAACACCTGGGACTGCCCTAACCCAAGTGCAGCATCCTGCACTTGGCCTTACTTAACCTCATAAGTGTGGATTTCTTTCATTTCCTTATTGCAATGGTTTGAGGTTGCCTAGAGAAGTTGTGGAGTCTCCTTCTATGGAGATACTCAAAACCCACCTGTGCATAATCCTCTGCAGTGAGCTCTAGGTGGTCCTCCTTGAGCAGGAATATTTGACTACATGATCTTCCAACTTCAACCATTCTGTGTGATTAAGGGACAATACTTTTCTGAGTATTTCACCTGTGTGTACTTATTTCACTGAGACGGAGGCAGTTCTAGTGATTTTGCAGCTCGACTTTATTTTGAAGTAAAGTGAATTTTATATCGCAGGCCAGATACTTGAAAATGTCTGCTGCTGTTAGTCTATTTTCCCTTAATGGTTATTCTTTCAAGGACAACTGTAGACAGGTCATATATTAATATATTTTATATCAACATTGAGAATGATTGCAGTCTTGACAGCTCTTCTACATCTATGTTAATATAGTGAACAGTTCTTTCTTCCTGTCATGGAGATTACTGTGGCTGCATTTTGTCCATTATTTTCTCTGCAACTAGTAAATAAATGACTTGGTTTTGTAAAAGCCTAACTCCTTACTCCACTGAGCATAACGGAAAAGAAGTAGATCCTTTTTGTCCTTTTCCAGGACAGCAATAGGTGTTTTGATTAAAAAAAGATGACAGAAAGATGCCATGGGTGGCAAGGTTATGTAATATCTAGCATATTGGCTTGTATTTCAGAGTATGTGTTTCTCTAACATTTTTTTATGTGTTCAGTGCTAATGACTTTAACTCAGCCTCTTGATAACACTCAGGTGCCTACCTTCCTCCAGCGGACATGCAATGGAGAAAGTGTGCAGATGCTCCAGACACATCTACGTGCCAGTTTGCTTCCATCTGGTCTATCACAGCCTTGGAACACAACACCTAAAGGTTATTTTTGCCAAAGAGGAATTTCTGCATCCATACATGCATGGAGGGGACAAAGAGGGAGTCTGTCTTTGCAGAGGGTTAGCAGCACTAGAGTAATTGGCTTAAATTTTTTGATGATGGATTTTCAACTTTGGTTGGTTACAGTGTCATCTGAAATCTAGGAAGAAAACTCTCTAACTCCGATGTGGTGTTAGAAAGCAGCATTCCTTTTTTCCTCACAATTCATACTGGGCAACTTTATAAGCAAGCCCATCCTACCAGAGTTCAGGTTCTACATTTGAACAGTTAAGACATGCATATGCAGTACACTGGCATATATATTCATTCTTCTTCAAGGACTCATAAATATGTGCTAATGTCCTTTTGGGCCGTGCTCACTGGTATCTAGAGTGGTTGAGTGCCCATCTACTTCTTCCCCATTTTTCACCATCAGCTTCATCACTGAAGCCTTTGACCCACTTTTATCCTCTTTTCCCCAGTTTGGAAGGAATCCACTGGTTATTAGGCCATAGTGAGCTACTTTTTAAAAACAGTGTGGAACCTGAAACAAAAAGTCTTTGCATGTTTTGAGGCAAAATGTAAAAGTATTCTATTGTGACTCCAGTGCTTCTTTTTTGGCAAAATTACTGAGGAAAAAGATAAAATTATTCTATTCCATCCTCAGTGCAAAATTATTAGGCAAAACAAGACTCTTCACCCACTAAAGCTGAAATGGAAAGTTTTAAAACTATCATTTTAAAATGATATCGTAAATGAAAACGATTCCTTTTGCTAAATTAATATATTGGTTCTTAAATTAAAGTGCTAATTCCTACTGCTAAACAAACCAACCCACAAATTCTTTATCATCAGAAGACAACAATCAAAATTTTTCATTGTCATCAAGACTTGATTCCCTTTGCTCTTCATTGCATCACAGATCCAACTTCTCAGTGGAGCCCATTCCTGCTTCATTTCTTTCTCGTGTGGTAACACAACTGGTGCTCGACTAGTTGGTGACATCAAATTGTTAGGACTAACCTTTAAAACTGATACTTCAGTGCAATGAATGTGAGCAAGTGAGATGGGTTGGCCACACCCCTCAGACTTGTTTGAACATTTTGATAGGTAACCTGGGAATTAGGTTTTGCTATTTCTTTATGACCATGTTAGAATTTTTTCCTTCTCTTTTTAACAGAAATTTATAACTTTGCGGAATGAGTCATGCATAACACATAGACAGATGGTGTTGTTTAAATAATAACCTGTGGTCTGCATGCACGTCCATTCTCTTCCTTCCTGCATCACCAAGATGGATGCATATTCACAGAAAACCCAAACTCTGAGTTTGGTGATAGCAGTTATAACAATGGAGGTCTGGAGCTGTTGCATGAGTGGGAGCTGTTGCTTGAAATGATGGTTGCTGAGATGAGGATGACCCATATCACAGTTGCAGCCTGCAGCATCACTTTGTTTCTGCTAGAGCAGAGCAGTTGCAAAGCAGTCTGCTAGAGCTGACCAGAAATCCAAGTGTTTTCTCCTTTGATCTTCAAGTAATCCAGAAGCTTTGTAATTTTTAACTATGGCCTGCTTCTAATTCGGAATAAGAATTGGTATATGTTATTCCTTTATAGCTGCATTATATTGCTCTTTACTTGTAGGCTTTCAGTAGTGACTTGATGGCTAAGCTTGTCTTTGGAAATATTGCTCCAGAAGGATCCCTACTGAATTCAAGATGAGTTGCCGGGGAGACAAACTAATGCAATTCAAAATGCAATGTGGTACAGACTAGTTGCATGCTGTCTAATATATAGCCAATTTTTTTTTCTACAGAAGACCTAATTTCAGAAGTTTCTGGATGCTTCCTGCTCTTACACTTGCTTTTTCCATTGGTAAGAGGATGCTTTAATCACATCTCAAAGTAACACCTCTTTGTTTGGTTTCTTTTCACTAAAAAAGTAGTAAGAGCTTTTTGCTACTACTGTATTTTTTTTGCATGGTTATGATTTTAACAGATATCTTCAGCAGTGTTATCACCTTCCCTTTTAAATATTCAAATCATAGAATCACAGAATCATAGAACAGCTTAGGTTGGAAGAGACCTTATAGATTACTGAGCTCCAACCCCTGACATGGGCAGGTTTGCCAGCCACTAGTCAGGCTGCCCAGGGACAGATTTTCAGGTGGGATTGGAATCAGTGAGAGTGATAGCTCTGAAAAAAATAACTCTTTAATGCATAAACTAGACTAATCAGGGAACTAGTGTTGCTTCTAGCTTACTAATGTCCAGAAATGTGAATACGATCCATGTTGCATTGCCTGATATAGTATAGAGGCAAGGGTAGGTCATGTCTTGAAGAACTTACTGTCAACAAATTATAGAAAAATGCATCACATTTGTTTGACTGAAGTGAATTATAGATGAATAGCATATCTGGGTTGAAGATAAAGATCCTTCAAGCTCCATAGCCCTCTCCTTCCATTCTATCTGCCTCACTACATGTAGGATTACACATTTGGGGATAATTCCTTCTTTTCTTTTATTCTCTGTTATTCAAACAAGTTGGTGAGGAGGAGAAGAAAGCTCATGAAATCAGCCTAACCTGCAGGAGCAGCTCTGCGATGTGTTGATTCTGCCAGGTTGGTGCCTCTATCCCTATGCTCTGGCATTTCAAAAAGAGGAGCATTAGCTCCTTGTTGCCAACAGCTGTCTCATTGTGTGCTGATTCATTTGTCAGCCATGACTCTGAGTACCAGAGCACATTGATGACCTATGATCCGCCTTCTCAATGCATAAAAGACTGTCTGCTTAAGCTGACAGGAGATAAGCAGCAAGTGCCCAACCTTCCAGCCTAGGGCGAGATTCGTCTATGCTGTGCCTCCAGTTGGGGTTGAGGGATCCTGAATGAAGATGTATAAACACAGTGTGCAAACAAAGCATGCTTCAGACTTCCTAACCTGGCTTTAAATTGTTTGTTTCATTTTATCTGATAGCACAAGGCATGAAACAGGCAGAGACAATGTACGTGACACACAGCCCCTGCAAGCAATGATACTGCCAGGTTCACCAGTTGGACAACACCTAGGGAAATATTGCAACAATTCCTATGGAATATTGGCCACAAACAAGCAATATGTTTCTTCTAGCTACAGTCATTTCACTGATCTGTATTCAGAGGATTGAGAAATTCTGTCCCTACTATTGGCCAGGCTTAATATGACCTTATAACTCTTCTCAGAAAATATGCCCTTTAAGTTCTATTTCTTTCTGGCTTTTTCTTAGGTTTATTGCGTTGGATGGAAACAAAACAACACCTTTTTATTTCTGTGTGTGCATCCCCATGGCCTGTACATTGTGTGGGTGGTGGAGGAGTGTGGGCGCTGCTGTCCTCGCTCCACCAGGAAGCTCCAGTGCTACTAGGTACGTGCACAGCACAGAATGTAATGAAGGGGAATGTATGCAGGAGGGAGCCATGTGCTAGGCTGAAATGGGAAAACAGGGCATCAGCAGGCAGAAGCATCAATCCAATTCACTAGCTGACTCTGCTTGGTGGTGACGTGCTGCAGATCGCTGTCACTGGCTGCCCACTGATACAGGCTCCTCTGCAGAAGGATGCTGATATGAAACAGCCCTGTGAGATGTGACTGGAGGAAAAAAAGTCAAGGGAATGCAAATTGTATGAAAATGCCTGATTTGAACATGATGGGGCTTAATAGGCACTGAGCTGTGCTTTTACAGATGGTTTTCTATGCCCAGCTCTGCACAACGCAGTCCCTTACTGCTCATTTTTATACAGTGCTCTCCTGCACCCTTCGTCCCTTCTCCCTTAAATGCAGACCTGGCTTTCCCTATGGCCATTGCAGGTGAAAATGTTAGGAAGAAAAACCTGTGTTAACACCTGGCATACACAATATGCTTCTGCAGCTTCTTTGGGGGGAAGAATGTGGCTTATGGGCTCCCACCTGCTACTGGCAGCTGTAACAGGGCTGTCCTGCTGCAGCACTGCTGCTCTGAGCCTCCTACGTGCAGTTCAGCCCTCCCTGCTCTTTGAGGCCAACAGAAAAATCCCTGCTGTCAATCAAATGTTGAGGCATGGCCCCGTGTCACAAATGAAGACAAAGAACAACCAATATACCCTGTGATTCTGTGTTTTATTGTGCTGTACCTCTGCTGCAGGTGTTTTACCAGTCATTACTCCAACCACAGATTGTAAAATCAAGTGTTTATGTAGCTACTTTAACAGCTCTGCCTTTAATTTGTCTGGGCACGCAGAAGTTACCATGTTCTAAATGACAATTTTGGCGCACACACAGGTGAACTGTGAGAACATAACAAGGCAAAATCACAAGCCTGGCTAGAAGTGAACACAGGCATCTGAACCAGACTGTCCTGCTTTCCTTTTGACCACTTGAGGTGCACATGGGAAGTGACACACTGCATCCTAACGTGGGCTGTGGGGTAGCTCAAAACAAAGACAACTGTTCCTTTCTCCCATCACTCTGAGGAGCCCAGGGCCACAGGTGCAGAGATGATACTCTGCCATGTACATCCCATCCCAGCTGTGTGTATAGTTTCAAGGATGTAGAAAGGCTGATGAAGGTGCAGCAAAGACCTATACAAATGATGCGATATTTAGAGGACATGCTGCACTGGGTGAGCTTCAAAGGACTTGGTTCATTCAGGTTGCTGGAAATAAAACTGAAATATCACTTCATTGTGACCTGCAAAGCCTTGACAAGAAGAAAAGATTGGTTCAGAATGGCTCGTTAAGCTTGGGACAGAGGAAGGTGTGAGATGCAGTGTTTGGATGCTGACGACAGGAAAACTGAGTAAGGAACAGTAGGGCGCTCATTTAATTTGGCACAACTCACTGTTACAGTGGGCAATGGGGGAATGAGCAGATTCTCCACCTCCTGAGGACTCCCAGAAGTGGAAGACATCTCTCTGAAAGACAGACTTTAACTCTGGTTGAACGCAGACTTTAGGTTTGGGAAGGAAAACAAGAATATTGTGTAATGGCTCACCAAGGTGAGGTGAAGGATCCCACTGTTCCCTAAGGGGCTTCAACTCCCTGAACCAGTGAGTGAAAGGATTAGGAGCTCATTTGGTCTCACTGCAGCCATTGATTACCTTTTGAAACTCCCCAGTTTAGCTGTTCACATCAAACAGAGGGTCAAGCAATAACGCTAGTTAGGTGCACTGGCTGTTGCTGCAATGAGCATAGTTCCTATTAGAGTTACAGAAATGCAAAATCTATTTATTAAATTAAACCAGTCCCACTGAGGTGTTGATAGACAGACTGGGGCAGTTTTTCAAAAGAAGACTTGCTATTGGAGTTTCTGCTTTCAAGTAAAAGTAACACATCATCTACCAAGTATTTCTTTTTCGGACCCTTATCCAACAAATACTTGTTCATATAAAGAAACAGCTGGAGATACAGAAAATATGGAGCCTCATCAAAGTTAAGCAGAAAGTACAAAATCACAGAATCCCAGCATGGATGAGGCTGGCAGGGACCTCTGGATCCATTAAGCCCAAGCCCTGCTCCAGCAGGGACACCCAGAGCAGGGTGCCCAGGGCCACGTCCAGGCGGCTTTGGAAGATCTCCAAGGAGGAGACCCTACAGCCTCTGGGCAGCCTGTGCCAGCACTCCATCACCCACAATCAGGCCATCATACAATATGCCAGGTTAAGGTATAAAAACAGCTCTCCAGATAGTGAATGGAACCCATTGCTTTTGGCATGCAGCCAATGCAGGTGGTGCAGGAGTGTCACAAGCCTGGAATTTCCTATCCCCATGGTGCCTGCTCTGTCCCTGCCTGCCTGTCCCCACTTTTGGGACTCTGTGGTCTGCTCTTTGCCAGGCATAGGAGGCGTTTACAGGGAGACTATGGGAGTACCATGAGCATCAGAGATACTACTTTTGCATTCTTGGCTTCAATGCAGCACTAGCCTGTACCCTAGTCAAATAAACCAATTTTACCTTTATGTCAGTGGCTTCTCTACAGTACCAAATTCAGATGAGGACTTAGTTAAACTGTGCAAAGAGGCAAATCAGTGCATTTGGAGATTTATTTGCTACTCGCTTTAGTTTTACTACTGGCAAGTCATATGCAGTAATTTAAGTTTAACAAATACATATCAAGACTTGTAGGGCCGTAATGAGCAAACTCATTTGAAATGCTCTGCCATTCTTTGGAGAAAAGCTGAGATTTCTGTTTACTCTTTGAACAGAATCAGCCAAGGTTTTCAGGTGACCCAAGATGCAAGTTCAGAAAATCAACTGCCTGTGCTGACCCAGTCTATTAGTATGGATGCCAAGAGGCACTCTGCTCATCAATTACACAGTGAACGAATGATTTCACATGCTAATGCCCTTTTTCCATCATTGTCCTACAAATGAAACCACAACAGCATCCTGCGGTCTTGCTGGGATGCTTGCATTGTTTAAGAATCACAGCAGAAATATGGCTAATTCCTCTTTCTTGCCACCTGAGGAGGGTGAGCTTTGAAAAAGACCCAGACTGACCTCTGAGCCCAGCAGCCTCTGGGAGATGCACTGTCTTGCTGCTGAATACCATTATTTCCAGATGAATTCATACCAATTTGACTGAACATTTAAAGAAGACAGAAACAGGCCCCTAGTAATTACAGCTACACCAGATTAATTTACAAAACCCTGTAAGTCTGATGACATGTGGTAATAGTGGTATTTCATCATGGTTCTGATATTAGATATCTACTGCTTTGGTACCCATAGTGCTTTTCTTTGCTTATTTCCAACTAAGCACCCTTTATTTTTCAAAGGTGCATGAAGGAAAAATTTTCTTTGAGACTCAACTGTCTGGAAACACACCATGATAGCATATATGCAGGTTTTCCTCCTGGGGGAGGGCAATTGTTGTATCAAACGTTTTGTATTTTCCAACAGCTGCATAGTGAGGAGAGGAGAGGAGAGGAGAGGAGAGGAGAGGAGAGGAGAGGAGAGGAGAGGAGAGGAGAGGAGAGGAGAGGAGAGGAGAGGAGAGGAGAGGAGAGGAGAGGAGAGGAGAGGAGAGGAGAGGAGAGGAGAGGAGAGGAGAGGAGAGGAGAGGAGAGGAGAGGAGAGGAGAGAAATCCGCTTTAAATGAGAACTGCTCAGGAGTTAAGACTCCTCTTAAAATGCCGTGGCTTGCCTGTACAAAATGTGGACACCCTATACCTACTGGTCTTGAAGGGAGCTAGTTATTTATGGACAGATTTGAGAGTCTGGGCTTGAACTTATGCTCTGAGAAACAGAAGAAGAAAAACTCAGTCTTTCTTCTGCATCATAGTTTGCTTATGGGGAAAACCACCAGATCTCTTGGTACTGAGAGCCATGAGTGTCTCTCATCTGGTTATTCAACACTTCAAACTTTTTATTAATTCTCCTGAAAATATATTAAAAAAAAATCTCTAAAAATCAGGCTGTAAATGTTTGTTTTATAAAACAATCACTATGTAGTGCTGCTTCCCATCCCACAGCCACCCTTTCAGGAAGAGGAGCAATCAGGTGAAGGATACCTGGCCTTGCTGCCTGTGCCAAAAGCATGAATTCTCAGAGAGTATCTGCAGGGCTTTGCTGGGACAGCAGTGATGCTGGAGCTTCTAGAGGTGAGTTTGGTGCTAGTCAAGGCAGCAACAGCACAAAGGCTGGAGGTTCTGCTCCCGTGCAAAGCGCCAGGCAAACCTCCCCAGTGTAGTGAAACCTCACTGAGCATGCTGGGAAACAATCATAAATAAGATCCGTGTAAGAAATTAACTGCACAATCTGTAATATTTTGACCACAATTAAACTGCACTTGGAGCTTTCACTCTGACATTGATCAAACCGGCTATTAAGTGCTATCATAAGTGAACCTGAAGGAGATACAATGACCAGAAAATCCAGATATTACAATATATTTCAGATTGGATTTTAGGAAAAAGTTTCTTCTCAGAAAGAGTGGTGAGGTACTGGCACAGACTGCCCAGGGAGGTGGGGCAGTTACCATCCTGGAGGTGTCACGCTGAGGTACATGGTGTAGAGGGGTCACAGGCACGGGTTCATGGCTGAACTGGGTGTTCTTATTGGTCTTTCCAACCCTGATGATTCTATGAGTCTGTGATTTCCCCCGAAGGCCACTCTAAACACTGTATTAATCTTGCTGCACCCATAGCAAAAATATTTACATTAAATATCTACATTAGTGTTTTTGCCTAATGGCCATAACTATTGCAATCTATCCACCAATTCTGTTCCCTGTAACGGACTGTAAGAAGTCGTAGAATCAAAGAATCGTTTGAGTTGGAAGGGACCCTTAACAGCCATGTAGTCCAATTCCCCTGTAATGAACAGGGACACCTGCAGCTCCATCAGGTTGCCCAGAGCCTGATCTTCTGCATAGGATGCTGAGCGCTTGATGAAAATTGGATTGTTTTTCCCTGCCTTTTCAAGATTCATGCATAGTCTCTAATGTCTCAAGTGCCTCAGCTTTTCTAGATGTGCTTCAGGGGAGAATGAAAATGACCCACCTCCAGCATATGCACAGCCTCTCAGGAGACACAACTTTGGGTTATTATTCTAAACGAGATTTTCTGCTGCAGAGGATCCACTTAGAGCCGTTCCTTCTCCCCATGTCCTCCGGGCAGGAAGTCTCTGCTCAGGCAGCTAATGGCTTGCTATTTTCTCCTATGGAAAAACGACAAACAAAGAAAGGACCGTCATCAGCAACGCTGTTCATATTGCAAATCCAGCAATCACAGGAGACATATAGATTTTTGTACGAAAATTTCCCCGTATTTATAGAGAGGTGCAGATTGCCATTCTTTTCCACACAGCTATTTGCAGATCTGTGCTAAACACTGAATGTTGATGCTGGAGCTGTAGAAGAATCGGTCAGCAGCTCTGCTGCTTCCGATCCTGATGGTAATAGGTGGGCTAAGAAATCTGGACACGTTCATTGCACCGAGGGACAGTGTGCTGCTGGAGGTAATGCGCATCAGATGAGATGTCACACTACCCAAAGAAGTGCAGAGGCATTCAGACAAGCCAAATTCTCTGCTGTTTATATTCTCCTTTACCAATCAGGATGTCGGGATGGAGGCTGAATTTATAAATACCAGAAAGGAGTTTGTTGCATGACAGGAGCCGCTGGAGAAAAGAAATAGGTTAAGTTTTTGCCTTATTGTGTCCCAAAGAAAACTGATCTTCTATGCCTGGAGTTTAAATTAAATAAATGTGTTTGGACTTGTAAATAGAGAGAGATTTCAGGAAAAAAAGTGCTTTAAGTGTTGCATACTGAGAGCTGTTCTGTAGAAGAGTGTTGCAGAGAGGAAAGTAGGAGACAGCAGCCAGCTGTGTTCTGTGGGGCTTAGCTCTGGGAATGCCTCATGGAGACAGTCCTGAGAAACCTCACCAGCATTCAGGGAACAGCTGTCCCCAGCTAGCACCAGCCCTTGGCTCATGCTTCAAAACTGCTTCTAGTCAGCTGTGGCTTCCTCGAAGTTAAGAGAATGGGAAAAAATCTCTTCTGGGGAATTGGTGAGAGCTGGGGAGATGGCTGTGGTTCCACTGCATCTGTGAAAGCACAAGAAGAACAGGGAAGGGACACCAAGGCTGTGCATGGCTGTGAAAAGCTGGAGCAGTGATGCAACAGTCTGATGTTAATCGCCTTTGCATTTTGCTTTTTGAGCTTTTTGCCTACCACGATCTGACTAATCACTTAAATATATTTTACGTTCTTGTCTCAAATAACCAGCAGACATATGGTGCTAATGAGAGCTAGAGAGGGTTTGTTTTTTTAATGAACAAGAGCAGCTGGTAAGCAGAACGTAAAATTAAAAATGGAGGGAAAAAAATAAGCCCAAGGGGATAGAGAGGGTTATTAATCACAGCTGAATTCCTCAGCACTCTCCTCTGATGAGAAGAATCAGGTGTAGGGGGCAAGAGGGGGGGACATTGGTGACCTTGGAATAAGTACAGGTGAGCCTGTTGCCCGGCTATGCAAAGATGTGCAAAATGCAAAAATGATGACCATGCCATCAAAATGACATGCAAATATGAGGGTTATACTTGGCTATTTGAAGGCTATCCACAGCCTTGGAGAGCCTCTGCCCTGTCCCAGTGTGATTATAGAATTATAGAATCTCAGAATGGTTTGGGTTGAAGGGACCTTAAAGATCACCCAGTCCCAACTTGCTGTGATGGGCTGGTTGCCCCCCCACCAGATCAGGCTGCCCAAGGCCCCATCCAACCTGGCCTTGAGCACCTCCAGGGATGCGGCATCCACAGCATCTCTGGGCATCCCAATGAGCAGTGGCTCTACTGGCTGCCAACCTCCCTATCACCATGCAAACCCTTAGCCCAAGATAAAAAAAAAAAAAAGGAAATGGGAGAAAAATGCTCCATTACATCCAGGGATAATTTTGTCATCTCTGAGTGTTGCTGCAGTGCTGAGAGGATTTGTGGCAGATGCTCACAGCCTTCCTTCAGTGAAAACCACTTCATTTTCTGCTATTTAAACATGTCGTCCCCACCAACACAGAGCAAAATGAGCATTCCCAGGATGCACTGACTGAGAGGCAGCCATTTCTGAACACAAACTGCCTCTGTGTCCATCAGCCTGGAGTTTCTGCTGCACTGTAGTGTTTAGATTTGAAATAAAGCCTATAGCCAGTGGTGACTTGAAGCAGATAGAGCCTTATGGTTTCAGTGTTAGCTTATCTTCACATAAAATGTGTAATTTCCACAACTGCTGTGAATATTGCCCTTCTACCCAACAGAATCTGTTCTCAGTAGATGAAGGCCAGCTCTCACTTGAAGCCTCCTTGTGGCCAGCCTGCAGTCAAGGCCCCTTGTAACCCTTTCCCAGACCACACCTGAGCAAGGGCTGAGGTTCCCACAGCCACACAGGGAGCCTGGGGCTTGCAGTACCCTGGGCTCCATGGCCGAGTTTGACCCACAAGTCAGACCATGTGCTTTTTGTCTTGCAAATTTATTTTGATTTCAGGTGTCACCATTTAAGGCAAGCCAAGTTTGTCTCTGGTCCTTGCATATCATGGAATCATAAAGGTTGGAAATGACCTCCAAGATGAAGTCCAGTCATTAACCCATTACCACCATGCCAAATAAACTTGGGTCATGGCTGCTCTCCCTCTTGGATGGCAGCATGAATTGGTGCCCTGGGCCACAATACTTGAAGGAAGAGCCAACCAAGCTGAGGAAACGTCAACACTGATGAGGAGAAAAACTTAATTACTCACAGGATCTCACTGCCACAAGATTTTCAGAGGCCAACTACTAGGATGTATTTGAGTAACATCATCCCTCAAACAAGAAAAGTTAATAAACAATGAAACACTCTACGTTTAAAAAGCAATCACTATCTTCATACTGAACATAATGGGAAGAATTCAGCTATGCAGGGGGGAGAGATGAAGTCTTCACTCACAGGACAGTTTTAATGCCTTCAGTAAACCTGTTTCAGAATGAATTTCAGTGCTTCGCTTGCATGCTGGAATTGGGAAGTATGGCCAAAGAGAGGGTCATGGGATTTTGTATCTTATCAAGAACAAATGGAAGCAACTTCAATACAACCTTGAAATAGATATGTCCGGCCATAAAACATATGAGCTTTTTGGTGTAGTTTAAGATGTCCACATGCAAACCAGTTCTTAGGTTTCTTCTATAGCCCAAGGACAGAGGAAGATGGTGTGACTCACCTCCTCCTGATCCGTACAGGTAGAGTTAGACAAAGCGTTAGCCTTAGAAACTTTTCCCCACTGTGGCTACATCAAGGACAAAGGACAACCCAGTCAATCTGCTTGCTTATTGAAGTGCTGTTTAACCCCAGTACCTGTGGGGCAGAAATGTAATGAAGGTCCCATTTCCCTGCTCTCCTCAGCAGACTAAGGACATTTAGGGACATTGGCAGTACATTCAGAAGATGGAGCTGGTGCTTTAGGTTCTGGAAATGGTAGGGAAGGGTGGGCATGGTCCAGAATAAAGTGTGCAGATTTGCAGAGCAAAATGTCTGGTACTTAGGACAAGCGTACATTTTATGCATGTTTCAAGGTTTCATCTTGCTTCCTATTTGTTATTGCTGCCCAGCAAAGCTCAGAAAAAGGGGCAACTGCAATTTGTGCTTCTGCAGCACAACCCTAGACACCTCTCAGGAGTATTTAATGCATTGTAGCATGAACACTTCTCATCACTACTGATCTTGACCTCACCATTATCATGCTGAAAGATGATTTACACAAGACAAAAAGTATAATCTTTGGCAAATTCCCAATCCCTCTAACTTTGTCCAGTGTCAAACAGATGCTGCAGAGAAATGACAGCTCTGAGCAGGTTCCTGTGCTGCGTCCCATCTTCACTCAGCACTGTATGCACCTTACATAGAATCATAGAGTTGCTCAGGTTGGAAAAGACCTTCGAGATCATCAAGTCCAAACTCAACCTCACCTTACTTTAACTCATCTGACATTTACTGAAGTTTGCTTTTTCTTACTATTGAGTAAAATCCACATTGTTGAGGCTGCCAAGGTGGCAGACCAGTTGTCAGAACAAACGATTGCTATTTCTCTTAAGAGTGTGGCAATATGGGAGAAAGCACTTTTTTGTGTTATTTGCAACAGCATCAGAGAGAATCCTTGCAGCTGAACAACTCCTAAGTGGCTTTTTCTGTTCAGTGGAATATAAAAAACAAGCCACCTAGATGAGCTGGAAGAGTGAGGGAAGCATTCCACCCCCTAGAGGAACTCCTGCTGCTTTGCAGGATTGGGATCTGTTCACGTCTGGGAAAGGGGGAATTGAAAAGATAGCAGTGGTACATGATTGCTGTTGCTAACAGCAGTGAAGAATGAGTGCAGCTGCATTGGGCTGTGCCCTCTGCGTGCTAACAGCCTTTCTAGGAACAAAGAGAGGCTGCGTACCATGGGATTTAAAGGAAGAGGGGATGAAACTTCAGGGCACAGCTGGAGGCAGAGTGAGAAGAAAACTGTTCCAAATGAATTTGCTGCTTAACCTGGGAAGCCTTTGGTGGCTGTATGAGGGCATGGGGCATAGAGGGGCAATGCAGCACTGTGCTCAGCACCAGCAGACTCCTCCATACTGCGTATGGCACACTCACATGGGAAGTACTCATTTAGACTGTGCCATGAGATTCCCACCAGCCCATGGCAAAGGATGCAGATTTTCAAGATGTGGCTGATGAAGCTGTATTCTATTCAATGCCCTGTGAGGATTATAGTGGTATTTCTGCTACATTCTGTGCCAAGGGGTGTCCCTGAGCACGATGCACAGCAAAGAGGGCTCTCCCCTGCCTCTCTTATCCCCCCATCCATCTTGCAGTAGGAGGAAGAATGCTCACATTAAAAAGGATATTTACAGTGACGTAATTCCAATGAGCAACATGCAAATAAAATGGTATTTAGGCATTGCCCTTGCTTCTCAATAAATTTCTGCAGGCAAAATTACCCACTATGGTACTTAAGCCTCCTTGGGGGGTCCATAGCTGCTGGCAGTATTTTCTTTTCTGCCTGCTATGGTTTGAGGAGAAAAACATTCCTTACTGTACCAGCACAGCCCACAAGCTTGCTAAGGCCCAGATGTGAAACATTTGTCTTAAGAAAAACAGGAGGAGGAAGAGACCTAAAAACAGTAAAAACATGAAAAGGGGATATTTGCAACTATACCAAGTTCATTCCTGTGCTTAAATGTTTCCATACCTTGTCAGAGAATTCAGCATTTGTAAGTAAGAATTAAAACTCACAGTACTGAGCAGCTGCTGGATAATGTGCTTGTGCAGAACATAAATATTCTAGGGGCAAAAATCAATACTCAGAGGAGGCTGAAAGGCTTAGGCTGTGGGTGAGCATATGGAGGCTGCAATGAATTGCTTAGCACTTTGAAATTGGCTCAGGTCAGTAGGAATGGAAACTAATTTCCAACTGACACCCTTTTTGAAGCCATTAGTTAAAATCTGTCAAGTTAATATGACCTCTTTTTCCAATTTCAGGATGGCAAATGCTTCCATCTCCTATTTACAGCGTTTTCATCCCCGGGGCAAAAAGCAATCTTAGCTACTAAACTGGGAAAAAATAGTCATAGGGATAGAAAGAGTTCTCCCAAGTCAGGATAAATGCATGTTGTTGGCAGAAAGAGGAAGGAAATATGCACCGAAGAGCAATATCAAGACTGGTCGAACTTGGGTGAGCTTTTGTGGGTGCAAGGCTTTCTTTGTATGAGGGACAAATGAGTAAACCAGCAGTATCACAAAGCACAGCCTGTTCTGTTTTTGTATCTGCTTTGGCGTTGGAACCAGGAAAGGTCTTCAGCCTCCCCACCTCACCAAAGGGCAGCATGGGCACTGAGTACAGGTGGCTGATCTAATTGATCACAAGATAGGAAGGGATGGAAAGAATATTGACAAAAGAGGTTTTAAAGAAATGAGATGATTCCAGAAGAGCTTTGCTTGCTTAGATTAAAAAAAACCAAACAAACAACAAACAAACAAAAAAAAACAAGGGCTGCTGAGCAGGGACTTACCTTCGTCAGACTTGTTGCTGCAGTCAATGGCTGAACTCTTTAAATGAAGGAAAGCCACTAAACCCAGCCTGCAGGTTTAGAGACAACTGTAATCTATCAGCTGCTGATAGTTTCAGCGCAAGCTGGAGCGGGGGATTCTATCTAACTCTAAGGGGTGGCTGGCAGGTGCTGAGCAGGTCTGTTTTTTTCCTGCTGGAGAGCAGGTTGCTTTTTTTTTTTGGTCTTGCTGAGCAACATTAATTTATGCTGAAAACTGATGCTCTCTGCTCAGAAGATCAAATGAGAAATTCTGGCTGGGAAAAGTATTTCAACCTACAGGTCAGCCTGGGAGAGTCAGACCTGCCAGAAAGCTGTGAATGTGACTCAATTGGTGGAGTTTGGGGTGGAGATCTGTTCCAGGAAAGCTGGTGACTCTCAGCGCCTGTGACCTGCAGCACTGCTGGGGAATGTCAAAGGTAACAGATCCCTCTCTGAGCTGCCCAGCTGCAGGGAAGATGCCTGTGCCAGGTACAGCTGAGCTCACACGTGGTGGAGGAGGTCGTCGGAAGGTCCTGGTCTTGACGTGGATCGTTATGTCATTAGATGTTGTGAGGCATTTTTACTGAAGAGCACAGAAACGTGGGTTGCACAAGACCTCACGAGTCTTTCTTTTCCTGACAAAGTTCAAGCCAGTTCACTCAGACCAAGGCAGATTTTTACACATTGGATCACTTGGTTTCTCTACAAATAGATGAGTATAAACATGTTAAAATCCCTTCCCATACCCTACTCAGGAGATTACATTCCCACAATCTGTAAAGATTTCTTTGCCCACTGAGAAGCCACTTACATTTCCATAGGATGCTCATTGCCTCAAGCCTGACCAAACAGAAGCTGTGGGCAGACAATTGTGTAGCACTGCTGGCATCTCTTTGAGATTTTTCTCATTTACTTTTGCACAGAGAAACTTGAAATCTTAGTGACCTACTTCCAGCTCAGTTTATCTGCAGCAGACAAGAAGTGCCCTGTGCTCCCTGTGTGCGTCGGCCCCCGGCTGACTCACAGCCCCCTGTGCCCCTGTCCTCCCCTCTCACCTCCCTGCAGGAGGTGACACCGCAGCCACTACGCAGCAGCTCCCTGACAGCACAGCCAGCACTGGATCTGGCTGCATTAATTCTTTTCCTGAGCCCCCAGGAAAAAAAAAAAAAGCCTTCCTTTCTTTGCAAGCTGATGGTACGTGCTGTAGATTATATCCATCATGGTCTTGTCTGTATTACTCTCATTAATCTAGTACAGTGTGGGAAGAAAATGTGCCCCTGAGACTAAGCATGTACGTAACTTTAACCACCAGCTGCCAACGTGGATGCAAAGTTATCTCTTCAAACTGCGCATAAAACCCTGTGGATAGTGACATTAAGTAGCTATCTTGCATGCAGTGCAGGCATTACACTTGTGTTAGTGTGTTGACACATCGTTATATTTCTCAACACGGCAAATTAGAGCAATGATGTGAAATTTTGTCTTGAGAGCATGAAGATTTTTTATGGCTCTGGGAAACAGCATTAAAACAGACTCTAAAACAGGATGTAAATGTTATAATGATGAGTTATTCCTTCCTGCTTACTAAGAAGCAGCAGACATCACTAGTAGAGGCCAGCATGTCCCACATGGATTATTTACATTATTTTTTTTAACAACAGCTGCATATGCTTTTTGCTTTTAGTCTGTATCGACCAAAGGATGTGGATTTTCAAAGGAAAACTCCCTTCATTTTGCACTTGGCTTTAAAGCAAAAGAATAGAGATTTAGGTTAGCTGTTAGGGATAAATTCTTTACTCAGAGGCTGGTGAGGCCATGGCACAGGCTGCCCAGAGAGCTGTGGGTGCTTCATCGCTGCAGGCCTTCAAAGCCAGGTTGGATGGGGCTCTGGGCATCCTATGATGGTGGGGGCAGCCCTACAGACATTTGCAGTTTTGGTGGCTATATATAAGCTTCCAGGCTGCTGGATGTTGGCACCTGTTTGGGTCGCACCCCACTTCCCATTGAAGGGAAAAGGTGGGTGAGCACTCTTGTGCCCTGATTTTTGAACAGAGAAAACCTGACTATAATAGCAGGGCATGCTCATTGCTCATATATGTGAGGCAACGGGATTATGTTCCTACCTACATTTAGTTACATATGCCTTTAGTAGAAATTGCTGTTCAATACATTAGAGCTGATATTCAGTCATTCCTCACACATAACACACGACTCATCACTCTGCTTTGAACCCATCCATTTGTCTTTGTTCAGACTAGGACTCGGATTTTGCTACAAGTAATGTTCCAAAACATCGTGTAGCCTTCATGTGCAACCACAGTGGTAGAGAGAACGTATTGTATACCTCGATCATTTCTACTGTTGGTTAACCATCTTAGAATCGTATGACTTATTTCTGATTCAAATACATTTGAATTCAGTTGCTATCTCCTACAGCTCATTTTTATCACAGGAAGATGAAGGAGAAATTGTGTGACAGGCCAAATCCCCTCTGTGGGCAGGCCTCTGTCCAGCCTTCTCTTTGACACAGGAAACACAATGAGTGCTTTAAGCCTGTATTTTCCCTAGCTTTCAAATCATTTTAATTGTTTTTGTATTTTCTCCTGTTCTTCATCTGATCCATCAGCTGAGCAACATATTCCAACTGTAGTTTCTGTGAGTGGAACTGAGCCAAGCTGCCAGCTGCTGTCTGCTGCTTCTATCCCAGCAGGATCCTACCGCTCTCCAGCCCATCCGATTTGACCCCTCACCCCTTATGTTTCAGAAGCTCTGCAGACTGCATCTCTTGCTCCTAGATACAGAAGTTGATACCTGACTGTTCTCAACATTAACTTTTGCATTGCTGAGTGTTTAACGTAAAAGCAGATAAACACCTCAAGGACCTTGAAATCCACATTTCTCTCCATGTCTTCTACCCTCACTACAGGGTTAGAGACTGCTCTTTGTTCACGTGCTTTCTGATTCTTCAAACCTGCCCTTGTGACAGGAGGGCAAAGTCACTGTGAGGAGTGAGAAGTGGTTCTGTGATACCCCAGTACCATCCTGGGCTGTTTGGTGCTGCCCTGTGCAGGAGGGGGTTCCGTCAGAGCTCATCCAGCCCATGCAGGACTCACATCTGGCTCTGCCACTCCTTGGGGAATTTCTGTCACCCCCAGCCTTCTTACATCACCTTCAGCTTGAAAACAAGGAGTGCAGCAATTATGTGTACCCAGCAGAAAAAGGCGCAGGAGTTCATTCTGAATGTTCCCTCAGATGCCCTGGGAGAGAGGTTCAAATCTGTTTTAGATCAGATTTCAGCATTTAAAAAGAAGCACGGAGTACCTAACTCCCAGTCTGTGATGCTCACCTCTCCTTCCTCGCTGCAGAGGAGCCTCAGGCAGCAGTCCAGATCTGTAACTCTGAGGCCGATTGCCAGAGGTGCTATTTAATTCTTTCACTGAGCTGGGATCAAGTTCTCCAGTTAAGCACCCTGTTCCCTTTCTGTAAAACAGACCTGGACGTGATTGCCCACCTCAGAGGTATGGTGCAGAAAGGGATTTGAGATGTGTGAATACGATGGGGTGAACTCCACTTACATTTCTTAAACCGCATTTACTTTGTGTGCACAGAAGTGTACAGCAACAATATTCACTTGTACCCAAATCCTGCCCAAACAGTAAATATCTGCTCACTTATTACAGCTATTAGCGATAATAAATTCTTAATGGTAAACAAAATTGCAAAGCCAACACTGAATTCTCCTCTTGTGTGTCCCTGTAAAGCTCTAGGGAGTTTGACAGTACTTCAGTGCTGTGAATGAACAAAATTTGGCCCATAGCTATTTGAGCTTGTGCTCTAAATGTCTTCCTTGATCTTTTATTAGTTATTTCTCTGAGAGGCAGGCAAATGCTTCAGAAGTAAAAGTGGAAAAATATGAGTGAACAAATAATGGCCAGTGGAGCACAGAGTTCAAGTGTTTGTATGTTGAAGTACAATAACCACTGTGCAGACTGGCATGTCCCAGAAACATTTTGGATAGCACTGCTAAGGCAGGTCACAGCAAACCCTGACAGCTGATCCACTTCTGTTGTGTGCTTTTGTATAATAATGCTGGAATTGGGTACTTCGATTCCATATAAAACAGAGATATGAAGTTTAGGATGATGGACCACATTATAGGGAAAATGAAATGAAAAGAATGCAGACCAGATTTCTGTATCACAGGAATTAAATGCAACAGTTTTCAACTATGGATGCAAGTTTTTCCTCCCAGAAATCTGCTATTAAGAGAGGTAGAACAGGAAAACCTTTCCTTCGAGTGCGAGACAACATTTGATTTCTTTGCCCTTACAGCTCTATGAAAATTAGTTTTTAATATAGTGAGTTAATATCAATGAGTGAAACATCATTTCCCCATCTCTCTTTTAAAAAAGTTTTACATTTTCACCAAGGCCTTCTTAAGGGAAAGCAGAAAAGACTCTATACTGAATATCTGGAGCAGCCCGTAATACATACATGAGAACTGTGATATACACTGGTGCTGGTTTTGATACAGGTGACAGGAGAATGTCTGTTCTAAATGGGATTGCTTAGAGAGACTGGACTAGTTATATTATAGCAGGCACTGCAAGTTTTGTGGAAGAAAATTTTCAGATTCTTTTCACTACAGATAAGCGAAGTGTCTTCCTAGTTTATCTGTGTTATTGTCCTCTTTGAAAGGAAAAAACATGAGATATTAAATATTTCCTTTCTCATCCGCATAGTACAACCTGTAGGATATGGTCCATGTTAGGAAAACAGTCATTAGCACAAAAAATTGATGAGAGTATTTCTAAGACAAAAACAGAACAGGAAGTTCCAGGTTTTATTTTGCATGTCTTGCAATCCAAGAGTATCAGTCTCACCATTTATGCGCTGTCTGGCTTTTCACTGCTGATAATTCCTTAAGAGTACACAGAGGCAGAGTTAAATAAAGGTCAAAGTAATTCCAAATAATGAGATTTGCCTTTAGCATTGCTTTTCTAGCTCCAAAATAAAACCTCCTCACGAAAAAGCCTTATTAACACCAAAGACAATCATTTGTGATACAGAAAGAAAATTCTTCAGCCTGTTCTTATTGAAAGCAATAATACATGACACTAACTGGATGCATATTACTATTTCTGTCACGTTAACAGAACCAGACAGACCTTTCAACTGACCTGGTGTGGAAGTTCCTCAATTCTTATTTAACTAACAGATGCATTAAACAAAATAAGAATTGTGTTTCTTTCCTCCCTTCCTCCCTTCTTCTCCTTTTCTTCCCCTTTCTTCCTCCCTTCTCTCTCTTCTTCCCTTCCTTGCTTCCTTTCCTTCCTTTCCTTCCTCCCTCTTTTATTTTTTCCTCCTTCCTTTTCTTTTTTAATTCTGCAGACTATGAAATAGATGTCCTAGATGTTATGTCTGCATACCATTCCATGAAAATGAGTAAGAAATTGCTGCAGCATGCTTTAAAAATATATATCTGTGTTTGCCCTTTGTACATCATATGCAAACAAGAAAATCCATGCTTAAACAAGAATATTTGCTTTCTGTATCCATTAGTCACTGTTCAGTGCTCTCCTCCTGTTGTGCCGTGCAGCGAGCAGGGCTGACATCACCTGACTTACCCAGTCAATCACACAGTCCAAAAATTCACTGGCATACATCACAGATGATCAGATGGCTAAAAATGACTCAGAAGTAATGGATTATATAGATTGCCTTGCAGAACTGCTAACTGAGATAAGGGCCAGATTCATTAGGAGCATTTACTTGTTGGTGATGAAAAATCAGCTGGGGATTTTTGTGTTTTAAAATCATTGTGCCTGCGGGAAGCTTCCTCAGCTGTTGCATGTGTGTCATAGCAGGCTGGATCTATATTCTCTTAGTTTTTCCTCATTTGATTAGTTTATGGCTCATTTGCTTCTTTTGGCCTGTCTGCTTGGAACAGGCTCTTTGCCTCCCCCTTTCCCGTGAGATGAGGATTTGCAGCCCAGCAGCCCCAGACCACCTGTCCTGAAGCTGTCTCTTCAGGTTGCCAGAAGTCTAAATACATTTTTTCCAAGAGATTTCACTGTGAGCAGTCTGAATTTAGAATTTTCTGACACACAAATGCACACCATGCCCAGGCTTTGTAAAATATCCCCCCCCCCCCCACCCCCAAAATCCAGTCTTTTAACACTGAGTTATACAGCTTGAGACACTGCAATAAAACACCTGAACACTATTCAATGCCTCATTGCTCTCCTTGGTCACGAGACCTCCAGGGAACGCAACGTTGTTCTGAACACAACTTCTCCTTCAAGTCACACGTGTCAGCTCATTTTCTCCCTCCTTAGCTATTTCCACAGTGACGATGTCCTCATTTCCTCCTCATTTCTGCAAAGTGGATCTCTCTGCTCTTCTCTCTCACTTGAGCTCTCTTGAGGTCTCGAAGCCCGTCTCAGTTACCATTTGTTGGGGGTGTTGTGGTTTAACCCAGCAGGCAGCTCAGCACCACACAGCCATTCACTGACTCATCCCAGTGGGATGAGAGAAAGAATAAAAAATAAAAAATAAAAAAAAAAAGGAAAAAATGCAAGAACTCATGGGTTGAGATAAGGACAGTTTAATAAGAAAGTGGGAAAAAAAAAAAAGAATGAAAAAAGTAAGTAAGTGATGTACAATGCAACTGCTCACCACCTGCTGACCAATGCCCAGTCAGTTCCCAATTGATGGCCACTCCCTCAGTTTTACTGTGCAGCATGACACCACATGGTATGGAATGTGCCTTTGGCCTGTTGGGGTCAGCCATGCTGGTTCTGTCCACTCCCAGCTCCTTGTGCACCCTCATCTCCCCACTGGTTGGGCAGCACGAGGAGCTGAAATGTCCTTGGATGTATGCAGAGCTGTTCAGCAATAACTAAACATTGGTGTGTTGTCAACATTATTCCCTTCCTAAATCCAAAACAGTGCTGTACCAGCTACTAGGAAGAAAATTAACTCTATGTCAGCTGAAACCAGGACATGGAGACTTCTTTAATTTGCTTCTGGAAGTGATGAATTTCCCACCAGAACAGTCAGTCAGTGTCTAGTTAGTGAGGAAATCCCACTAAAAAAAAGTAAACACCCTGAACCTTGGCCTTCTATGTTTAAGGAAACATCTCTTAAATGGGCAGTCTCCAAAGTCCAACAGCCCTTCTCTGCTGGCCCTAGCCAGGTGACCTTCTTGCCATCTCCTGGGGTTTTGATTCCGTACAAAGTAGCTCACAGAGAACACATAACATCCACAGAGAATGCTGCCAAGAATTCCGGTGATTCTTCAGCTTTGGTAACTTCAGTGCACTGCTCAGTGCTTCAGTCAGAGTGTTTTAAGCAGTTGATTAAGATCAACTTTGAGACTGGCTGAAGTACAGATTTGTTTGAAATGCAGTTTTTCTAAGGAGGAATAGCAGCAGTTTTCAAATTTTAATCCCAGGGTTAGCTTTCATTGAAGTCGATGTGAATGTGGCTTTGAATCTGCCCTTGCTCCTCCCATGGCAAACACATGCCAGAAGCAGCTCAGGTTGGATTTGATGTGACATTTGTTTTTCTTCATTTACCTGTAACAGGACCAGCTGGTCTAACTGGCTCGGTTTGCCCGTGACTGCCAATATTTCCTCTGCAAAATGAAATAAGACAAGCAACACCCTTGCAACTTCCTACTGGCAACCATGGTCACCAAACTCCTGCTAATTGGGTATGTTCCAGATTTGTTTGTTACACATGTAGCACTTTTATTCAAAATTCTGACAGAATCAGCTACATTTACTGAGCATGTGCAGTTCTCACTCCAGCCTCAGCCTTGAGCAAGCTGCTAAATAGAAACTGAGAATCATATAATATCTTAAGTTGGAAGGAACCCACAAGGATCATCGAGTCCAACTCCTGGCTCTAGACAGGACCACTCAAAATCAAAATCAATCAGTACATCCCACATACAGAGAAGCAAGTGGCATAGAAATGGATGACATTCCCCAGCAATCTTAACTTTGTCACATCACATACACTACCTTGTTTTTTTTCTCAAGTCAACAGCCATAACTATTTCAAAGAAATGCCTTGGTAGCCTTTGATATTCCCTACAGGTTTTTCCTTGTCATAGGCAATCCAAAAGCAGCACTCTCCAAGAAATAAGAAGCCCGGTTTTCTGCAAAACCAGAATTCTTGATCTTTGCCAGGAGAATAGAGTATAACTGTAAGTCTCTATTCCAGAACAAATTGCAGCTAGCGTGACTAGAAGGTAATAGATAAAAGAAACTTATTTTCTGTATTAATTTTAAATCTACATCTACATGTCTTTAAATCTTCCTTTGCTAGCATTTGCACAGTGTAAGAAGTAAGTAAAAACAATGTGAGCTATGTCTTACTCTTGTCAGATTCAGTTTCTGGAAAAATTTGTGAGAGATCATGGTTCATCAAAAATAAAAGGTGAGAAGAGACTCGGATTCTCTTGGATGCCAGCCAGCGGATATCAGCTGGTTCTCTTTGGACAACTTACTCATAGAAGCCACTTCCTTCTTGCAGTAGGTACACGGAGGTAATCACACAGGGTAACACACCTCTTCTGAAGGATGGTCTGTGGTTCAGCACTGTAACTTCAAGTGCTGCATGGAAGCATTAATTCATAGTGCCACCTACAGAATCGGCACTTCCACTTAATACAGAATTAACAGCACAACACATGGATTGCCTCTGTTTTCTTTCTCTTTTAGGACCTTTAGGTTCATTTAACAGTCTGAAGAAACTGTGAGACAAAGGACTGAAACTTTAAGTTTTAATTAAAAAAAGACTGTTAAGAGAGAAATGATACAGTGGACTTGGGTATTATTAACCATCTTCCTTTAACCTAGCCTGTGTCGAGAACTTTCCCAGCCTGGAAAATAGAAGAAAATCAAACACAGATTGAAAGTGGAAAGAGAAAAGATGCAAGAATAAAGGGATGGCTCTTCAAGTGAGGACAACAGACACAGGAAAACATAAGCCTAAAGTATGGATTTATTTTCCAAACTGAAGGTAATCTCTCATTTTAAAAATAAAGATATAATGGAAATACTGTGTTGTTTTCAAACAAAAAATTACATCTTCTGAGAAGGAATCCTCTTTGTACTGATTGCTAAGTATGTGTAAAGATATGGTATGTGTATTTGAAGTGCTACAATCCAAAGGGCATTCAGGACAAAAAGCTTCAGGGACTGAGCTAGTTCATGAAGCAGCTTGAGCTGACATTAGTTCATATAAAAGTTGTAGTGAAGAAGCCTATCCAAACAGCATATTAGTATGAAGACTGACTTTTGCTTACTGTCCTTAAGCCTACTACAAAAACAAACAAACGAATATACAAAATACCACAAAACAATCAAAATAAGTAAAGGAATAGATTGGACAGCAATGAGAGACACTTCACATGTCTCCAGATCCTTTCACTATCAATTTATGTTTTCAAAGATGAAGATTCCCACGGCCACTGCTAGAAAGTAGAAACAAAAAGTCACGATCCATCAGCTTAGTCTGAGAAACTTGCTGACATCACAAACAGGATGGTTGAATTTATTCCTTATGTGACCAGCTATTATTGTGTCAAATGGGAAAGAGATGTGGTTCTTCGAGAGATAGGCTAATGCCCATCTCATTTTGAAGCATGTTCTCACCAAGATTCTGTTTTCAGTGACGACTTACACAGGTAGTAGCACAGTAGCAAGAAAATAGAAATGAGGTAGAATGAGGTTACAAAATTTTCTTGTTCCAGGCCAAGCTAGGCTTTGAAAAAGGATAAACTCTGGTTTAGCTCTGTTTTATTTTTTTCTTCTTTCCCCCATCTATATTTCCACACTGCATGCCACATCCTGAAGTTAATCCTCTTCTTATTTTTGAAGAGTTGCATCTATCCATTCCAAGGACATTTCTCAGCCTTTAGCATCTATGAATCTATGGAGCCCTGGGAAAACTAATTTAAACACCTCTAAAGAGGATTAGGTGAAAACAATTAAATGTGGAGTCATAGAATACCAGAGTTTGAGAGTCAGTGTTCTGCCAAATGCTAGTATTGGAGAACATTTTAAAGTGATTGTGGGAACTCTAGCAGATGAATTAATCAGTGTATGACTCCTTCTCCCATAGAGAGTAGCACTTGAGTCTGAAATTATTTAAAACTGGTGGAATAGAGGAGATGTTATCAGTCTGACTGTCATTATGTTCAATTTGGGGAATCTTACTGGTCCCTAAGGAAAGAATAATCATATTTCTTGACTTGCTGTGCTGGTAAGAGGTGGTATATTTGAATTACAGGGAACAAGTGTTGTAATGGATAGATAGCAGGGAAAAGGAAAAGCTTCCTTAATTACCATTCCACTTTCTATAGTGGGTATTTCTATAAGCTGGGCAGAAAATTTCTGAAATAAGAAACAAAGACCGAAGAACTGGGAGAGATAACTTTCTGGTTGCCTCTGTGAGTAACTACAAGCTGTATTTCTACCAGGCTCATCAATTCTGGGTCCTTTTAAGTGTGGTCTTTATAATGATAAATGTCAAAATCTGTTCCTTTGGGTAGAATTGCTTGGTTTAATACACAACAAAGTATAGTATCAGAACAGAGAAGGAAAGGCTGAATTAAAAATATCTTTTATTGCTACAACACAGAGTGAAGTTGTGTACCTTTTCTGATGTTTGCCCTTTAGTTCTGATGCTCTTAAAGTTTATGCTGGGCTAAAATGATAAATGGGATATAGATACTGCAAAATGGAAATGCTGCTTTTCAGTTTGCACAATATGAGCAGCCAGACCGTGGAAGTGATTCCAGATTTAAATGTACTTTCTGATGTTTCTTCTTGCCCAGTAAGACTTACTGGAGTAAGTCCAGAGGAGGGCCACAGTGATTATCAAATGGCTGGAGTACCTCTTCCATGAAGAGAGAGAGAGGTGGGATCATTCAGCCTGGAGAAAAGAAGGCTGCAAGATGTTACAGTAGCCTTCCAGTACCTTAAGGGAGCCTACAGGAAAGGTGAGGACTTTTACAAGAGGTTGTGGTGATAGGGCAAGGAATAATGGCTTTAAATTAAAAGTGGGTAGATTTAGATTAAATATTAGGAAGAAAATCTTTACCATGGATGCGGTGAAGCACTGGCACAGGCTGCCCAGAGAAACTGTGCATGTCCCATCCCCAGAGGTGTTCAAGATCAGGTTTGATGGGGCTTTGAGCAACCTGGTCTGGAGGAAGGTATATGTGCCCACTGTATGGAGGTTAGAATTAAACTGTCTTTGAGGTCTGCACTGTTTCCCAACTGATATCCCATGCCTTGCTTGCCCATCCTGTTTGCAGTGCTTCTGGGAGAGATGGAAAGGCCAAGGTCATTCCCATTGGAAAACTGTAGAGACTGAGTTGTCATGAGCAGAGTGATTCAAGTCAACAACTTAAGTCTGAATATGAACATCAGCAATCGTACAGGTGTAGATGTAAAACAGGAGTTACTTAACTATATTTGCCTATGGGGCTCAGTTTTTTCAGATCACATCATGTTAGAACTTACCAATCAACATCAGCAGAATTGCATCCTACTCAAAATTCATCAGTAGATGATATTTCTTTGTGGGTCAAAGAATTACTCATGCAGTTGCTTTCTGTTTAGATCTCTTGCTCATGCTAGGGAAGTTAGAAGGGATCTCCCTGAGAGAGATCCTGACTGCTTTTTCCCTTCGAAGGAGACTGCTCTAACTCCCAGACTTTAAGCTCAGCTGCAGAAATTACTTTCCATCCCTCCCTGCAGCTGCGTGCCTCTCTATAGGAAAGTGCTGCAGCTTAATTGGATCAAACCCTGGAGCATGAAAGTAAGAGTGGTTTTCATGCTAAATAATCAGATCATTAAAATGGAGAGGAAGAGTCTTGAGTTTTCTGGGGTTTTTTTTGTTGTTTGTTTGTTTGTTTTTCCCACAAAGTTTATGCATTTTACTCAGGAACTGAGTACAAATGCATAATAACGTTACATAAACTAAAAACTCTAAGGTGCAAAGATCAGCACTCCTAAGTTAACACCCATGAAAATTTGGAATAATGATGTAAGGGAAATTTAAACATACATCATGTAAGAATGGAATGCCCTGGTATGACAAAGATGGCCACAGTTTTGACTGAGGAAGCTTGGGCTCAAGTCTTCTTTCTGTTTGGACCAGAACACAGTTGCAGTGAAGATCAACCGCATCCTTCAGAAATGTTTTAAATGCCAGAACTGGAGTGGATTTTTTCATCTGTTCTGGTGAAGCTGGTCCAATTTGCATCAGTACCTGAATATGTCTGGGGCCAGAGAACAGACAAGAATATCCTTTTTAACTTTTTAAATATAATCTATAGGACTCCATACTCTGAAAGAAAGAGAACAAAATAGTGTATTCAGCCCATATTTCATAGTATCTCTCTCTATTTATATGGCTAAACATCCCATAACAACCATCTTTACAAAGTTGACTCTCAGTTTCCCATTATTTGGTGTCAATTTCAGTCAGTAAAACGAGTTGGATAGGTTGGTGGAATTAATGTAATTGTGCCCCAAGCTTCTGGTGTGTTCTAGCTTCCAAAGGTTCTGAGATGTGAGAGTATTTGTGAAAGGAAAGTGATTCTAAAAGAATTATCTCTCCTTTGTTTCAAAAACAAAATTAAACCTCAACTATTGCTCAGTTACTTTCATATTCATGAAACCTGAAATATTTTGTTAAAAAAATGCTATTTCCAAAATGCTGAAATTACCAAAATGTTTTCCTTCTTTCACAGGAAAAGATAGCATTCAGTGGGAAGGAAATATGAAGAATATTTTTCCCCCTAAATCTGCCTTCCCATCATAGGAAAAATAGAGTCAGCATAGGGAGATTAATATAATACACTGCAAATTGCTAACAGCAAACCACGGACACCTTCCCTCCATGCACCCTTCTCCTACCTCTTACCCTCAAGCAGCTCAGGGCAATGAGGAATGGGGGCTGTGGTCTGCCCATAATGCCTCATCTCTTCCACTCCTCAATCCTTCTGCCATCCCTCCCACGGGATTACATCATTCCCAAACTGATCCCATGTGGGCTTTCCACAGGCCGCAGATCTCCCAACACTGCTCCAACACAACTCCATCCCACAGGGCCCACCCTTCAGGCACTGCTCCAGCACAGCCCCACAGGCTGCAGCTCCCCCAGCCCTCCTGCCCTACCACGAACTCCTCTTATTTACCTTCAGCTTTTCTTTTATGAGCTTCTTTTCAAAGAACATATCTCCACTGTGGCTGAGCTGACCAGTGGCACGCTAAATCCGGTAAGAGCAGACCCAGCACATAAGTTAATGGATAATTTGCATTATCTACCTCTCAAAACACTGTGTTGATAAGCAGTGGGGAAATGTCCATTAGTCATCTGTCAGCAGCAGCAGGAGAAATGCAAGTTTTTGGTTTTTTTTTCTCTATTTTTTTTTATTTTTTTCCTATTGGATATTTAGCAATTTGAGGACATGAACATCAGTTTACAGACTTCACCCCTATGGACCCACCCAAACTCCTGGCTAGATCCCATCACCCATGGCACAGTGCAATCTTCCCCTTTGTGCATGAGAATCACTGAGTTTCTTGTGCTCACGACCTCTCTGGTCTGTCTATACTTACACCTGCAAATACCCTTGAGCTGCAGATACTTCTCAGGATATTTTCCACAATGGAGCCGTCAGAAACATTCATAAATGACATATTTCTTTTGTGACTCAACCCTCGATCAATCCCGCACAGACAAGATTGAGGTAAAGCGGCACTGAGTGCAATCACATGCTCTGTCCAGACTGCATGTTTACTAGGAACAGAGATTTCTGCAGAGGTAATTCACTGAGTTCATGAGGAAAAGAAAATATGATCAAAGTGTTCAACTAAGGTATTTTTTCCACTTAGAATGTCAAGCTGAGACATTTTTTGAAAATGGCCCTTTTGTGCAGAAGTCGTCATTTTCTACAGGCAGAGTAGCGATTCTTGTTAGTAGCAGACCTTACTGTTATTTAACATGGATGTTCTCCTCATGTTCCTGAGAGGGCTCGCAGAAATGTGAGCATCTGCGTGGGATGTTTCTGAGTGGGATGGAACATATCCTGTGTTTCCTGAGCAGTGTCACTGAGACACAGTGAAAAAAATACTGCTCTAAGGGGAAGTTTAGACTATGAAGCACTGCCTGAGCCCAGACCTTGCCTGGCTGCTGGGTTTCCAAACTACTCTTAAAAACGTTCCCCGATGGTGATTCTCCCTAGACAGCCCATTCTAATGGTTAACTAGAGTTAGGCATTTCTTACCTTGTGGCAACATAGACCTCTTCTCAACCAGGGTTGTTCTAGTGCCCTCTCCATGGTGCCCATGGGTGTATCCTCCTTCCTATCTGCTCCAGGCATGGTGGAGCAGCTCTTGGTGCTGACACTCAAGACATGGTGCTCAGCCAATCCC
Organism: Gallus gallus; assembly: GCF_016699485.2. Lineage (NCBI taxonomy): Eukaryota > Metazoa > Chordata > Aves > Galliformes > Phasianidae > Gallus > Gallus gallus. Next base: position 180,652,097 of record NC_052532.1, read on the forward strand.
TGAACAGCTGTAACTTAATAATACATAGAATCATAGAATTGATTGGAATTGCTCAGGTTGAAAAAGACCTTAAAGATCATCAAGTCCAACCACAACCTGATCATACTCCCCTAACTCTAACAACCCTCCACTAAATCATGTCCCTGAACACCACATCCAAACGCTTTTTAAACACATCCAGGGATGGTAACTCAACCATCTCCCTGGGCAGCCTATTCCTGTGCTTAACCACCCGTTCTGTAAAGAAGTTTTTCCTGATATCCAACCTAAACTTACCCTGGTGCAACTTGAGGCCATCTCCCCTCATCCTATCACCTGTCAGCAGTGAGAAGAGACCAGCCCCGCTCTCGCTGTAAGCACCTTTCAGGTCTTGGAAGAGAGCAATAAGGTCTCCCCTCAGCCTCCTTTTCCCCAGACTAAACAGCCCCAGTTCCTTCAGTCTCTCCTCGTAGGGCATATTCTCCAAGCCCTTCGCCAGCCTTGTTGCCCTTCTTTGGACCTGCTCCAGCACCTCCATGTCCTTTCTGTACTGAGGTGCCCAAAACTGAACACAGTACTCCTGGTGGAGCTTCACCAATGCCGAGTACAGGGGCAGGATTGCTTTCCTAGTCCTGCTCACCACACCATTCCTGATACAAGCCAGGATGCCATTGGCCTTCTTGGCCACCTGGGCACACTGCTGGCTCATATTCAGCTGACTGTTCATCAGTACACCAAGGTCCCTTTCCATCAGGCAGCTTTTCAGCCACTCTTCCCCAAGTCTGTAGGGTTGCCAGAGGTTGTTGTGACCAAAATGCAGGACCCAACACTTGGTCCTTTTGAAACTCATACAGTTTGCCTTGGCCCATCAATCCAGTCTGTCCAGATAAGGCTTTTAAATCAAGACTTCAAAGAACCCACACTACCCATCCGAACAAAATAGTCCTTGTAATTGCTCAGTTGCTGTGAGCTCTGTCACATCACTCCTGCATGGATGACTAAAGAGGAAATAAGGAAAAAATCTATATACATCAGAACATACTTATCCTCTAACGTAAGTTCGAGCTTGCTTTGATTTCCAGCCCATGACTAGGTGCTCATGTTAGGTCAAGGTGCATTAGCACTATTTTTAACTGTGATGCTTTGCTGTTTCTGCTGTTGTGAGGGAACAATCTGTGGGTTTCATGGCAGACTCTCACTCCTGGGGGCTGAGCTCACCTTGTTGCAGACATGACTAATGAAAGGCTTGTCAATGACTGCAAGGCTTTACCTCCGTCCCTTTCTCAGTTACTCATTGTCTTTAAACTTGACCCTCAAAGGAAACTATTTGCGTCCCATAAATTGCCAATAAACACAGTTTTAGGTAGACATCAAAAATTACCTTTTGCAATATTTTATTAGTGAAATATGATTAATTAAGTTTCAGTTCTTTTCTTTCCAATACTTATGAACTGAAATTTAAATAATTATAGCCTTTTCAGAACATTCCTCAGAAAGATCTATTAAGTATAAAGTTGAATTTTTGATGCTTCATTTAGCATACTGCAAAGAAGGAAGAGAAATATATTAAAATATTTTATACTTGAGCTTTAGAAATAAAAAGAGAAATCAAGAATTCTGATCACTAATTAAGTTCACATTTAACATAAATAAAACACGCAGGGCTGTAGGAAATTTTGACAATAAAAGGCCTGCAGAGAACTGTACATTTTGTGCTATAATTATATTGATGTTTTTGTATTAGTATAATTATTAACTTGTCAATACACATGAAAAGCCCTGCTAAGTGCTCTGAAGCTGATAGTGGCTGTGTATGTATGTCTGTGTGTACGTAAAGCTGTGAAGAGTTGTAAAAATATTGAACCAGCTCCTGACTGCACATAATCTTTTATCTGTCAGCCACTTTGAGGCAGCTACTGCAGCCTGAATGTCTATCTGCTGCCATGTGTCTATCGGCAGTTCAACAGAGGTCAGGCTTGAGGAGAGCCTCACTAAACATGTGTGGCTGCTACCCTTCAGGTCACAGGGCTTCCACTGAAATCACCTCCTATACGCGGGCATGTCAAATACAGATTTCAAGCCCGGAGCCTAATACAGACATTGAACACTAGAGTACTTTTCAGTTATTGAATCGACTCACAGCCCTCTACCCATCAGCTGCAGCTACTGTATCTCCTGTGAGATTCTGCCCTGTTGATTTTGGCTGCAGGAAAGGAAGAAGAGGGAACGAGGCCAAAAGAGCAAAGACTGACGTCGCTTACCATTCCTTGTTTTTGCAAAACATATGTAATTGTGAACAAGTGAAGCCTGGGGACTGCAGAAATGGCTTAGTCATAGCCAAGCGGGCCGCCAAGGTTGCCCTGATTCAGCCTAGGTAGGAACTGAGTCCAGGGTGTCTCATGTGTTGCTGTTCAACAATCTCTGTCTTTCTTGTTGTTGATTTCTGTTAGTGCAGAAATGTTTATTATGGATTCTGGGACAAGACATACCACCATTTTCAGAACAGACTAACAGTCATTTCAAAAAAATCATGCTTGGCCATATTTCTATTCATATTTAGATGACAGTATTAAACTTCTCACTGATGTTGAGAATAACAATGTGCATTTACAAAGATGCAATGACATGAATTAGGAATGAGGAATACTTTAACTGCACTACTTGAATAGTGCTGATCAATTATTTGAACTGAAGTTAAAGGCTAACCGGAGTCTGGAGATTAATTTGGAACTGGTCTATGTATTGTATTTTCAGGTGCACTTATGCATTTAAAGTGTGAATAAACATAGGCCAATAAAGCAGAGGCCTGGAGAAGACATCTCTGCAATATTATAATATTGGCATTATGCTTTCAGTAGGAGGCTCCCTTAGGGTGTATGCAAACCTAGTGGGATTTAATTGAAGAGTTTGTGCATTCAAGTGGAGCCAGGTTTCATTTACCCAGCTGCAGAAGATATTCCACAGTATGAGGCTTCATTTACAAAAATATCAGTAGGGACTCCCTGTTTGCACACTTGCTCTGTCAATGAATGATAGAGCTTTCTGATGAAGAAGCTGACTAAGTTCTATTGCGTATTGGCCTTTCTGCACAACAGAAGAACAGTGAAGGCATGTAGTGATAGTTAAAGTAAGATGTAGTTCAACAGTTGGTGTTGCTTTAAAAACATCATCATTTCTTGGCAGCTGTGTCTCTATAAGTAATTTGCAAAATAAAATAGACTATGTTAATGAATAGTGTTATTCCATTTCTTTCAGTGCTGGGGGTTGTCCATTACAACCAGCACTTACTTTTACAATTTTTTTTTGTGAAAAAAAAGGGAAAAATTTCAGAAATACTGAAGCAAGCAATGGGAGATGCTGTGCCTACTGCAGAGCATTTGCCTGGTCTGCTTTTCATTTTGGGCCCCGAAATAGCAATTCAGATTATGTCTCAGAAGTAAACCTTTCTGAGAATATGGGAAAAGAGAATCATAGAATCACAAAATGGTTGAGGTTGGAAGAGACCTCTGGGTCCCTCTGCCCAGCAGGGACACCCAGAGCAGGGTGTCCAGGACCACGTCCAGGTGGCTTTGGAAGATCTCCAAGGAGGAGATCCCACAGCCTCTGGGCAGCCTGTGCCATTGCTCCATTACCTGCATAGCACAGAAAGGCTCCTGGTATTCAGAGGGTACCTCCTGGTCGCCAGTTTATGCCCACTGCCTCTTGTCCTGGCACTGGGCTCCACTGAGTAGAGCCTGGCTCCGTTTTCTTTTCCCTCTCCCTTCAGGTATTTATGGACATTGATGGGATCCCCCTGAGCCTCTTCTCCAGGATGAGAAGTACCTCACCTCCTGCTTGCCTATGGCTTCCTGCAAGTCTTCTATCCACCATGCGGGGGCCCTTCCCTGCTTTACTCTGGGGCTTACAGTTTGGTAGGATGAAGATGTGCCTGGAAGACACTGGCTGGGTAAGCTGCAGTTTCAGTGATACAGTAGGCACATGCAAGTTTGCCTGGGATGTGTTTGCCAGCTAAAGGAGTTGGGATTGCCTTTAGGAGTGCACTGTGGCCATACACTGGTGAGTGTGGAGGAACAATCTAGGTTATAGAAGGCACTCAAATTAGTTTTGTTTCATGATAAAAAACATGTAAGTGAATCTCAGCCGATACTATGTATATTTGTGTCATTTAATTGACCTAAAGTCATCTACGATGTGAATCAGCTCCCTAAACAAAGGTTATACAGATAATTGTAGGTACCAGAGGCAACCACATGAAGCTGTCAGGACTCATCATAATAATCTTGCAGCAGCTGGTAGGGAAGAGGTAACATTCTCCTCAAACAGTTCTTACCTGGTTCTTGGAACACTGTATGTATCAACTCTGTCCCTACTGCTGATACAATTATAGGCATAGGACATATCAGCCTGCTGAAGAATGATAGTCATCTCTTACCCCCATTGCATTTATCTGTCCTCTCACAGTATCAATACAGCATAAAGCCCTGATGAGCACAAAAGTCATATATCTGGATATTGCTCATTCCCACATGAACTATGAGCTCATGCATAACGTGCAAAGGTTGCTCTACCCTGCTGCCCTTGTACATGTCAGTCATAAGTCTTCACATACTCCCAGCTCATGACCACTCTGGACTTTATATGAGCACCACAAGTAACTTTATGCCCATAAGGGACATCATTTAAACCTACTGATCAGATATAATACATTAAAAATATCCATACAACTTGACCAGGCGTGATTCATACTTAATGGGGGTGATCAGAGCACCATTTTGGCACAGACCATGTCTTTTAGACATCCACATTTTCAAAACAAGTAATAGTCACAGAAGCATAGAATCATTTGGCCTTTAAAGGTCATCTAGTCCAAATCCCCTGCAACGAACAGGGACATGTACAGCTTGATGAGGTTACTCAGAGCCCCATACAGCCTGGCCTTGAGTGTCTCCAGGGAAGAGGAGGGCATCCACCACATCTCTGGGAAACATGTTCCGGTGTCTCACCACACTTATTGTAAAATCTTGCCTCCTTTAATTTGAAACCAATTCCTCTTTTCTCGTCTCAACAGACCCTACAAAAGAGTCTGTCCCCTTCTTTCTTGCAACCCCCCTTCATATACTGGAAGGACACTCTCAGATCTCCCTGGAGCCTTTTCTCCAGGCTGAAGAGTCCCATCTCTCTCAGCTTGCCCTCGCAGGAGAGGTGTTACATTCCATGGATCATTTTTGTGGCTCTCCTCTGGATGTGCTCCATCAGGTCCACGTCTCTCCTGAACTGAGGACTCCACATCTGGACACAGTACTCCAGGTGAGGTCTCAGCAGCACCAAGTAGAGGGGCAGGATCACCTCCCTCACCCTGCTGGCCACACTTCTTTTGATGCAGCTCAAGATATGGTTGGCCTTCTGGGCTATGAGGCCTCACTGCTGGCTCATGACCAGCTTGCAATCCACCAGTACCTCCAAGTCCTTTTTGTCAGGGCTGTGCTCTATTCGTACATCCCCCAGCTTGTACTGATAGTGGGTGTTGCCTCAACCCAGGTGCAAGACCTTGCACTTGGATATGTTGAACCTCATGAGGTTCTCCTGGGCCCACTGCTACAGCTTGCCTAGGTCGAATTAATGTTAAGCTCTCATTGCTTCAGAAGCAGCATGAACCTGAATACTTCAGCTCTCTCAGGCAGCGGTATCATTTACTGCTACACAACTGGCACAGAAGTGCCAGCTATCCACTGCTGCTTCTCTCAGGCTAGGTTGAGAAGCAGGTCCTGATCCCAGTACTCCTTCAGCTGCATGTAGTCATTGGTCTGCTGTGGGTGGTAGTGATGATCCATGGCGACAGCCTGTCCATCTGGTTGTCCATCTGTCCATCCATCCATCCATCCACTCATCCATTCATTGATCTGCACACCCTTCCTGTCTTTCCTGTCTTACCCTGTCCCAGAACTGCCCACTGTTCTTGGTCTGTGGCTGCTCACCCCAAGCAGGCAGCAGTGTGAGCAAAAGAACTGAGGAAGACTGATTTTGCACAGTTCTGTGGTAATTACTAATGCATGAGATGCCAGCCTCCCCATCACCTTAGTTAGGGCACCAGCAAAGTCTCCCTATTCTACCAAACTAGCTCTTTTATCAAGTCTTTTTGTCCATTCCATTTCTGTTTTTCTGAACTAGCATCTCCCTTGAAAAACAGGCTAATAAAGTGCTATTGCTGTAACATGCAAATCTCCTAGATGGGTCTTTAGAGGTAAAAATCTAGCTTAAGACCTTTTCTCCCTTTTTGTTCAAATAAGTGACTTTGATGGCATTCTCTGCTTCCCAACATGACAGAAGTATGGGCAGCTTATTGTTCTAAATGTGTTTGCTATGGATTATTGCGCATTTGTTATTGAGATTTATTGGAGAGAGACACCTCATGTTACCTCTGCTCATTCATCCCTCTATTCAAAATTCTGCTCATGGCATGAACTCTAAAAAAATTGGGCCTTTTAATCTTGGAAATTAGAACAATTTCTCTTTGGTGAAGGAATTGGTGAAGGTGCTTTGAAACCACATTCTTGTTTTTGTAGGAGTGGCAAATGGGAGATAAGGTGTAAGTCATTCCACAAACATATGTTGCTAGCAGTTGGTAGTATCTCCACTTTCAAGTCCCCAGAATCCAGTCCAGTTTCATGAATCCTCTTGGATTCATGTGACCTGTGCTTTCTTTTCTCCTCTCTTCTAGCACCTTCTGCCTCAATACTTGTTTTATAAGATGTTACTTAGAGGTGAATTAATGGAAGTTTCCCAGCTGGTATCAGAGCTCAGTAGCCACAGTCCTGTAGCACCATTTGAAACATCTCCTCCATTAGAGGAAGCATATCCCTCATGCTCCTGTGCTGATGTGTTAGCATAGAAGTCAGATAAACAACAGATGTTTGGGCACTCAAAGCACTTGTAGAGCAGAGAAAGCTGCTATTCCGGAGGCTAGTCCATAGCATTAAGCAGGTCAGTGCTTTAGGGTGGCAGAGTGTTGTGGTTTAAACTGGCAGGTGGCTCAGCACCACACAGTTGTTCACTCCCTTCCTTCCATTCCCAGTGGGATGGGAGGAAAGAAACAGAGAAAAAAAAAAAAAAAGAGTAGAATTTATAGGTTGAGATAAAACTATTTACTAAGATAGAGAAAAGGAAAAGGATAATAGTTATGACAACATACATATATAGAATCATAGAATCATGGTATCATAGAATTGCTCAGGTTGGAAAAGACCTTAAAGATCATCAAGTCCAACCACAACCTGACCATACTACGCTAATTCTAACAACCCTCCACTAAATCATGTCCCTGAACACCACATCCAAACGCTTTTTAAACACATCCAGGGATGGTGATTCAACCATCTCCCTGGGCAGCCTATTCCTGTGCTTAACCACCCGTTCTGTAAAGAAGTTTTTCCTGATATCCAACCTAAACTTATCCTGGTGCAACTTGAGGCTATCTCCCCTCATCCTGTCACCTGTCACCAGTGAGAAGAGACCAGCCCCGCTCTCGCTGTAAGCACCTTTCAGGTCTTGGAAGAGAGCAATAAGGTCTCCCCTCAGCCTCCTTTTCCCCAGACTAAACAGCCCCAGTTCCTTCAGTCTCTCCTCGTAGGGCATATTCTCCAAGCCCTTCACCAGCCTTGTTGCCCTTCTTTGGACCTGCTCCAGTACCTCCATGTCCTTCCTGTACCGAGGTGCCCAAAACTGAACACAGTACTCTTGGTGGAGCCTCACCAATGCCGAGTACAGAGGCAGGATTACTTTCCTAGTCCTGCTCACCACACCATTCCTGATACAAGCCAGGATGCTATTGGCCTTCTTGGTCAATATATATAGTGAGTGATGCACAAGCAATTGCTCAGCTTCTGCCAAGTGATGCCCAGCTAGTCCCCTGCGAGCAGAAGGGAGTGAGATGAAATCCCATCCCCTTCGAAACTTCCCTTCTGCATGATGTCATATGAAATAGAATATCCCCCTGGCCAGGTCAAGTCAGCTCTCTTAATTCTGTCCCCTCCCAGCTCCTTGGCCCCCACATGAGATCTTCACTGAAAAAATGGAATGGCCTTGGCTCTGCACAGCACTGCTTAGCAGCATCTATAAACATTGGTGTGTGTTATCAACACTGTTTTTCTCCTAGAACCAAAACATAGCATCATAACAGACCTTGAAGAAAACATTTCCATTCCAGGTGAAACTAAGACACTGGGGCTTTCTGCCTTCCTTGCTCTTTGTAGTCAGAGCTCTCCTTCCTCTTCCTGCAAGCTTCCCAGCACAGAGCAAAACTGGAACAAACGCAAAGAGGAGCAGCTTGTGCTGCAGTGACTAATGGGACTGACCCCAGCCTTCAGCTGCTGGCTGAATTTCTTTATATTCTGTCAAGAGGTATTTTACATGTTTATAGCAAGCCAGTGAACTGTTAAAGCTAACCCTTGGGACTTTTCATGCTGGACTGTATATACCACATGGGGCAGAGCTCTTCTTTCACCTGATATACTCCTCCTCAGATGTGTGGCATCTGCATAACACATGGTTGTGAGTGGCAGGATGATGGCAGTGCCTCCCTCTTGCTCTTCTTAGATCCTTGCCAAAATAGATTGCTGATTGCTGGTGGTAGCTGGTTGGCTTTATTTTTAATGATTCCATGTGAAAAACAGATACAGGTGGAAAGTGCTTTGCAGAAAGCACCAAGCACAAAGGGGAAAAAATAGCATCTCTCCCTGGTTGCAGGGATTTTTGCTGTGATTCATTGTGCTGCTGCTGGACTAGCAGCTCTCTACTGTTTTTCTTTAGCTGCTGCAGGCAAAAGTCAGACCAATCTGTTTCAGGTGTTTGTTTCATTGCTTGTATTCTGCACTCTGTCAGTCACAAAGGCAAGGGACATTCAACCAGAGACAAACAGATGATGGCAATTCGTGGTGTGCCAGATGGGCATGCGTGATTCAATAGTGAGTGAAACTGCTACCTAGAAAGGCTATCAAACAGCAAAATAGCTACGTTTGCCATATGATTGCTTTCTCTCAGATCTCTGCCACCCAAAAATATCCACAAGTATGACATCATTTGCATTTTGGAGCACTTCTCTGCCCAACAACTTTCCATGTTCCCCATGAACATTTCTCGAAGACTGGCACATGTGTTATCTTCCTGACTGAGGCCTGGGTGAAAACTCACAAGGATTTTGGCACGTGTGAATGATAACTCTTGATAAAATGTTTTCTCCAGAAAATCTCATCTACCAAGGGAAAATTAAATGTCTCCCTTTGTTGCAAGCATTTATGAAGGTAAACCGACCATCCAGCTTCAAAACACCTGTGAACTTCGGCAAAATGAATTTCAGTCCTATTATGTAAAATGTAAGTTGTCTTATTTCCAATGTGGATATAATGGGCTTAATTTGCCCTTCACACTTTTGTACAAGAACAAACCCAGAGAGATTGCCCCCGGGTGACACTTGTGAAAAGGTAAGAGATCTATGCCCTATAAGTTGGAGTCAATGGGCTGTTGTCATCTTAACGCTTCAAACAGTTGCTATGCTCAGATGCCATAGACTGGTAGGGCACAGTTCTCAAGTTCTTTTACCATTATGGCTGCATAGCATTCACTGGGTCTTACTCCAGCACTTCTCCAGCCCAAGGAGATGACAGGAAAGTGTGGTGGCTTTGACATAGCTATGGAAGCAGGTCTGGCCCTTGAATGACATGAAGTTGCAACAGGATTTACGATTAGGTAGGAAATACTTTCAGATCTTTAAGTATGCTTTTCTATGGTTGTGTGTGAAGCTACTTGCACTACTTTCTATGGAGCTGGATAACAACCTGACCAAACCTTGACCACCTTTCTCATGGTAGTAGCCCCTTCAGATGATGGTCATTGTAATCCATTAGTTACACAGATAAGGTTTGAGGCTTAGGCCTGCTGGTTTTTAATCAGCCTGTGGTACTCACAGCTTCATGTGAAGCTCAGAGATTGGTCTTGGAGTCCAAAGTAGGATTACCCCAGTACATGCACCACAACGGTATTCTGCCTAAATCCTATTCCTGGTGACTACCTGTCCTCCTGCCCACTCAGCAAAATATTTCTCAGTATTTGGCATTCTTCCAAAATGTCCTTGTTTTTATGTACACAGAAATTTTAAATATGATTATGTTCCAAACCTTTTCCTCTCTCAGTACCAACCACAGAAATAGTGTGTATTCATATTTCTTATTTTATTGCCTTCATATTGCTGTAATTATTAAAATAATTACAGGTTATGAAGGCTCGGGTAGTCATATTTACATTGATCTTTAAGGCCTTCAGAATCATCATGCTAATTTTTTCAGATTCTACTTCAGTATCTGACTGCTATAAGTTTAACTTTGTATTAACTGTGAAACATACTTAATACAATCTGTTAGTTGCAGAGGACCAAAATCCAGTCTTTGACATGGAATAACAATCCACAAAGGAGCTGACATTATCTTGATGGGGGTGCATACGAAGATCAAGACAAGATCTTGTGTTGGCATTGTGGTTGGGGTAGGATCTCGTCGCCTAATGACAACTACCTATGGTTTGAGCATTTACAGTGAAACAAGTCATCTTAGGTTCTGTTCAGAGTTGACTGAGAGAAGTAGGTGTTTTCAGGAAATGATTCACTTGACCTATTTGTAGCCATCTATTTTAGGACAAAATATGTCCCCCCTTTCTGCAGAAGTGCCTATTTTTGTGCTTTGTCTGTAGAGAGCAGTGAAGGGACCAGCTAAAAGGCAAATGTTTTTGCATCTGGCCAAATGAATCAGAACATGCTTTGGTTATAGTATACCTTATTGTTGGCTCAGGTCCTTACATTATAGAAGTCAAGGGTTTGGGGCAATATATTCCCACCAAGGTCTGCTCTATTTCTGCCCATTTCATCTCTGCTTTCCAGCTCCTCTTTTGCTGTTCTTTAATTCTCCGTCTTTTTATGTTTCTTCCTTTTTCCTGCAGCAATTTACAGTCCTTTCTTATTTTGTTTCCTGAAATTGTTTTCAATGAAGTGATTAATATAAGCCCTTATAATGTAAAGACTTTGATTGTATTATGCCAGTAGGAATAACGGGAAGCGGGGGAATCCATAACTCTTTAAACTCCTCTGTTGGTTGAGGTTCAAGTTAATCTTTACCACCAGAAGGAATGGAAATATGCATTATAAAATAAAAACTTAATTGTTCAGAACCCAAATGATTCCTGTACGTTACACTAAATGTGCCACATTCTGACAAATTTATTCTAGCAAACAGCCGCTTGGAGTAGCTGCTCGATGTCATTATTCTCAATTGCAGAACATTGCATTTTACTCTTGCTTTTTTACAGTTCCTTTTGTAGTTCAGATACAGTTCTTAATTTCCATTCTGCTGATCTGACTGATGTGGTTACTTCCTGGTCTTGCTGTAGTTGCTGACTTTGGTGCTAGATTTTGGCTGTTCTCTGCTTAGAGGGGCTATATGCTTTCCAGCTCTGTTGCTATGGACCACATCCTGCCCTGTACTTTCCTTTTACTTTCTGCTGAGAGCTCTCACCTTGTATGCTGAATAGAAGAGGGCAGGCAACACAGTGGAGGAATTTAATGGGAATATGTTTCGTTGGATAGCTAATGTATGCTACAGCTGTGGCTCTGCCAGCCAGCACAGGGCCATTTCACTCAAGTACAATGTGTTTCAGATTTAAGTTGTAATTGATATCTCCCATCACTTACCATTGCTGTGGCAGCTAGGAAGCCTAGGTGGGAATGCACACACGAATGTAAACATGGCATATACCTTTCGCAGTTCCCTTAGATAGGCTATGATTTCTACATGGAAAGAAAAATATCAGATTTAACACTCAGTTGGTCCTTGGTGACGTTTATTTTCTTTTTACTTAATAAACTCTCAGAGGAGACTGATCTTTCACTCTGCTGCTGCATGGTCATTCTTACTTTCTCATTCCACTCTTCCATGTACAAATAATGGAATTTTGCAATAAAAAACTTCACCTTCCTGTAAAAAATAACTTTTACAAGATGTTCTTGGAAAGTTTCCCCTGCTTGTACCTCTTTTCAGAAGGTGAGGTCTGAAAAGGAGGTCTGTTGAGCTGAGTGATGCTACCACTGTAGGACCTCCTACAGAGCATCTCACAGTAGTGGGCAGCCCTGCTGGGAGAAGTGTGCAATGTGAGGTGTGTGGAGTTCACCTGATGGCCATAGATGTGCAGAAGAATTGCAGAGAAGAGGTAAGCAGAAATGCACGTTTTCCCCACCTTCCCTGGAGCTGAAGTGATAGCCCCTGGTTTTTGTCATTGCACCGAGCCTGGCAGCCAGCAGCACAGCTGGATGGGCAGTGACTGTGAGGGTGCTGGGTGGGCAACTGAAAGGCACTGGGAGCTGGGTTCTGAGACAGAAAGGGTCTGACATGACCATGGTAAGGGGGGCTGATTTCAGAATAAGCAATGAAGAAATACACTTTTTGGGGTTCTCTCTCAGTCAAACTCCTTTTCAAAGTTCAAGAAAATGAAGCCCTTAACGTGAGGGCTGCTCCGAAAGTAATGCCTCTTATTTTATTATGTTGGCCCATGATGTCAGAGCTTGATGTCAGTAGTATGGCAGTAGAGGATCAGCCTTCCCACCAGAATTGTCTTACAGTTTGTTGCCATGTGACAGATGGTAGCTCAGGGGCAGTCTGACAAAATGGTATCTGCAATGGAAGTGCATATGAAACAAAGGAATGGAACTGAATTCCTCCGTGTGGGAAAAAGTGGCACCCACTGACATTCATTGTTGCTTGCTGAGGGTTTATGGAGACCAAACAGAGGATATGAGCACAGTGAGGCAATGAGTGATGTGTTTCAGCAGTGGCGACAGTGATATAGAAGACAAGCCACATTCTAGATGGCCATGCTATTTTTACGAGCACAGCATGCAGGCTATTGTTCCTTGCTGGTGAAAATGCAGAGCTAGTGGTGGTGACCATGTTGAAAATAGTGTTCTGTAGCTGAGAATTTGCCCTATCAAATAGTATTATGGTGCTCTTTGTATCTATTGTAGTTTCCATGGAAATAAACAGCGACATTACTTTTGGAGCAACCTATGTATAATGAGGGGTTGTTTACAGCAAGTAGAGATTTCCTTGGGGTACGCTCTCATTTAATGTAAAATTAGAATCTGGTGTCTTTCAGTTAAATCCAAAGAGGACATAAGAGGCGAACTTGAGGTGGGAGGTTTTATTTGACAGAACTTTCTGCTTTAATAAGTCATATATCTATGTTTTGAATCCTTCACCTATCCATTTCTAATCTGCCTCTTGTAACATCAAATTTGTCCCTCTGACTGTCTCTAATACCTACATTGCTATTCTACTGAGGCTGAATCTTCTCTCAGCACAGAGACTCCTCACAAGGCCTCACACTATTTAAAACCCAATTACCCTGAAAATTTTTCTCTTCCCTGATATGTCTCAAGTGTTCAGATTATGATGAAACTGTTCTGCTCCATAATAGCAAGTGCAGTTCTCTTACCATTAAGAGATTAAGAAGCATTTTGCTGCTATTTTTATACCTATATACATATGAGAGCCTGTTTGAATGAAAAAAAAGATGTTTTCCGTGTTTAATGACCTATATGTTGACTTTTTGATAAATAAGGGGGAAATAGAGCAGGGCAGGAAAGGAAGAGGAGGGAGCAGCAGCAAGAATTTTTGATATTTTGAAACATTTAGGAGATACTGGCATCCGCAGACAGAATGAGGATACCATAGACAGCAGCACAGTGCTTTCATGAATTGCTTTTCAGACTGCTTTCAAACATTGTTAGGTTATCACAGAATCATTAAAGTTGGAGAAGACCACTGAAATCATCTAGTCTGTCCATCAGCCCATCATCACCATGCCCACTAAGCCTACTGTTAGTACAACTTTGGTCCTTTCATACAAATGGCAATGGCAGTGTTTCTTATTTCAGAGTTAGCAGAATTCTCTCTCTTTGTAAAGACTGTTATGATTAAATCTATCCCAGACAGAATCCGAATATCTATTTACATCTCTATAATTTCATTTAATGTGATTTCACATTTTCCACCTTTATTTACAAATATTGTCCCCATTAAACCATTTGGATCAATCAGAAAGTAATTTATGTAGCATCATGAACTGTACAGATTAATACCACAATGCCACATTCTTCTACTTTTCATCTGCAGTGAGTTCAAGGTGCTTCTTGGCATCTTGGGAAGTGATCACCATTTGAGGTAGTATGGTGTTCTCAGTGCTAACCTGGTTTCTTTGACTGCAAACATTCATTATATTAATATTTATATTTGTATCCAACCAACAAAGAAATTGCTTTTCAATGTTTCTGACACCCTCTTCGTATTGAGTCATATACGATGTTAAACTATTGTCAATGGATGGAAAATATGACATAATCTGAAGACAAGCCACGTGCATGAAGAAGACACAGTGTGGTGAATTGGAGACGATGCAGCAGGCATACATTTCAGTTGATGCTGAAAACAGGGCGTGGTATTTTACAGACACCTCATACTGTGCACAGATTGGTACTAAAAATAGCCTAAACTCACTATATTAGTGCTTCCTTTTTTTTTTTTTTTTTTTTTGGAATTGAATTCACACTGCTTTATAGAAAATATTTTTCACTTTTGTGGTCTCTTCCGACCTTAGCTGAAGCTCACTACTGAAGAATGAAGTGAACAAATAGTTTTACAGAAAGCTTTACTGCATGGATGATCAGAACAGCACTGTTGCTCAGTCTGCAAATGGGGCACTTGAGTGCACCACCCCAGTGGTTGACAGCTCCTTTCTCCTTTCAAGAGAAGTATTCCAGAATTCCAGTTTCCCTGTTGGCTTTACCAGCAGAATGTTAAATACCATTCTCTTAAGACTTAGTTCCATTGTTTCAGGCCCTTAATGGCACTTTGCTTTAAAAATACTTTGCTTATCTGTTTCATTAATCTAAAGAGACTCATTTTTTAAAACATTATTCCTTTAGCAGTAAATGTTGTTTGCAGCTAGCCTTTATTTTTGCATTGCTACAAGCCGTTTAATTCCTATTATAGCAGTTTTCACCTTGCCTGTGGAGTTTTTTGTCTCATGAAAAATTTGATACTGACTCACCCAGGGCCTGATTCACAGAGTGCTGATGTTTCCTGCAAGGTGCTGAGCACCTCGGCCAATAGTGGTGAGAACTGCTTAGTGCCTACTGGATTGGGCTCACAATGCTTTTAAATCCACCATGAAATCTCAGTTGTTTGTTCAGGCTTATTCACATTGAAAATGTTTGCTCTGTAATTGCTTGCAAATCGCCTTGAGAAGTTTGGAATGAAGCATGCTACAAAAGTGAAATCTGTTCTGCCAAACACATCCGCAGCCACCTCTCAGATGCGTGATTCCTACACAGAAACCTACCTTGGTCAGACCTTTCTGCATAGTGTAAACTGACATGAAAGAGGACTTGAGGATCCAATAAGAGAAGAGAAAGGAGTGTTGCTGTTTGCCATATATTTTCTTTTTTTTTTTTTTTGGTCTTCCTCTACCCACCCCTCTGAAAACTTTAGAACAAGTTTTGAAGCTAAAATCATATGAATGCATATATATAAGATACATACATATATTGTTTCCAGTTATATAGGTGTTAGAAGACACACTATTTAAACCTCTCAGTGTAGAGGTTTTTTGTTAGTATTCATGCTACTCTCTGCATTGAAATACTCCTTAGGGAAATGTTTTGTTTTGCAAAGAATACGAGAAACCTTGAAGTATGAAATTGTGGTGTCCTGATGCTAAGTAACATCAATCAGAGGGACAGCAAGCTGGGTAGCACAAGTCCTGGTGTTTGAAAGTTTCATTCCTTCACTAAAACAAAATGACAATAAGCAAATAACAGGAAAAGCTTTAACCTTGGTATTTACCTGTAGTCTTGTTCTAAGGAATCAAGCAAAAGAGAAGAAGGAAGCAAATGTAACTAGTGATAGAAAAAGAGATAATGGCCCTAACCTGTGCCAGGGGAGGCTCAGGTTGGGTATTAGGAGAAATTCCTTCTCTGAAAGAGCGGTGAGGCAGTGGCACAGGCTGCCCAGGGAGGTGGTGGAGTCACTCTCCTGGGAGGTGTTCAGGAAATGTGGAGATGTGGCACTGAGGGACATGGTCAGTGGGCATAGAGGGGAGAGGTTGATGGTTGGACTGGATGATCCAAGAGGTCTTTTCCAATCTCAGTGATCCAGTGATTCTACAAAAAGAACAATAAAGTTTCCAAGGATTAAAAATGCCAAAATCCCAAACCAGGAATTAACAGACAGGGGCAGTGATGTCATCAGATTTTGCAGCTGCTGCTAAGATTTCTCTAAATACTATAGGATACTTTCTATAAAAGTAGACATGACACAGTGAGTCAGAAAGATGAACATCTGGAAAAGTCCCTGAACACTGCTCAGTGCTGAAAGCCATGATGCAATGCTAAGTTAGCTAGGAAGTCGCAGCTGTGAAAATGATGGGACAGCTATACCAGCACTGTAAGGAGCTATGTGTATTTGGAAACCTACTTGCAAAGATTACATTCACAACAGGACTATTTGCCATCTGTGGGTGAAATATAGCAGACTTTATTACAATAGATTTTATCTGAAAGCTCAACAGGATTTTTCATTTGGCAACATTTAGGCTGTGTTCAGAGAATAATACCACATAGGTAGACACTGTAGATATTTTTTATTGCTCATGTACAGTTTTGATGGTTTCTTATTATCTGTCTCTACAGATATGAGCACATTCTCTCTCTCTCTCTCTCTCACCCCCTGTTGTTGAAACTATATATAAATAAACTCCATTATAACTTTTGGTGCTTCATCGAAGAGAGTCACTAAATATGATACATTGATCAATTCATCCATTACAGGATGCAAATAAGCTTCCAAGAGAAAGAGTTCCCACTCACACATTATAAGGTCTCCCTTTTAAACAAGCCTGGATAAAATATTCTATGATTTCCTGTCATTAGGATAAGAAAGGTAATCTAATCAGGCAAGATGCCACTGTGTGTTAATCTTAGATTGATTGGTTAGAGAACATTAATGACAATGATCTACATTTTGACATTTTAAAATTTGAAAATATCTTGTAGATGATACTAATTTGTTAATAGTGAAATGATGAACTGTAGTAAAAGTGTAACATTTGTGCAAGTGGCTAGCTTGCTTAGAGGACACTAAAAAAGATGCATTTACAACACTGTGTACTGTGTACACTGGTTTAACCTCTGCTGGGAGGATCTGTCACACTCCTAGACAGGTCCTGGATGAGCTTGTCAAGAACATCCTCCTGGTACAAGCTCAGCTGCGGACCGTTTTCCAGACACAGTGCAGGACTGCTTTCTCTGTCAAGCTGCTCCTCCATCAGCTTGGGTACAAGCCTGGGAAAACTATTCAGGACGTTTTGACTACCCTGATTTTCCCAAGACCTAACTGCTGGCTGTTTGTCTTTGTTTCCAGAGCCACTTAATGCTTTTGTGGCCTGTCCTCAGTCCGGTGAACACCACAGTGCTACCTGGATAGTGATATGTGCTGTGTGAGACTACCAAGGGGGTGTTCTACCCATAAGGGGCAGCCAGACTTGTGGACTCTGCCTTCCCTCAAGAGTTGAAGCTGCCCAAACAGCTATTTCAGGGAAGATGGACATCTGGGTTTAATTCAGCCTCTGTCTTGGACACAAGTAGTTCTCAAAGTCCTCCTCATCTTGGATTCTCACTATCTATGAAGAGTGCAGGGAGCTACAGAGGAAGTCTCAAAAACTTTCTGAGCTCCCACTACAATATTCTTGTTGGACATTAGGAAGTACTTCTCAGAAAGAGTGGTGAGGCAGTGGCACAGGCTGCCCAGGGAGGTGGTGGAGTCACTGTCCCTGAAGTTATTCAAGAAATGTGGAGTTGTGGCAGTGAAAGACATGGTTAGTGGATATGGTGGGGATGGGTTGGGGTTGGACTGGATGATCTTAGAGGTATTTTCCAACCCTAATGATTCTGTTATTCTTTGACTTCAGAGGTTGCTTGAAAGCAAAATTGGCTTTAATCTTGTATGTAGATACCATTATGATTTCATTGTTCTAATCTGACTGATGACATCAGTACATCCATAAAAACAGTTTGTAGCAGGAAATCTGTCTGGAATAAATGTGGCTGCAAGAGTGAAAATCAAGTGACTTCTGTAGGAAGCTGCTCTATAAATAGTGGTTTGACTCAGCTGCAGAGTGCTGGGGTGAGGCAGCTCTAGACTGTGGAGTAGCCCATCAGCATCTTCTTGTTTTGCTGCTTTAGATAAATTTTGTTGAGATTTATAGATAACTCTGAGACAGAAATCACTCTGTTACCTGCTGTCCTCAGGGCAAAATACTCAGGACACGGAAGAACTTCAAATAATGAAAAGGTTTGTTTTACCTCACACTGTGTTGAATTCAGTAAATCTGACTGTACAAGTTAAATGGAAATAAGCAAAGCTGAGTGCCACGTCATACTTTTTCTCTTGTACAGTTTATAAATTTTTAATTCTGAATGTTTAGTCAGCCGTGTGTTCCTTCTAGACAACTGGTTGGAGCTGTATCCTGTCAGAAGTTCTCCCTGAGATTTAAAATCTCAATTTGATCTATTTATCTGAGTTGAAATGGTGGTACTGGTATTTGCACAGTCCTGACATCTTGTCTTGATCTGTCTTTGGCAGATGGAATAGCAAAATTCCTGAAACTACAAATGTATCTGATGCTGGCTAGTTATAATTCAAGTCAATTGATTCTGAATAACTTTGTCTTGAAGTTAGATTAGGCAGCAAGGAATTCCCAGTTCTGCTATTGATCTGCTATGTACTGTGAGAGACATGGTATCACTCACCTTGGTGATACCATGGTATCACTTTTGTCAACTGTGAGAAGAAAATTCTACTTCAGAACTACACTAAGTATCACAGACCAAAGACATTTTATGATCATTAAGGTCCAGATTCCACTGCCTTCATTATGTAGGACCTCATCCTACAGTGCAAAATTAGTTAAATACTCCTTCAGTAACAGTTGTGGTTTAACCTGCAGCCGCTCAGCACAACACAGTTCACTCCTCTCCCAGTGGGATGGGGCAGAGAATCAGAAAAAAAAACAACAAAGTGGAACTAAATGGTGGGTTGCAATAAAAACTGTTTACTAACACAGAAGAGGCAGACAAAAGGAGAATAATAGTAACAATATATATTTACAAACCAAGTGATGCACAAAGCAATTGCTCACCACCCACTGATGGATGCACAGCCTTTCCCCAGGCAGTGGCTGCCCACAGTTTTTAAATTGTTATCACATGATGCCATGCGTTATGGAGTGTCCCTTTGGCCTGGTTAGGTCAGCTGTCCTGGTTCTGTCCCCTCCCAGCTCCTTGTGCCTCCCAGCTCCTCACTGGCAGGGCAGTATGAGAAGCCATAATGTTCTTGGTTCTGTGCAGCTACTGATCAGCAAGAACTAAAACATCTGTGTGTTATCAGTACTGTTTTTCTCCCATAGTAAAAGTACAACATCATACAAGAAACCAAGAAAGTAAAAAAAACAACTCTGTCCCAGCTGAAAACAGGACAGTAACACACTTGATGGACTCAGATATACCCGACTACCAGAACATCAACATTGACCAGTGTGAATCCACTCTGCCTTGAGGATAAACTTTATTTCTGAGAAGCTGAAACATAAAACGGATCTGTTCTTTAAGCCAATCGTAATTCAACAGATCATTAATGACAAATGGCAGAATGCCCCAGCCGTCCTTCCAGGCAGTACTCCAGATGGAAGTCATTGGATAAAGAACAGAAAGGTTTGGCAGAATGTGAAAAAAGAATAAATTTGCTACACATCACTCATTTTGCCTGACTGCAATAAAGTAATTGTAATAGAATGTTGTCACAGGATAATGGTCTCCTGCTGCTTTAGAAATGCTTTGCAAAACAGATGTTTACTTTCTCAGTGGGAGACATTGATCTCAGGACAACAATCTTTTCCATTAAAGGAAAATTAAGTACTTATATGTTCAACGGTATTATAAAAAGATTATTATAAAAAGACATATAGTGTCCTAGGTGAAATGATAGGAACTATATAGGTGATGTATTCGGGTGATGCAACTAATCCCTAAGTGGGATTTGTTGTAATAATTTCTTCCGCCAGTTCTGCTACGCGTTTCCTTAACAAATAGGACAATAAAATGTGCCATGATGAAGTTATTGTGGTTATTTTAATCATCCAAGGCTGTTCGAACAGCAGAAATACAGCATCTGAAAACAAAAAAATGCTATAAAAAACTGCAGCATGTAACACCTGGTTAGAAATGCTTACTTAATAACAAATAAAACTCATGAATATGTAATGATAAATTACCATGTCACAATTAATGGAAACTAAGGATCATGTGTTTTATGTCAGGTCTGAACACAGTCTTGTGAGTTTTCCTTTCTATAACTGGAAGAAAACAAGTAAAAATTTGTAAAAAAAGGCTTCGACCAGCAATTGTCTTGTAGTACTTGTACAGGAATTAAAAATATCCATGTTTTTCTCTGAGCTGTCTGCAAGACATGTGGGACACATAAATTGCATTCTGTCATAATATGATAGAAAACTTTTGTAGGCACTGCTTAGATTAACGTTATACACTTTATAGACATGTCTGCTATTCATCCAATAGTGTGCCAAATGCAAATTTCGGCTGATAAGACATGTATAAAAGAAGAACATTTGTTCTCTTATGTGCTGTAGCTGTCTATGTCTACATGCTGTCAAAAGCATTTGACTATCTGATGAAGCAGCCCTCTGTGGCATTTAGCTTTTGCCAAGGTTGTATCTTGATCAGAGGAAACAGAAAGAGAAAAATGATCCAGAATCACAATGACTTGTTGGACCTCCTGGCCTTACAACACCCTGGATCTCCTGCTGTCTGTACTTAGTTAGTGCAAGACTTCTGGTGATGGTGTTTGGCACTTTTCTAGTCAGTCTCTCTAACCAATTCCGTCTATTTTTATATCATGAATTGCAAACAGTGTTGCAGTAGGCAGATTACCAATCCTTGTGATGGAGCAGGTAGGTGTTAGGCCTGCTTCCATGAGTTCCATAAGCTAAGGCTGAGCAAAACAGCCAGTGAGGAGCAACACTGAATCCAAGCTTACTCACAGTGCTGCTCCAGCTGGAACAATAGAAGTATTGGAGCCATAATTGCATTTTTTACTCTGAATGGTGAAGGTCAGTATCCAGATGCTGAAGGGAAATGTCTTTTATATTCTTGTAATGAATTGATTAGGTACTTGAGTGCATTTGATTATAATAATATCAACCTCAGGAACAGCCACCAAGGAAAAGCATTTCAGAGTCACAGATGTAAAAGGAATACGACCATGAGTGGCGTGAGGAAAGGCATCAGTAAACTGCAAAGGGAACTCAGAGTACTGTCACAAACCAATCACAAGTTGCCTGGGGAAATTCAACTTTAAACTTTACTCCCAGGAAAAGTGGAAACTGGATGCTTAAAAAATGTCAGTTTTGTCTTCTCGAAAGCATTTTTCCCCATGGCTGAATAAAATGCAAAAGTGCCCACAAGCATGTTGCTTCCCTGAGTTCTGAAGCACTGCATAAGGAACTGGTTGATACTTTGGTACTGCAGCAGTTTACAGTCATAAATATGCATCTGTATTTCCAACCCTGAGCTATGTGCGTCTTCCCCAGTTGTCACTGCCACCGCATACACCAAGAACCTGCGGAAGTTTGCTTTGCTGTGGTCTGTGTGATACAGTCTGTGAGAAGGAAATAAGTGTAATGGAACCCAAAGCATCTGGAGGATGTCAGCAGCTTAACTCAGAGCACCCTGTGCTCACATGGTTAGTCGGCACGGTAGTGATGATTTGATGGTTGGACTAGATGATCTTAGTGTTTTTTTTCCAACCTTAATGGTTGTATGATTGTATGACAGCTCTAAAAAATGCCAGCCTAAACAGATGACTGCTCCCAGTGGTAGGAGCTGTGACAGAGGGCAGGCAGGCTGCGCAGCATCTGTCAAAGTGAGCATTTATGCAGAGGGAAGAAGGGAAAACCATAGAATCATAGAATAGTCAGGGTTGAAAAGGACCACATCAAGTTTCAACCCCTCTGCTACGTGCAGGGTCGCCAACCACCAGACCAGGCTGCCCAGAGCCACATCCAGCCTGGCCTTGAATGCCTCCAGGGATGGGGCATCCACAACCTCCTTGGGCAACCTGTTCCAGTGTGTCACCACCCTCTGTGTGAGAAACTTCCTCCTAATATCCAACCTAAGCCTCCCCTGTCTTAGTTTAAAGCCATTCCCCCTGACTTCTCTCTGTGCTCTAAGTACTGAAGGATATTGTTATTCACAAGAGAGAAGGAAAGACAGAGGAGGGCAATGAATCCGGAGGCTCATGTGTGAATTAACTTTCAAGCAAAGACGTCTCAGATTCCCGCCCTAGTGCTGCTGAGGGAATTACCAGGGCTGCAAAAGAAAGTCACTCTGCATCCCAAGTGTAATATTTATAAGACAACAGAAGGCAGCATGGACCACCCTGGCTTTTTGATACATCCTTTCAAGCCACAGGCTTCAAGCCACAGAGATTTAAGAACTGTGCCATGACAAAAGGAGCTCCATTGTTTCTCTCACTCTGTATAAATTTCTAGAGAAAGAAGAAAATTGAAACAGAAACCTGGTGAGCTGAGCGATGGTGGCACTGAATGGAATGCCCTGGTGAAATCTGTGATTTATGCCTTGTTCTCTCTGAGAGCTGCCTGCCTGGTCTTCCAAACGTGGGTGTGCAGTGTGGGCTGCCTTGGGCCATTCCCCAATTCCCCAAAGCTGCTCCATGCCTGTGGTGGTCTTCCCACTATCTCAGGTGGGTTTTTGTCAAGGCTGCACTCAGTTATTTCAGAGGATGAGATGGTAAAATGTATACTATAATGCAGGAGACAGGTAGAGGAAAAACATTCTTAAAGTATTGCTTTTAAGGAAGCTTTGTTTAACAGAAGATGAATTAATGGCAAATTGTCTTTCTTGATGGTTGGATGAAGCACTACCACTGAGGGCACATTTCCTTGTGGTCTTTCTGCAGTACCTGGGTCTGTCCCTGATGCCATGGTACTCTCATGCTTCCTTCACCCCAGCTGCGTGAGCACAGAGGGCTGGGAAAAGAGAGCCCTGACACTGCATTATGGATGTCATCCTACATCCAAACTCCTCTGCTTTGTTTCCCGTACCCTTCTCCTTTTTCCTTTAGCTGGATTGTAACGCAGGGCATGAGTTTACTTCCTTTTTTGGACTTGACCCACAGTGTCAGAGCCGAAAAGAACTTTTTCCTCTGAAAACTGATGGCAGCCCTTTAGCTTTCTCCTATTTTTAACACCATCCATTTCCCTAAGGTTTAGCTGTGCCGTTCAGTGAAGTTCTCCGGCGGCGGGCACCCACGGCCGCCTTCCCCGGCAGCCCGGACTCAGGGAGCTGTCCAGCACCGCCGCGGGCCCGGAGGCGGCTGGGCCGGGCACGGCCGGGGCCGCGCGGGGACACCGCCATAGCGCGGGGAAGGAGCGCGGTGCAGCGCGGAGCCGGGGAGCGGGGCAGGGAGGGGGCTGCTGCCGGGCCGCGGCGTGCGAGAGGCGGCGAGCGGGGAGGGGAGAGGCGGGAGGAGGAGGAGGAAAGGGCTCCAAACAACACGTGATTCCCGCGGAGCAGCGAGGGAGCCGGGGGAGGGGAGAGCGAGGGAGGGCGGCCGAGGCAGAGGAGGGCAGCCGCCGCCGCCGCTTTAAAGCCTCCCGGCGAGGCGGCGCCGCGCAGCACCCGCGGCTCAGAGCGGCGCGGCGAAGCGCGGAGCCGGGAGCGGCCCCGGGGCGCCTCCGCCGCCGCCCCCCGCCGAGGGGCTCCGCGGCCATGCGAGGCGGCCGCCCCCGCGGCCCCGCGGCCCCGCGCTGCCCGCCGCTGCGCTGAGCCCCTCCGGCCCGCGGCACCATGTCCCGCCGCAAAATCTCCTCCGAGTCCTTCAGCTCTCTGGGCTCCGACTGCCCGGAGACCAGCCCCGAGGAGGAGGGCGAGTGTCCCCTGTCCCGCCTCTGCTGGAACGGCAGCCGCAGCCCTCCCGGCCCCGCCGAGCCACCCCTCGCCACCGCCGCCGCCGCCGCCGCCGCCGCCGCCGCCGCCGCGGCCAGCGCCGGGGCTCGCCGCGCTCCGCGCCGTCGGCGGGTCAACCTGGACTCTCTGGGCGAGAGCATCCGCCGCCTGACGGCCCCCGCGGTGAGTGCTCCGCGCCCGCCCGGCCTCCTCACGCGCGGTTCCCGGCGGCTGTTCCGCGGGGTCGGCCCCGCACCCTGATGTGCGGAGCTCCCCGGCCCCGGCCCGGCCCGCTCGGGCGGCGGGATGCGGCACAGGGCTCGGCAGCCGCGGCGGAAGGCGCACGCTGCCCCGCTCCGCGCTTCCAGCCGAGTTCTCGGCGTTAGAATCTGATGTCACAAAGTGCTTATTGCCAGCTGGTGCTAGCAGCAGTTCTGTATGTAAAGTTATGCACGGCTGTATATGCATAGCATGCTCGTTCTTTACCGCGGAGGAGATGTGAACTTCTTGCGTTGGCAGGGTTTTCGTAGGGTTTTTTCCTTGCTGAGCAAGGTGAAAAGAAAGTTTCTGTGTTCCGCTCAGAAATACTGCAGCAACAGATTTCCCCGTGCCTCTCCGGTGCGCCGGCATTCCAGAGAGAGCAGTCAGAGGTTGCTTTGAGGTCTGTGATTGATGGTTTTGTCTCCATCTGCACCTGTAGCTGAGAGGCAGCGAAGCGGTGCGTGTGTCACAAAGAACAGAATTGGTGCTGAACGCGCGAGGTGTGCGGGCACTGCTGTGGGTGACTGCAGTCAGCGGCTCCGGAGCTGCGCTGGCCGCGTGTGCAATAGGAGCTCGTTCTCCAGCGCTGTGTTACAGTGCTGTCTCTGTGACCATCACTACATTTCCCTCATGGAGCTGTAAGGGAACGCTTGTTGCTTGCTGAGGCACCTTAACGTGCTCAGGTATAGAACGCAGACTGCAACAAGTAGCCTAATCTGCACGGCAGTCGCATCTGCTGAATTTGGTGGCATTGCAGTATCTTTTTTGGCTTTTTCTTATTCGGCTTTGGAGATGACTTCCGAATCTCATCACCATCTGCTGTCGGTGTGCTTTGCTTTTCATTCCTCTTTTCTGTTTCCATGCTCGATCAGGCTGGATCTGAGCAGCCAGGCTGCCTAATGGGGGAAGTTAGCGGTGCGTGACCGAGCCGGCAGCCGTCCGCTTCCAGCCAAGACTTCTCTTTCCCATTGATTTTTTATCTCCCCACTGGGAACCCGAGCTTGTCGTGCTGAAATTAATAGATGGTATCTCGGGTGACTTGCCTTGTTTTAGTACCAAAAAATGAAGCTATTTAATTTGATAATGATGCAAGGGTATAATTAGAGCATGTGTTACCTGAAATATTGGAAGTATTCTGAAGTAGCTCAGTGCAGTATTTTTAGATAACCTTACTGTTTGTGTTTTCCCTTTGGCCGTTACCTCACAAAGCAATAAAAGACAGCTACAGCTTTACAGCTTTCATTCACTGTTGAATTTGTTTGAAAAAATAAACACATTCTGTGAATTGAGAGATGAGGAAACTTTGGTCGGTCTCAGAGTCCTTCCTTCCTTCCTGCTCCTGGGGAAACTGCAGCTAAGAATGCAAAAATTTCATCCCACCTCACCTCCATGTCCCAAGAAACAGTTTCCATTGGTTTCCTTAGGAGATAATTGTAACAATCCTTACTGCTGTAACAATCTTTATTTTCATTAATGTTAATATGCGACTCATATGATATAGAGTGTTCCCAAACTCCTTTTATTATCTTGGCACTGTAACTACCGCTTCATTCTACCTTACACATTTTGCCATCAGTCGGTGGTGTTCACACTGGAAAAGTCATATTGGTGCCATCCTGACACGAGAAAGGAGTCAGTTTCCCATCTTTTTGTTCTTGACTCCAACACATCACTCTTCAGGTGCTTTGTTGTTTTGGTGCCTATTTTACCTTTTGAGAATCTTTTCTGTGATGCTGAATATATGTGCTCTTGCAACAAGTCCGGTTGCCATCTGTCTGACACTCGGAATCTGATCGTTTTCTCACATCTGTTGATCTAAATCAGGAATAACTTCAATTAGAAGTTAAAAAATGACACTGGCTGTACAACTGGTGTCAAATGAGAGTCATTCCCTTTATTTTTAAAATGTGAAGGCAAATTGGAAGGGTGCATTCACAACTGTTCTTTCTGAGCTCTAATACTTTTATACACACGTAGGTGTGTCTTCGTTCTGTAAATCTATAAAGATCTCTGTTAAGTATGGAAGCACTGATGTACGTATGAATGTGTGTGAATATGTATAATACAGATCTTGCCTGCAGTGGCTCAGCATGTGCATTTTAGCCTTAATGTGGCAGCAATCCATTCCCATCCCAGTGCTGAACACTTGCAAAGTTGAAGGATGCTACAGGTTCCCGATGCCGATACTTAATTTTGTTCTTTCCTTTGGTAACGGCTGGGATTGAGATGCTGAGGCAAAATTTCTCACTGTATCTCCACTGATGAAAATGTTCTTTGTGTGTCTGATGCCACAGAGATGTGTGCAAGGAGAGCTCAGGGGTGATGTTGTTTCAATCCGGCAGGAGTAGGGGCTGCCGGGCGCTGCTCTGGGATGTGCAGAGCCTTGATGTGAGTTGCAGGAAGGAGCCCCTGGGGTGAAGGAGCTGCACAGTAGCAGGGAGCAGAGCGGCAGGCGGCTGTGAGAGCAGGCTGGCTCTTAGAAGTGGTAGTGCGAAAGAGTGCATGAAAAGACAAGCATCTCCTGTGCAGTGCACTCATGAACATGAGTACGGCTGCACTGTCAGTGGAAATCACACTGTGTATCACTTGCAGTGCTGCTCTCAAATTTAGCTGGGGCGTGACTGCGCAAATACTGCTTTTTGAGAAACAGTGGGGAGAGAAAGTTAAAAAGTGAAGTTCTATATTGCAGATTGTAACCCAGCCCCTCTGCTTGCTCTGGGAGGACAGCTTCCAGCACCTTCCAACACACGTCTTATTCCAGCACGTCTCTTATTTTCTCTCAAATGTGTCTTTGGAGATTTTCCTGCAGTGGTTATGCTAGAGGATGGAGGGGTCCGATCTTGAGTCACCACAGGGTGATTTTACATTCCTGGTGATTCTTAAAGATTTCCTGAATGGAAATGGCTGAATGGAAGACACCTCCCATTTGGAATTGCTTCCCCAAACCCTCTCTATTTTAACAGCCAGAGATGAGAGGATGGAGGGGTTCTCCCTCCACCAAAGCAGCTGCACAACTTGGTGAAAAGTTTGTGGAAGTGAGGAGGGCGAGCAGAGCTCCCCTCTCATCCTACATGGGCATTGCTGAGCAGGGTGCAGCGAACGTGAGGAGCGGGGCAGCTTCTGGCCGCATTGCACGCACACACTGCAGCCTGAATCCCACCGACCCCTGTTGTGCACAGGGAGATGCAGCCAGAGGGCTGAGGATCGCAGCCCAAGAAGTTGGGCCAACCATGCCTGGCACCTGGGTGTGCAGGGGGTGTTTTCTGGGACCAAACAGAGCTGCTCGGCGCAATACATGGCACAGCACATGTCCAAACGCATGTCACAAGCAGACTGAACGATAGTTTTCTTTTAATTCCAGCTTTATTGTTGTGCTCTATTTTAAAGGATGAATTTTACACCCACAACGACATAAATTTTGAGTGATTATAACTAGTGACGATGATACTATAAGCTGTAAATTATCAACATCAATTTTTCTGCCTGTAAGGGCTCCGCTATGTGGGAATGGTGGATGTGATTTTCTTCTTCAGAAATGCCATTTATTTTCTCACTAAACTCTAGTTCCTTGCAGCAATTTTCACATTTGCTCCAGTTCCATCTTGACTTGTATCCAATCCCAGGCTGAAAATAGAATCAAAACCAGAAAAAAAAAAAAATCATGATTTGTCACTGGTTTGAAAACTCTGCTCCCATCTCAGGGGCACAGATTACCCTGAAGGAGCTGAGAGTGACTGGGCTCACGTTCAGAGGAGACCGCGTACCCCGAAGCGCTGTGCTGATCCTTCTGCAAAGAGAATTACAGCATGACACAGCATTAGGCTGACTTACATTGCTGGTCCATTTTATTTTCTGAATGGCCCCATGCAACAAATCTCTTGAACTATAAACATTATTAAGTGGGAATCGCTTCTGGTATACTTCTCTCTTCGTGCAGAATTATTCCCACTATCCTTTAAAGGCTTGAATGAAGATACATTAAACTTCTTGTGAGGAAGCTGCTACTTGCTGCTGCCAAATAGCTTGAGTTTAAGAATTGTCTTTTTTGAATACAGTCTTCTTCCTCACAATGGGAAAAAAAAAGAACCTGAAGACTACTCCTTAAGTTATTGTGTAGGTTGTTAATGGCGTCACTGCTGAAACTTTAAGCTGTTGAATTGAATTGGTAGCTGAGAACCTCAGGCAAGGGAATTTCAGCCTTGGCAAATGAAATATTTTAAAAAACAATTTAGTTGTGCCCAAAGGACTTCAGCTTTTACTGATGTCAGTGAAGTTCTGTTTGCTTTTACTGATGTCAGTGAAGTTCTGTTTGGGGTGAACGTGAGCATTTCACATCCAGTACTTAGACCCAACCATGGTGACGGTTGCTTTCTTCATGTTTGTGTAGTCCCAGACTGAAATCTCAATTTTTCAGTGCGTGGAAAAAAGCATTTTTTTGAAAACATTCATACTTTGCAGGCATCTTTGCTGCCTGGAAGCAGAGACCACATCAATATATGCCCCTAAATTGCAGTGTGCAGTCACAGCTACATAAAATTGAGGGTGAATGTCCTTCATTCACAACTGCTCAGGCAGAGAGGTACCACTTTACAGCAGTTCAGTGTAGCCCTGGTGACACTTGGAAAGTCAGCAGATAAGCCCTCTTTTCTTTTCCTTCTTGTGCTAATGTCAAGGGATATATGTTATGCTATAGTTCTGTCTCATATCCACGTTCTTTCCAGATGTGTCTGCTTGCGAGCTCTAAGTTTCAAAACGAAGATGAAAAAATCTATGTTTCATTCATAGGGCTTAAAGCATGTTTGCAGCTTGGTATATGAAATTAGGCCCAATGATGCTGGGGACACTGGGCTCGTCCTATCCCAGCAGAAGAAATTCCTTGAGGAGGACTGACATGTAAAGTATCTCATTTCCCATCTAGCATAGTGCCAATGATTTTATGCAGTAGGTATGAGTTGCTTTCAAAGGTGAACAGGTAGCATTAGAAGTAGATTATCTATCATGCCCTCACGTACAGAATGTCTTCTTTCTGCAGCATGGAACAGATCTATCCATCCGAGACATGGCTGAAATTCAACAGATGAACAAAAGGATCCCAGCCGCTATTATAATGGATAGCACCCTGAGATATTTATCCTTCACTGTCAAGGAGTTAGACTGGATGATCTAATAGGCAATTTCCATCCATAATATCTGCAATGCTTCTAGTTGAAAGGCAGCTGGGGATACAGGAATTATAATTTCTAATTATTAGTTAGCTCTGTTTTATTTCTTCAGAGTGTTTGCACTGTTATTGCCATGGTATAATACTTATAAAATACTTGGTCTCAGTGTAATTTGTTAAATCGTTTTCTCTAATGTGAACAAATACTTGTCTGTGAAGAGTATCCCAGCTTGTATGAACTGAGGAGCAGAATGCTCTCAGCTTTAGATGCTTAGTAACACTGAGCCCTGGTGTTGCACCTCATGTCTGGGTGATGGTGCGCTGCTGTCGGGCAGCTCGCTTTGCATCCAGCTGTCAGCTGTCCCACTCTGGATCTTCATGCACTCCCTTCTGGGGAGTCTGCATCTTCCCCTCCTGATAGCAAATCGGGTGCTAGTGGTGGTGGTCTGCAAGCAGTTGGCGCTCTTATATAAAACACAAAGTTCTGGAAGCAGGAAGCTGATTTTCATGGTTACAGAGAAGAAAACTGAGTGCATCCTAAAGGTTCAGAAGCTAGAGAATAAAACAAATATTTTTTTCCAAATTATCATAAGCACCATTAAAGATGGACTTTTTGAATTTTCAAATGATTCATTGTGTTAGGGCTCTGCATCTCTGTCTTTGATTTTGCTCTATGCCCTTCCATTCCATCCCATTAGGAAGGGGGTAGAGAGGGATTCAGGTCCTGCTAGGGAGCCTTCCTCCTTTCTGCATCATCAGAAAATTCTCAGATGCCAAAGGAGCCTTCCTTTCCTTTCTCAGTTCTGTTTTGCCTGGTTGCAGCAATTTCAGTACTTATCTTCACAAGCCTGTCATTTGGGAAATGTTGATAAATGTTTGTCCTCAACTGGAGCCTTGTTTCTTTGATTACTGCCTCTTTAACATCAATACTGTTGCGACCAGAAGGATAGAGAAAGAACAGATTTCCACCAATTTCATAATCACAGGTTAAATATTAATGAAAAAAATCAACAGACATGAAACTATTTTTCCATTCATTTCCTTCCAGCTTGTCCAGGTACAAGTGTGCTTAGAGATCTGTAATCACCTAAGCACAGAAACTTCACTAGAATTGTTTTTGAAATACAGAAAAATAAGTGTTTTTCATTAATGACAGTTCAGCAGTGAAACCCTCAGTTAAAACCTTACACATCTGCTGAGTTAGTGATTGAAGACTACAAATTTGAAACACTTTAAGCTATCAGCATGCAAGTGCTGATTTGGCTGAAGTCGCAGTAGCTCATCCCTCCTGTGTGCAGAAGTGCCATGCCTCCAGGAGGGACACATAGCTTCCCAGGACACAGGAGTCTGAAGGAGCCCCTTGACCTGACAGAGTTCCTTGAAGAAATTCGGATAGAAGTGAAGTGGTTTCTAGCTGAGATTATTACGCTTTTTAGTGCTTCAGCTTTCATGTTTAAAATTTTTAGCACTCAAGTTTTTGAGAGCAGGACTGTTGAAGCACTTATGAGGCTCAGCTAGGAGTCACTTAGCTTTTACCAGGAAAAGTCTTTGAAGCCTTGTTAGGATTAAGGAGAAGCTGTACCTAGCTGCTTTTTTAGCTTCCAGCTGCTCTTTTGGCTTGGACATGCCCATTCCCTACAGTCCCTTTCTTCTCTAGTACTAGCTGGTCATCATAAGATGCAAAAGGAATGGGATGGAGAATACAAAATTGCATTTTTGTATAAATGTAAGCAGTGTCATCTAGGATACTCTGTTTAGTACTGTCACCTCATGGTGGGGTTCGCGTGTCCTCACTTAAACTTCAAAAAGATGTGCAAGTCTAGTGCAATCAGTCAACATCCTCTCTAGGCAAATAACATAGATGTTTCTGAAGACTTGGTCCTTAGACTTTTAGTAGTTGCCAACTGTACAAAGACGTGTATCACTTTGGGTACATACTGTTGGGCAAATGAGCCCTACCATTTCTTTCCAGAAGTGCTGCTATCAAATGAGAGACATTTCAGAGGTAAAAGGAAATGGTCAGGTAAGAGGTTAAAGCCTTTGTCCTCCGAGGAGAGATTGGAAAGTTTATATTTGATGGCCCAAGAAAAGACATCTATAAAAAGACATGCAATTAAATTAATCTATTTTTTTTTTTTTTTTCAGATGAGGGGTGTTTAAACTAGAATTCCTTTTCAAAGGAAGTTGTCTGAGTTAAACAAACTAACAAAAAACCAAACAACACAAACCTTGCAAGCAGTTAGTCTTGAAAACACCCCTGGAGGTATCACTGCTCTAGCTTCAGGCCTTGATTCAGTTTTGTACTAGAGCAGAGTGAGATCTAGTGAGAAGGGCAGATTTCTCTCCAAGTGCATCCTTTGGGCTGGGCTCCACAAACAGAGGTGTCTGGCTGAGTCACAGTGACTGCCATGTTGGGGTACCATGGCCAGAATTGCTGCCTGCTACTGTGCAGTAGT
This sequence comes from Gallus gallus, assembly GCF_016699485.2. Lineage (NCBI taxonomy): Eukaryota > Metazoa > Chordata > Aves > Galliformes > Phasianidae > Gallus > Gallus gallus. Next base: position 180,684,084 of record NC_052532.1, read on the forward strand.
GGCCTGCTCTGGTTTCTGTGCTAAGTTACAAGGTAGAAGAGCTGCAGGAGATGGTGAGCAGGTATAGGTGTCATGGAGGATGAACAAATTCTTCATGGAGGCCTTACAGAACCAAGAACCTGAGCCCCATGTTACCATGAAGGATAGACAGCTAGACACAACACTGAGGGGCAAGGGTAGAAACTCTTGAGATGGGGGAGGCTGGAGTTGTGTTAATCCCGGCAACAAACCGGAGAACCCTTTTGCTCATACACGAACTACAGTTCAGCAGTTACAGAGAAGGGATGGTACTCTGGGGAGAGGCGGGAGAGGTGACCTACCTTGTGGCAAGGCATCAGAACCAACTGAGCCTCCACTGTTAAAGGCTCCAAGGAAAGGAGGGTAGTAGTTATCAGAGAACTCTATCTGCCAAGCTACCTTGCTGCCTCAGGAGGCATGCTGCATGCCAGGAGCTCAGACACAATGTTGCATGTAGGCTAGCAAGGCTAGCTTGGTGTTGGGACCATGAACCCTGGTGCTCATTGGTATGGGCATTAACAATACAGCCAGGGGAGCCTTTGAGAATATCACAAGTGGCTACTTGGCTTTGAGGTCAAGGGCAAAAGGTGTGGGGCCCAGCTGGGGTATGTTTGATGATGTGTGGGAAAGACTCAGGTTGGAGTTGATACATCTTGTGAGGCAGCCTCTGTGGCCAGTGTTGCTGGAAGGGCTTTGATCTCTGTGGAGCGTGGACTGCTGAGCAAGAATGGAATTCATCTGACAAAGTGGGGTGAGGATGCCTTGACAACAGGCTTTGTAACCCTGTGAGGAGGGCTTTAAATTATGCTTATTGGGAAAGGGGTTTCATTTTCTGAAAAGAAGGCTGGGGAACAGTGAAAAGCATCTTATATTGCAGGAAACAGCTCTTGCAGAAAGGAGAAGGACTTATCTGACACAAGTATATATAAAAAAATCTCTTTCAAGGTTTACATCTATTTCAGCTTATTTTTATAAGTGTATGCATTTCTTCACATTCGAATCCCAATGGACAGTCAAAGTCCTACAATTTGGCGTTAAAAAATAAATTTTTACACTTGCAATAAAACTTGTATAATCTTTTTCATTAGTGCTCCTTCTGGTACCTCCTTCTGCCAACTCATAGGCAACTGTATGAAGAAAGGTCAGGTCTTGAACTGCTGAATCTGTACAGCAGTGGGCAAAATCCAAGACTTTCAAAGTTGACGGTGGTTTGAATGAAATCTCAAGTGCTGTTTTTCCAAGAACAAAATAGCTCAAATTATCGGGCTGTTTGGCTGTTACTTTCTGTAACACTTATATGTCATTTCTAAAAGGTGAAGAAATACTAAATATCTCTAAAATTTGAGTGTCTGGTGCTGCTGCTGAGTCTTACCAAAATATCCCTGTGCCTTTGGTGCAGAAGGAAGGATACTTAAAAGATACTTAAATTCCAATTGGGTACCTTTGTCTGCTTGTCAACAGGACAAAACGTACAGCTGAAAACCTTCAGATTTGGTACATGCTAGTAATTTTGGAAGAATGATATTTTGTCATAAATTACTTGGAAAATTCTAAAGAGAATGATGTGGATTTTACGTTTTCTTGATTTATCCAAAGATTTCTCAGGCATGTTTTCAAAATAATAGGAACAGCAGCAGTACCAGTAGTAGAAGTGTTTTGTTTGGTAAACATTATAGTAGTATTAATGATGAAAATAAACACAGTTATACACATACATTATTTGTTTGATGAACATCTACTAAAATGAAGCAGCATCAAAATGCTAGAAACATGTCATGATTTTCTTTTCATGAACTTGAGCTTCTGGATGATTTAAAAGGTGATGGGAGAATTATGGCTTGCCAGGAAAATAAGCCAAAATAAATCATGTCTTTATAATATTCTTTAATGTAAAGTGCTCTAGGGAGCATAGAAAATTTAAAGACCCAATGCCTTTTCCTGGAGACATGTTCATCAGAAAATTATAGCATTTAGTTTCAGACTATTTTAAGTTAATTATTTTAAAGTAATGAGATAATCGGCAGGTGATAGTTGGTGAGAGCTAATGGTGAAGTGGTTACTTTGTTATAGACAAATAGTTTTGTAAGCAGTATAAATTTTACATCTCATTTTTAAATTCTTATTTAATGAAGAACTAAGATGCAAGGAATGAATAATATTTCCTATCTGTTGCTATGATGGGCACCTGGCAGGTAGATGACGAGGAGGAGTAAAGCTGGAGAATTAAATAGTGTGTTGGAAGATGTGTTAATTAAACTGTGCTACACTGCCCTAATCTTATGATGCTTTTTTGTTTTTTATTTTTCCCTAGCCTCAGACTATTCGGCAAACTCTTCAAAGGACACTGCAGTATTTTGAGCATCAAGTTATTGGGTAAGTGTTAATTTGAGGTAGTGAAAGGCACATGGTAGTGCTTTCCTTTATGCTTTCAAAGTCACAGCCTGGGCTGACAAGCTTTTTAATTCTCCTCACAAACTGTTAGGGAAGCTCTGGAGTAGCAGCACATACAATGGATATTAGTGATAAACTGCTGCCCAGTCCTTTTTTTTGGTGCAATCCCATCACATCATGACTGCTCCGTTAACAGTGTCATTTCTTGTCTGAGGAGAATAGGGAATCTTTTTTACAAAAGTGTAATATCTACTCCAGTTTGCCTCTCGCAGAGCCAGATGAGATTTCTGGAAAAATTATTTGTTCTGTGAGCTGAGGCACCAATCTTGCAAAATCGTACATAATTTTTTGCTGCATACACCTGTGGTTATATACGTGCTTTTTTGTGTGGGTGGAAGCAGGGCAGGGCAGAAAATCACTTCCTAAGAGTTTATTAAGAAAATTAAGAGATGACTGTGGAGTAAAATGAAGTGATAGCAACTGTCATCATGAAAACCTGAGATATTCTTTCATTGATCAAAATAATCTCCTTACAACCTTTCCTTTACCTACACAAGTATTTTGTTTTTTGCAGACAGCTCACATTTCTAACAGAATACAATGGATGCATGTCTGTAGCCATTAAACGGCAGTGCCATGTGACAAATGAGGAATGCTGTCCTCTGAATTCAAATACAAAGATGTAAGGGAAGTTTTTTTCAAGCTGCATTTAGGGTCTTTTTAGGATTTATGACATTGTTTTGAAGCTCAGTGCACTGGAGGAAATTGTCCTTTGCCTGTTTCTCAATGTTTGGTTAAAATTCAAAGGGAGCCCTAGCTTGGTAGGTGACATTTGCAATGTTAGCATGCCTGAATAGCACCTGAAGGTAAGAGAAGGGAGCCAGTCTTGGCAGATAATTATGATGTCCACCATGGGACAGAGAAAGGGAGAAGCCTTCTGGCTGCTAATATTTTCAGTTGTGAAAAGAAATTGTGTGAATCCTCATGTCAGGAGACTTCTGTGGGTGAGGCAGAGCCTTGTGAAAAGCATGTGTGCAAAAACTGCTGCCTATAATTTATGGCCACATGTGGTTTAGATATTCTTATTTCAATGGACGATGTTTAAGAATGGGACACTCTGGAAACCTGTAATTCCTGATTTATGATGCATTTTGATTCAAGTTTTTGAACATTTGTATAGTTTTAGTAAATCACAGTGAAAGTAGAATCTGTCCATAGGAGATGTTCTATATTGTGCTGCCCTGTGATCCTTACTGCTAGTATGCACTGTGGTGGGCTGCCTTCTGCCAGGCTGAACCTCACTTCTTCACCCCTGCCTCCTTTCCTTCCTTCCTCTGAGCCATGGAGGGCAGTGGGCAATGGGGGCTGAGGTCAGTCATAACAGCTCCTCTTCTTCCTCCACACACTGTTGCTCTGCTCTAACATGAACACTCCTTGGCATATCCCCCTGCTCCAAAGTGGAGCCCTCCACCAATCGCAGGGGAATATCTGATCCTGTGCCTGGAGCACCTCCTCCTCATCCTCCTTTGCTGCCGCTGCTGCTGATGCAGTTGTTTCTCACACTCTTTTGCTGCATTCCTCACATCACCAGGTGGTTCTTTGCCCTTTATTAAACATGCTTTCCCAGAGGCACCACCAACAAAGTTGCTGGGCTCAAGCCATGATCAGCATGGGGCAGCCCCAGCCTTTCCTCACAGAGGCCCATGAAGCCCCACAGCCATTACCTTTGTAATGACACCCTGTACACCATAAATGTTCATTAAATCTCCTGTCCTACTCAAGAGCAGAGGTGAGGAATGGCCATGGTGCCATTCCAGGAAGCCTGTGGTGCAACCTGCAGAGGCCTGGCCTCCTGCTTGTTTGTGGCTTTGGGCTGTGACTTTGAGCTCAGGCACTGGGACAGGACGTGGCCTACTGCTGAAGCAGTAGCCATTTGGCATGGCCTGGTGTCACCAGGGGCCTGGTGAATGGTCACTGTAGAGCGTACTATCAGCCTTTGCTTTGCTCCACGTGGAAGACCTATTTGCTGTTGGAATAACCTGATAGGCAGCTCTGAATCCACCATAGCTTTTTTCACGGGTGCTGGCAAACCAGGTGCTGGGCTTTTCAGGACATGATCAGATGAGAAGTCCAATCCTCAGTGCTGTTCATGATTTATGAAGTATCAACAAAGTATGAAAGCACAGCAAAACTGTTAATAAAATACTCATTTTAGAAATTAAAAATTAAAAATACTCATATTAAAAATCTTCCCTCTGAGCACTGAGGTAAATCAATTACATATTTTGCCAAGAGCATTGTCATTCTGCTGTAATACTTTCTTCACTTGCATTAGCTCCTCTGTCCTCATTATCACCTGCATAAAGCTTTGTTTCAAACATGGTATGAGCTTTGGTTCTATTTCTGTTGGATTAAGGAAAAACAATGCGGCAAAGCTAAATCAAACAGAATAATTTAGATGTCAATTCTTTCCTGTTGGCCTGAGCACATCTCTGTACATTTCAGCAGCGGTGGGATTCTTTTTAGTTTTTCTTTAGCAGGCTATAACACAAATTTCATCTCTTCAGAGGATAATCCACAGAGAAAGCTAGCTTTTATTCTTGCAGTGCTAATGCAATGTGACATAGAAGATTTATTCTTCTTATTAGTTACTCTCCATTGTCTCGTAAACATCTTGCTTGGAGTTTGCTGTACAACTTTGTTAGAGCATCGCAGCAGGAATGACATATGACAGATATGCCTGATACCCTTCGCTTATGCCTGAACCCTTTGGAAACACCTTCTTACTATTGTATTTCTTCTCACTGGAGATAGTATTCCAGATTCTAGTATAATGCCACATGCTATTAATCCAGTGTCATCTGTGTGAGGGTATGTATGAAAGGGATTGATGGGAAGAGGGAAGAGATGGGGAGGCTAGCCACATCATTTATTATCATTTCTGAAAGTTATTTATCTTACATTTGTATAAGGAGTTGATACGTAATTTTTTACTTTTTTACCCTAGTTACAGGGATGCAGAGAAGAACTTTCACAATATATCAAACAGATGCACCTACACAGACTGTGCTGGCAATGAAGAAACTGAAGATGTCTCAGGAATTCTCCAGTGTACAGCTAATGTACTTGGTATGTATTTTTTTAAGGGAATTTGAAAAGTTTATCGACCATCTTATCACCAAGAAAGAACCAAGGCACTGTTGTTCCAACAAAGGAAATTCAGGAAGTAAGCACCTACATAAGTAGCTGATATATCATGTCCTTTTCTACACCTATTTTATGCCTTTGAGGCAATCCAGTCTGATTTTTCAGTGGAGGTGCATTGTGTTATAGAGGGTTGATGTCAGGGAAAGTTAAATGTGGAACTTTCAAAGGGTTTTAGTCAAAGTAAATTTGCATCGATGCAGGAGTGAGTCTTGGAATTGTCTCAGTTAGTGATGTAGGATTTCTGCAGAACAACAGATGCTCTCAGAATCTACAGGTATGCTGGATAGAGGGCTGGATGAACAGCGCAGGAAGTACCATCTACCACCAGTATTGCCCACAAAACTGTTTTCCTTCCTGACAGTAAAAAAAAAAAGTATAAGAAGTGCAGAGCCTGATGCTGAGAATGTAATTTCTAACTTGGGTTGTTTTAACTATTTCACTTCTATGAAAATGACTGTCTTCCTTGTTTAAAGTAAACTTCACAGATCAAGTTTTAACAATTAGGCTATACTTTTTCTAACATTTAAAATCTCTTTGCTTTTCCTTTGGAGGCTTCAGTAAGCTGCTGAAATTAGGGAGGAATGTGCAAAAGATGTAATTTTGGTTCATTGGAAGTTGCCTTTGACCTGGTAATATACAGGATAAACCTGCAGACTTTTTATGGCGTTATGCAGCTAGAATCCTTCTTCAACAGGAGACATAGGACTGAAGTCTGACCTTAAATGATAATTCACAGAATCATAAAATCAGGTCATGGTTTGGCTTAGAAGATGACCTTTAAGATCATCTAGTAAGTTAATTAAAGATGCAATGTACTTTCTGAGTCAGGAGAATAATGTAAGGTCATAGTCTACCCATATTGCAGTGTGAACCACTGTATCCTCCTGACAAAAAATTTCTTTCTTGAGGTTATCTGATTTGTGTGTCAGTCTTTTCTATCTCAAACTGTTAAACAGATGTGGTGCATTCTGTGAAACAGCTTTTGTATTCTTGTTGAGAGATGAATGTTTTCTCAGTGATCAAAGTGTTTTTTTCCTTTGTCAAGTGCCTTATTCTGCAAGATGCTAAGCACCTTCAGGGAGGTTCTGAGTGCCATTAGCTGCTGTTCAAAGCTGTGGGAAGAGGCTGTGCTTGGCACCTTCCATGTTTGGGCCACTAAGAGAACACGCTAAATTGTAAATATGTCCAGAATTAATTACAGTATATTTTTGTTTGCATCTTTAAATGATTGATTACTAACTCTCAGAAAGAAATGCTGTGAATTGTAAGGCAGGACAAAAAGTAATGATTTTATGTAATAACATGTACATATTAATGCTGTTAATAACCCCCTGACAAATTAGATTTTCAGTACTCAGTTCACCATGAAACAATGTATGTGTTCTAAAAATAGTTACTTTTTGGCTTCAGAGTGCTTTTAAATCAATATGTTAGTCCTGATCTCTTAGCATGGCTGAGCGATGATACGTAGCTGGTTTTTCAGTGGTATTCTCACAGTCTGTTGGGGGCAGATCAGCTCATTGAGATCACAGTGTATAAGCAGCATCAGGATGTTACTGTCTTTGGGAATTTGTAAAATGGGTTTTGTTAGAAATAAATTTGCCGGGATTGACTCTTGGAAAAACACTTCTTTTAAAGATAAAATCTGAGTTCACTAACAATGAGCAATAAAACCAGTTCTTCATTGTAATTGTTAGTTCCTTTGGAGGCTGCATAATTAATTCTCACATACAGTTATTTTTCTGGTTGAGTAAGGGTTAGTGAGAGAATTTTTTATGTAAGAAGTACATGACTGAGATGGGTATCTGGAGCAATTGGCATTGCTGAGACAGGAGACAAGAATGAATCTAACTGCGGTGGAGGCTAGAGAGACTGTTGAACCAAATCTAGCACTTGAGTTATTTATAAGAGTGGTAGCAAGGATTCATTGTCTAGGGCTGCAGGGAAGTGTATTCTTACAGATGCTTGGCAGCAACCTCCTGATCTCTTACATTAGATAATGCCAACACAAATCACCTCTCCTGACCCTGTAACTGCCTCTAAAACAGTCATTTGGCATTCCTTATTCATCAGAAGACAGCGAATGCTGAGATCATTAGTAAGCCTAGAAGACTGTGAGCAGATGCTTTGCACCGTGGTCCTGGTGCTCACACTGCTCACAGCACAGTGCTGGCTACATGCTGCACTCCCAGCTCATTGCATGTGATTTATCATGTATGAACACTGAATTTTTCCTCCTGTCAAATCATGACAGAAGTACGATACCATCTTTCTGCAGTGGAAGGGCCTGGTTCTTCTGATTTTCTTGGTAAGTTATTCCTGCAACAAGTCCGGACGTCAATAGAGGTCTTCCTGCTTTAATCTGCAGTAATTAAGGGACCCATGTCCATCATGCTCAAATGCTATGAACCATGCTTGATACCAGATCAGTGGTACAGCTTTCCCTTGTGGTGACAGCTTCTGTGACTGGAATATTTAATTTAACTTAGTGTTATTTTCATAATAGTGCCGACAGCTTATGATAGGCACTGTTTTCTTTAATTGGTGCATGCATACTTTTTACAGTGTCCTTCATAAGCATATCATCCAAAGGAAAAATAATTAACAGTAGGTTGGAAACTGGGCAAAAATAAAAATTCCAGCCTCACAGAGCGCATTTATAAAATTTCTAGATTGAAATAAAATGTTTCAACAAATAAATGCTGGTATGTTTTTATCCTGTTGACCCAGATAATGCCTTTAGCTCACTAGTTAGACTCTGTTCAGAGCAGATTTGTGCTGTTAGACTGCATATGATATACATTTCTACTGCATTTCCTTCCATCTTTTATTCAATTAATAAAATTATTCAATTTTATTCAATTTGTGCAACACAATTGTTTTTAATCTCTTCTAAAAATTTGGCTTCTAAAACCTTTAAAGCCCAAACTTAATTTTTCCTTAAAGAATGCACCGCTTACATCAATGGCAGCTAAGTTAGCTCCACATTTGGACTTAAATTCATTGTACAAAGTTTTCCTGTTAGATATTTTAAACTTACAGATTAGTAATAAAACTCACCTTCTTGATCTTGCTTTTGCTAGTGGTGTGAGGACTTTATGCCTCTGTCATTTCTAAGTGAATAACTTTTTGGGCATCTTCCATGTGAAGGATGATATGCCATGGAGACAAGAATTCTTGGATCTTCTGGTGATGTGGTATATGGAATCCCACATTATAGCCCTGTCCCATAAGGAAGATAAATTGCATACCTAGATTCAACCTCCCTGAGATGCTGAGGAGGAGGTGGAATTCATTGTTGGTGTGGGAATTCAGAGAGCTCTTTCTCTTGGTGAAATTTGCTTGTCACCACTAAAGAAGATATGAGCTCTAGGCTGCTTTATACTGAGCAAATTATGTCATTTCTAGATGTAACCGGCAGGGTTGTTCCTTCATTTAGCGCAAAGAACATAATTCTGTAAAAGTCTTTTGTTCTTTGTACATTTGTCAAAATGGAAGGTCTGTGTTTCCTTTCTGAAACTAAGAAAATCTTGATGCATTTTCTAGTTAAAGAGGAATAAATTTGAGATCATTCTGGTAACTATTTAACAATAGTGGCACGTTGTTGCTGAGAACAACTGCATTTGAGAAGACAGGAAATACACTGAAAAGAAGATATCATGACAGATCTCAGCCTACGATGAGATTAGATCAAGTGATGTAACTGATGATCAAGTGGAAAAGATGGACAAAGGCTTGGCACACTGACTGCTGAGCAGATGCCTGAAAATTGTAAATGCTTACATATTTAAAGCACATAAATTAGTTTCACTTTCCATTTCCTCTGAGCTAACAACTGCAGATAGTAATTAGGATGCAACTAATTTAGGATACACAGCTTGATTTATAATTAAAGTTGTTGGTTTACAAATGGTGTAAAAGGAAATGTTACATGGCCCAGAGGACTGGAGAGACTAATGGATTTTAGTAATACTTGGAACTGCATCCTCAGGGGGGTCAAAGCTTTACACATAAGGCTCCTTTTATTTAGCAGATATTACACTGCACTGACAACACAAAAGTAATCTAAACAAAACCCACATAGATAATGTTATTTAAAAACTGAGATTAATACATCTAAATTAGAAAAGGACAAATGTTGACACCAAATGGCCTTAGACTTTCTGCTGTTCTCAAACCAGAGCTATTTATTGTTGGAAAGCAGATGTACTATCAGTAGATTTTGAGCAGCTTGAAGTTATGATGTACGTTTCCATCTTGTAGAAGTCTATTTATAAATTAGAAGACATTTTGGGCATGATTCATTGACTAACTGTAGGAGTTTGTCATTATTTTAGGTGCTGTGGAGTATCTAGTGTAGCCTATGTCAAACCTTCAAAAATATATAGGCCTTCCACGAGTCCCTTATCCTGGCAGATGTAACTATCTATTAGTCCTTTTGTAGATGTCTTGGATGCCTAATGAAGTTTCAAGTAGGATTAGATTTTTGTATTTATAACATTAGGTTTATATATTTAATCATCTGAATTGAACCTTTTATACATGTGAGGAACTATGAGAGATGATTTTGCATTTCATGGGAAATGTTTTTAGATTTCATTACCATTTCATTCTTTCCAAGAAATGAAGTTCTCCTCTCTATGTAGATTCAAAGACATAGATTTAATGCAAAAGCAAATCTAAAACTGTTTTTACTGCTGTTTGATCTCTAAAGTTAACACAAAGCAAACCGTATCTACCTTATTCTTAGGAAGCATCAATTTACTGATTGTAGTTCTTTGATAAACTCTGTGCAAATAGAAGTAGTGAGGTTTCCAAGATGCAATGGGGGGAACACAATGATTGTTGTGCTTCAGGCAGTTTGGTTTTGACCACAGCTGTTACTGAAAGTACTATATGAGAGAAAAGAAAAAGAACACTGCCTCTTCTTTATAGCTGAGTTGAGCTTTCTGTGTCAGTAATTTGGTGCAGAATCTTTAATGTGTAGCCTGAGCACAGGTGATTGAGTCCTCACTGAGTGCAGTAATTACAAATTTTTTTTAATATAATATTTCTAACCATAATTTGTTGGGGGAAAACTTCAACAACTTTAACAAGGAAAAAAACATCCCATTAAAAATTCAATAAAACAAGCATTAGGGTGAGCAAGCATGAAAAATACTTTTAAATAGTAACTCCCATTTTTGTTTTATGAAAGGTAAGCTATAGGGTACTGTATGATGCTGTAAGAGAAGCACAGTGCAAATTTTACAGTTGTATCAGAGTCATACGTAAAGGCATAAGATGTTATTCTGTTTGTATAAAGGCAGTAAAATGATAATATGAAAAATACTGCCTGAGTTTCCAGGATGATATAAATTCTTTATGATAATCAAGTAAGATCAAAGTCTTTTTTACAGTAATTAGATGCTGGTACTAGGCTCACTTACAAGTCAAATCATGCACCTAACGTACCTTCAGCATTAGCCTGTACACATAAAATTCTTTGTTTTATTGAGAAATAAATGTCGCTTTTCCTACTATTTTTAAATTATACTTTGGAATCAGGAACTGCCACCTGGCTTTGTGTTCAAAAGACTGTTTAGGACAAGATTATATTCATGTCAAAAATCTACTAATACAAAAACATTCGAGAGCTTTTTTTTTTTTTTTTTTTTAACTGAAGGTGACAGAATCATAGAATCACAGAATAGTTGAGGTTGAATGGGACCTCTGGAGATCATCTACCTAGCCCAGCCCTCCTGCTCAAACAGAGAAGTTTTAAACATCTCCAGGGGAGGAGAAACAACCTCTCTGGCCAGCTTGTTCTGCTCTGTCACCCTTACAGTAAAGAACTTTTTCCTGGTGTCTGCTTCAGACAGAGCTTTCTTTGTTTCAGTCTGTGCCCATCACCTCTCATCCTATCAGTGGGCACCACTGAGAAGAGTTGGGCCTAACTCCCACCCTCCTGACATCCTTCTTTTAAATACCCATTGATTAGATCTGCTGCGCCTTATCTACTCCAGGCTAAGCAGGCCCAGTTCCCTCAACCTGTTCTCATATGAGTGATGCTCCAGTTCTATGATCATTTTAATAGCTCTTTGCTTAACTTGCTTCAGGAGCTCCTTGTCCCTCTTGTACTGTGGTATTTGGAACTGGCTGCAGTACTCCAGGCGTGGCCTAATCAGAGCTGAGTAGTGTGGAAGGACAACCTCCCTTGACCTGCTGGCAATATTCTTCCTAATGTGCCTCAGGATACCACTGGACCTCTTGGCCACAAGGGCACATTTCATGGTCCTTGCTATCCACTAGGACTTCTGAGAGCTGTTTTCCATCAGGTCAGCACCCAGCCTGTACTGGTACATGGCGTTATTCCTCCTAAAGTGCAGGACCCTGTACTTGCCAATGTTCAGTTTCCTGAGTTTCTTCTCTGCCCATCTATCCAGCCTATCAAGAGCCTTCTGAAAGGCAGCACAGCGCTTTGGTGTATCGGCCACTCCTTCCAGCTGCCCACTATCCTCTGCCAACTTTCTGAGGAGGCACTCTACCCCTTTATTCAAGTTACTGGTGAATAAGTTGAACAACATTGCACCCAGTATTTACCTTTGGAGGACACCATCAGCTTTGGGCCTCCAACTAAACTGTGCCACTGATCACAGTTGTTGGAACTCTGCCATTCAGCTAATTCTCAATCCACTTCACTGTCCACTCATCTAAAATGCACTTCCTGAGCTTGCCTGTAATAATATTATGGCAGACAGTGCCAAAATCCCTGCTGAAGTCCAGGTTGGTAACATCCACTACTCTTCCTACATCTGTCCAGCCAGCTGTCTGACTGTAGAAGGCAATCAGGTTGATTATGCATGATTTCCCTCTGGTGAATCCATGCTGACTATTCCTGATCACCTTGTTGTGTTCCACATGCTTAGAAATGGCCTCCAGGATGAGCTATGCCATCACCTTTCCAGGAATGGAGGGGAAGCTGACTGGCCTGTAGTTCCCTGCATCCCTCTTCTTGCTCTTTTTGAAGACTGAGGTGACATTTGCTTTCTTGTACTCCTCAGGCACCTCGCCTGATTGCCATGCTCTTTCAGAATGTTTGGGAGTGTTTTCTTTTTGTTGCTGATGTATTGGAAGAGGCCCTTCTTGTTGCCCTGGACATCTGTAGCCAGATTTAATTCCAAATGGGCACTGTCCTTCCTCATCACATTTCTGCATGCAGGATGTTTGTTTTAGGAGGTTGTTTGTGTTTATTTAATTTTCTCAGTATTTCATCATGTCTATTATTAGAGATAAAATTCCTGACTAAAACAGACCAGCAGTTTGGTCTAGCTTGAGCGTACACGTTTTTCTATTCTGAGTTAATCTAATTTTCTGCTGGTACTATGTGTAACTCAATTCAGAACTGGAATGTTTTTAAAAGTAGTGGCACATCCTGGAGTCAGATCATTGACTTGAATATCACTGGATAATTCATGTTGCTTGGAGTTAATATGTTATGTCCAGACTGAACAGACAGTCATCTAGAGCACACAACGGGACCAATCTAAGACAGTCAACAAAATCTTAGGCCAAATACTATGATAAAGCTCTTTTCAAAGATTGTAAAATGAGACTTACCTACGTAGCAGTAGAGTATGGGGTATTGGGTTGTCAGTCCTACATATCCTGCTTTTGTTAGTGCAAATTACTGTTTTAACTGTAATGCTATAATATGCTTGAAAGACAGCTCCTTCACCTATGCTATTGCTATGGGATGTTGCATAGTTGTGTTCCCATACTATTACTTAGAAAAGTAAGATTTAGATGTGTGTATGTTTGTGTATACACGTGAATATGATAACTTCTTAAATTCTTGTTATTAATATCCAATGCTGACATTGCATACGGGTTAGAATTTAATTATTCTGTGGTTATGAGAATTTTTAAGGAAAATGTTACATTACTTTTTTATGCTGATGTAGTAATAATGAGTCAGTAATTGGCATGCTGTTCTCTAAATAGGGATATTAGAAGGCATTATGTACCAGAGGTACTTTCTTTTGGCTTAGCTGATGATCTGACCATCTGTGGGCACAAAAGATCCTGGGAATATTACTGTAATAACCTAGTTTAGTGACCAAAGTTCATTATGAGTAATGGCCCTCAGATGAACTTTCCCAAACTATTACTATTACTTTCTCATGTTGTCCTGTTTATATATGCAATTTCATGAATTTTAATCTGCTATCAATCATGTTGATGGTCCAAACAAAACTCTCATTGCAGATGGTTTGCAAAGGTATGGAATACTCTAATCCCCTGTAAATACTGATCATGCTATCTTTGCCTATGTGCATGGGCCCTGCCTTGATATGATCGAAGGTTATTGTCAGCAAATGACAGATGAGTGACTTCTGTCCTGTTATACCTCTTGGGCATGAAAGTCTCTCATCTCACTATTCTTCCAGATTGTAAAGCCTATAAGTAATCTAAATAAATAATAATAAGTTTGGTGATCCACTGGGATCTTATCAATGTTATAAAGCATGCTGAATACATATTAAAATAAAGGGCCTATTACACCCTGAGGAATGAGATAGTTGCTCTTCATTTCTGTTAGAATTCAGGATCAATTTTAAGGTGTTTCACTGGTTCACTAAAATTTAATAAATTCAATACACTGGGGAACTGTATAATTTATTTATTGCAGGATATTTTTAATTCACATATAGTTTATTTATACTTATTTTCTTCTATCACAGGTTAGTAAAACACAAATATAGCTGATGAATTTTGTAACTATGTTATGTGATATAGGGTTAGTGTCAGATGAGACTTAACAGAGCATATCCTACCTAAAATAAGACAGAAGAAAATGTTTGATAATAATCTGAAAAATATATATTTTTTGTAGTTTAAAAAGAAAATAAAAAACGGGTAGCTTTTGATAAACATTTATATCCAGAGACATCTATTACAGATATTTTATTCCCCTTGTGCAATGCCAGCCTTATCACTTCTGTAAATCAAAACCTTTTGTATTGCTCTGATGGAGACTGGAAATGACATTTAGAGATATAACAGACCTGTCTCAACTAATAGCAGTTTAGAAAGTTCTAAGGGACATGGATTTTTCGGAAGATAGATGAATGTAGAAGCCCGAAATACTGAGGCTTTGTTCTCCTTTTCAGGCAACAAAAAAGAAATAATTCTTTCTTTCTTTCTATTTTCTTACAGTGCTCAGTGTCTATAATGAGAAAAGTATTTTGTCTGTAGAAAAAGACAACAACAGCAACAAAAAAAAAACAAAAAACAGAAAAAAGTGTAAAGTGTATGGCTTTGCACTGCTTATTGAAAGCCGATGGTCTCACTTTGCACTTTTCATTGAAAGCCAAAACCTGCATCCCAGTAACTCATTACTCAAGCTGATAAGAGCTAGGTCCTTTGAGAAACAGCAAACAAGAGGGGCTATAAAAGCAGAAACCTCTCCCGTGTCTGTGTCAGCAATGGCAGGTATACATCATTGGCTGGATGTATTTGCACAATAGACTACATGTGATACAGTTAGGGAAAGTTAAAAATTAGGGAAATTATAGTATGTTCTGGTTTCTAGCAGGGTAGGGGAGACAAGGCAAGTGTAAACCTGACACTTAGCTGGCTAGGATGAGGAGCTGAAAGCATGAGGGATTGCAGTGGCTGGCAAAAGTGACTACTAGAATGAAGCAGTGTGTTTCAGGCATCCATTCAGGTATTCCTAGCTACCATGGAAAACAGTGGTTCCATTGTTAGATAAACAGTGAAAAAAACACTCATAATGGCTTGGAAAAATACTGAGAAAACAGGCAACAGAGGGACGATGTGATACAGTAGCAATACATGTTTTTGACATGAGTGTCTTGTTGTCCTATAGGTCTGAAATTTGAAGAAATGCAAGAAAAATTTGGGGAGGAATTCTTCAATATCTGCTTTGATGAGAATGAGAGAGTTCTTCGAGCTGTAGGTGGGACCCTTCAGGACTTCTTCAATGGCTTTGATGCTTTGCTGGAGCACATTAGAACTTCATTTGGAAGACAGGCCACCCTGGAATCCCCATCTTTCCTATGCAAAGAGCTCCCTGAAGGCAACCTCATGCTTCATTACTTTCATCCACATCAGATTGTGGGGTTTGCAATGGTGGGAATGATAAAGGCAGCAGCAAAGAAAATTTACCGCTTGGACGTGGAAGTAGAACAGGTCACTAACGATAAGCTGTGTTCAGAGGGGACGAACCCGGGTAATTGCAGCTGTCTGACTTTCCTTATCAAAGAACACGAAAATGCAAATATCACAAAAGCACTTCCATCGGGAACTTCCCATTCTCCCTTAGATCTGAGGATTAGTATCAGCACCTTCTGCAGAGCATTCCCCTTTCACCTGATGTTTGATCAAAACATGTTTGTTCTTCAGCTGGGAGAAGGTCTAAGGAAGCAGCTCAGATGTGACACCCACAAAACTCTGAAATTCCAAGACTGCTTTGACATAGTTTCTCCTAAGATCAGTGCCACATTTGAACGAGTCCTCCTGAGGTTATCTACTCCCTTTGTTATTCGGACCAGACTTGAGGATTCTGACTCTGAAAATAAAGACAAGGTAAGAGCATTAATTTGGAAGGGCTAGTGTGCATATGTGTGTGATGAGAGAGGAGTTTTTGTTCAGAAAGAAACATCTAAAGTCCTGAGTATTGTGGAAAGCTCAATTATGTCTTCCAAACAGGGTTAAGTGGTATACCTCAGCCAAGTGAGTACTTTCTTAAGTTATTTGCAAGCTTTGCCTGAGATGCTGTAGCAAATCGTGACATTGCCATTGAGAAAATTCTCTTCAGTGAAGTTGCTTAATTCAGTTTGAATCAGAAGAGTGAGGATTTTTAGAAAATGCCCGTATCTGATCCTTAATTTCACTCCAGCTATATTATGATAACAGTAATAGTTATTAAATAGTTATTAAACCGGGGAATAGCTTTCAATATATTTTCTGAAAGACTCTTGCTGCAGGGCTCACATAGCTACTTTTATATCCTGCTTCCCAATGTGGAAACACTGCTTTTGTCTGTGTTTCTTCTCATCTCTCACCCTGCTTCCAAAGAACCAGAGCTGTAAATGGTACCTGTATCACTTAACACTAGTTTTAATGTTTCCTAGTCATTTAAAATAGTACTTGTCCTCCTACTCTGCCTCTTCCTTCAGTGTTTCAGAAGAGTTACCTCAACTAGTGTGCCCTATATTGAGTTCAGCGTGTCCCATGTGAAATTGTCTTCTAGAATAGACCTCCACAAATACTTGGATGAGAATGTCTTATTGCATATCCTTGAATTCATGGAAAACTTTTTGCTGCAAAGTGAGATCCCAGCTTTATGCACTAACACAATTAATAATTTGTGCTTACATTGAAAGAGTGTGCTTGCGTTCTTTGGAGATACTGCTGTCTTAAGTGAAATCATTACTGATTTTCAGAATTTTTAGGATTTAGTAACAAAAATAGTCAATCCTAATCACACTGGATACTTACCTACCAAATTTCTGCTAAAAGGTGGCACATATACAATTCAGATGATCTGGATATGGCTTGAGAAATTCCACCTCTGCTTTGCTGCTCACACTGGGCCAGTGTCAGAACAGCTCCTGTGATAACAGCATACGGAATTCTGGGTTCTTTTCAAAATATAGCCACTTCTGACAGCAGTAGTGTTTCCACCTTCTCTTTCTCACTGCTCTTTGGCATCAATAAAAATAATTCTGCTTCATTTTCCCCTTGAAACAACATATTGCCCCAAGAGAAGCAAACTGGTACTTCTCATTTTGTATGAATTGATGTATTCAACCTACTTAAAACCACGAGGGATTTTGTTTTTCAGAATATATCCTGAAAGTCACCCGAGCCTGTAATTATGAAAAGAAAATGCACGAAGAGTTAGAAGTTTTAGCTCTGAGCTTCCTTGTGGCATGGTTGTTTATCTTTTGAAAGAGGCTTGTGCCATATTCTTTCCTCCCTGGAGCCTTTCCATCCGTTTCAGGTATCTTCTGCCCTGGGACAGAGTCCCAGCTCCTTGACAACCTTCTGCTCTTCTTGAATCTGCTGTAAATGACTCTGAAGAGGAGTGTGTTGACTCATAGTTTTCCTAATTGTACATTAACAATCAAGCAAACTCACTTTCTTACTTGGACAGGTATTGCATACCCATGGCTTCCTCACATGAGAGGCGTCAGGGAGTGGAGTAGCTGGAGGAAAGTTTAGCAGCCAGCTTAGGAAGAAACTCTGCTTTCAAAAACTTGTTCTGTACCATCAAGCTGAGTCACTATAGGTGAATTATGAATTCAATCAGTGTAGTGCCCAGCTGCCACTCAGGAGTGGGACCCTCTCTGCCTTAAAGCTGTGTAGAGTCAGACCCTGAACACTGAGTGTCAGCATACTAACACAGTGGGAATTTTCATTTCTTGAGAGGCAATTAAAAGGAAAGATCAGTAGAGGAAATCTTTTGTCTGCCAGTAGTTAGGGGTAATTTTTTTATTGAACAGTAAGGTGTAAATGAGAGATAAAATGTTGATGGCAAGGTGCAGGAGACCTGGTGTAAACCTAGTGCTGCAGCTATGGGAACAACAATGTAGAGGAAATTTATTCTGATTCACTGATTTTGTAAGTACTTTCCAAAAGTTTCTGTGAATAATTACGGAATTAAACAAAGCTCAGCATGTGATTTTGCTAGATACTCATTTTTTTTTTTTCCTCTTCAAAATGAAAGGTTGCACAGATTCAAGTCATAATTGCCTTGCTTTCATAGATTTTGAGAGAAGTGACAAGGCAATACTGTTATCTCATGCTGAAGTCCTTAATTTTCTACTGGATAGAAAAAGTAGACAGCTTTGGAAACTTCATGCCATGCTGTACTCCCAAGGCTCAGGTCACTCAAGTATCTCACTTTAGAACTCTTTTCAATAGTTGTTTGGAAGTTGAGTGTTGGACCAGTAGGTCGGTGCTGTGAGCAGGATTCCAGAAACAGTTAGCAGTAACTAGCTTATGTATTTCCCTATTTTTCTGTCACATATGTTTATTCAGTTTTTACTGGAGTTGTGTCCCACTTAAAGTGGTTTCTCTTTTCTTAAAGGACTCTGCTCTGATCTCATTACTTTTCAGACTTGGTTACTTTAAATGGCACTTGAAGGGATGCAACCCAGATGACTGCTGCAGTTTTTAAGCTACTTAGATATCTCACTGCTTTTTCAATAAGAGAAAAAAAATTTTCAAAAGGCTTTGTGGTAAACAGACGACCTTTCAGCCTCTCTTCAAAGTATTTTTATCTTTATTTCAGTGCATAAAATAGATTTTTTTTTTTCAGACTGGCAGTGAGAAAGACAGAATAACAAAATAATTTTAATTTTGGACTTATTCAGCAAAACAAAGTGCAAGGTTTTGCATGTGGGTAAAGGTAATCCCAGATACATATACAGACTGGGAGAAGAAATCATTGAGTACAGCTCTGCTGAGAAGGACTTAGGGGTTCTGGTTGACGAAAAACTTAACATGAGCCAGCAGTGTGCACTTGCAGCCTGGAAGGTCAATGGTATCCTGTGTTCTACCAGAAGAGAGGTGGCCAGCGGGGCGAGGGAGGTGATTGCTCCTCTCTACTATGCCCTCATGAAGCCTCAGCTGGAGTACTGCATCCAGGTCGGGGGCCCACAACACAGGAATGATGTAGAACTGTTGGACAGGGTCCAGAGAAGGGCAACAAAAATGATCCAAGGGCTGGAACACCTCTCCTATGAAGACAGACTGAAGGAACTGGGCTCATTCAGCCTGGAAAAGAGAAGGCTGCAAGATCTCATTGTGGCCTTCCCGTATTTAAAGGGAGTTTATAAACAGGAGGGAAAACAACTTTTTACACAGGTAAATAGTGATAGGACAAGGGGGAATGCTTTTAAACTAAAGGAGGGGAGATTTAAATGTTACGGGAAAGTTTTTTACTGAGTGGTGAGGTGCGGGAACAGATTGCCCAGAGAGGTTGTGGATGCCCTGGAGGTGTTCAAGGCCAGGTTGGATGGGGCCCTGAGCAATCTGATCTAGTACTTGATCTAGTGGCTGGCAGCCCTACCTGTGGCAGGAGGGTTGGGACGTAATAATCCCTGAGGTCCCTTCCAACCCCAGCCATTCTATATGATTCTATGATTCCAGCTCTGTTTTCTGATAAAAGTAAGTCACAAATCATGATCTTTCCTTAACTCAGCACCCAGAGACAAATTTGTCTTGACTTTACAATTGTTATGTGCTTGTCCTACTTATGCAAAGACTCATTTGTGTGTTTTGGTTTACTGTGATTTCAAAGAATTGCAGAACAGTTATGTTGGAGGGGAGCTCTGGAGGTCATCTGGTTATCCCAAAGTTTGATATCTTGTATTTATTACAGCATTCTAAATCTGTGAACTACAGCCTCTTACTTTGGATACTTATTTACTTATTAACAATTGTGGCTGTCTAGTATCTGTACAGCTCTTTAGATGTATAAAAGCTGAATGTGATTGGCCTCTGGGGTTTTTAATTTTCTCATTCAACCAAATCCTTGGTATTTTTGTTGTTTATAGTATGGCACTACCCAGATGCCAAAGGGAGAGCCCTGCTGCTCTACTTATACTAACATTCTGTTGTTTTCTACATTTCATACTAATTTTTAGTCAGTTTCCTTCCTTCCTTCCTCTATTCTTCCTCCCTCCCTCCCTTCCACTGGAGAGCTTCACTTGCATGCATTCATATTTTCCGTATTATGGATATTATCCCTAAACAAGATCACAAATGTTGCGCTTTCTATAGAAACTCATTTTACATCACTCTATCTGGGAACAATTATTTACTGCATCAATCAGAAACACATTTATTGTGAAAATTATCTAGATGGTGTCAATTGTTTGTAGCTTTACACATGGTTACTCTGTAAGAGTTTAATGAA
This sequence comes from Gallus gallus, assembly GCF_016699485.2. Classification (NCBI taxonomy): domain Eukaryota; kingdom Metazoa; phylum Chordata; class Aves; order Galliformes; family Phasianidae; genus Gallus; species Gallus gallus. The sequence goes on from NC_052532.1 coordinate 180,704,632, forward strand.
AGTTAATGGAGTCACGTATGGCGTAAGATATTATTCAAGTTAGGAAAGTAAGGCCTTAACGTATCTGCTAGACTGCTCCACAGCCCCTATCAAGCCCATTCACTGAGATTTCCTTTCCATGGAGACGCCACATGTGAGAGCTTTGTTGGCTGCATGCTTTGTGGCCAGGGCAGTAGCTGCCTGCCTAGTCCTTGGCAGGTCCCCTCACCCAAGCAACTGGCTCAGATGCATTGCTGTGCCCTCCCTGGCAGCATGTCCAGGTGCTCGTACAAAGCAAATGCCATGTTTGCAAACAAGTCTCTCCCTGACTCTCTCACCCATACAGAGAATGTGCTGACATGACTGTTTTAATGTTTTATTTCTGAGCATTACCTAGATTTTTATTGTAACAAGACTGCTCTCTGCCATCTGAGGTTCTGCAGGACTTGTCTTTCTGAAACTGTGACTTGACATGCTTGCTAAAAACAATTAGGTATGAATTAGGTATTACTGCTTTCTCGGCTTAAAGAAAAAAGAAGGTTGAAAGTGAACCATGGAAGAAATTTGGGTCTCTGCCAGACATTCTGCAGCTGTGTTTTCCCTGTACTACTGATCTCCTGTTCTCTTTCAGACTAACAGCTCTTTTCCACCTCTCATACATGGATATTCACTGGCCTTTGACTTGCTGTTAGGCCTCCTTACACTTTAATTCAAAGGCCTTGTTTAACAATAAAACTTGCACCTAAAACTTCACTAACAAAAGTGGTCATAATTTTTCTGGCAGGATGTTTTCCCTTTGCATATGCCATTTTACTAAAATCACAACTTCCCCAGGAATTCAGAAAAATGTTCTGGAAAATAATTGCCTTGTTATGTGTTACAGTATTTTGATATTTAGACTTAAATATTTTTTACTAGGAAAGGCTTTTTTTCATTATAAATTATAATACAGTACCCCCAAAAATATGAAACATTGTTTTTGACAAATACAGTCCTCTTAAAATGTTATACTGCAAGAAGTTCCAGATGCCACATATTATTCAGATTATCAAGAAACACCAACTCTTGTAATGATAAAACATCCAGCAAAATGGAAGTGCCAGCTTTCTATAGATCAGTACTACTGACTGTGCAGGCTGTCTGAGCCAGCACCTCGGCCATTGTCAGTGGAAAGGATTGTGGTAGATGAACTAGACAGCTCCAGCAGGAATTTGTCCCAGTGCACTGATTTAAATTAATTCATAAATAGATAAAAATAAACCAGTCCAGAGCCAAGATTTAAAAAAACTACATATACATTCCCAGGAAGTTAGATTCTATAATGTATAGATGGACATGTAGTAAATGGACAGAACTTTAAACATGCTGATTTACAAACAGTTCATTTGAAAATGTAAGCTGGTTCCGTGGAAGTTGGCGAGGATTTCCTGCATTCATTCCCACTGATCTGTTTAACTGTGAAGTAATAATTCTAGCCTTTCCATGGTATAAGGAACTGCCATCTCTAGGTTAAATATTTCCTTTCAGACACTCAGCTCTGTGTTTGCTAGTTGTGATCAAATCTAAAGTGCATCTGTTCCAGGCAACCTGATCCTCACAGTGACTGACAGATGACGGTTAATGAAAACCATAAGCTTGCAGTATTCTTCAGTGCACCCTCCCGGTTTTAACACTGCAAGGATGAAAGCACATCCTACTGCAGTGATACCCAGAGGGTGGTGCCTCGTAGACCCCACTGGACTACTCCATAATTTTCTTCAGCCCCTTCTGGGCCAGGAAGAATTTATAGCGTCAGCTCTTGTGGATTCCTGTGCCAATAAGGTTTACTGTTTACTAGAAACTGAGTGAAGCTGAGACCTCTCTGGTGGCATGAGACACTTTCAGCCAGGTCAGCAGGGATCCTGTGTGCAGGAAGTCTACTTGCTCATTGCTTCCCCATTGCACTTTGCCATGGTGTTAGAAAAATCTGTAAAAAAAAAAAACTTTTTTTTTTTTTTAAATCCAAGAAGAACACTGTCCTTCATTTTATTTTGAGTCTATTCTTTATCCGCCACTTTTTATTTATATTCTGAGCCAAGTGAATGAAATGAGTGGTCCTGACATTGGCAGACTAATCTTAAACCCACCACACACAACCTTGAAATGTTTTGCCATTGCTCTGTAACTGTTTTTCCTTCTCTCCTAATAAAATTCAAATGAAGTGGCCTGAAAGTCACTTAGCATGAGGGGCATCTGTCACTTATGATCCAGAAATTCTAATTTTTCCCAGAGCTGATTTATTCACAGTCAGTCAGCCTTTGACACTAAGCTCCCATTTCTTTGCAGGCTCCTAGAGCTCTCAGAATCAAATTGCGTCTTCACTTTCTTCTGATACTAATATCCCACTCGTTTGCTTGTCAAATTGTGTTTAGACTTTGATGGATTTCAAGATGAATTGGATTGGCTGCCTTGACAGCTACTAGGGACCATGATGGGTTATGAGAAACAATAGATGACATGACTTTCTCAACTCACTAACAGCTGTGCATTGGAGAACTTATAATAACACTGTGAAAGTGGCCCAGAGTTTTTAACATTTCTTCTTCAAGAAAGCCAATGAAAATGTCATTTTAAAAATGTTTTCAGTGGCAGGACTTGAATAAGTCTAACAGTCTACAGATAAAATTCTCACTTCTTTCCATTAGCTGAAAACCAAATAAACTGTTTGGAAATTATTTTGTGGAGTCAAGTGGCTATTAAATCAATTTGACTCTATGGTGAACTCTGCCCTCTTATGATTTGCATTATTTTTCTGTGATAAGGAAGCCCCTTGCACATGAAAATGTCCATCTTTCTATAACTGACAGAAAGCATTTGAATGGGTTTCTAAATTACAGTGTCATAACTGAAACGAGAGAAACAATTCATTAAGTTTTACATTATACAGTAAGAACACTCAGACAGAACTTGGTTTGGTTTTCAGGAATGTACTTTTTAAACTCTCTCTTCTAGTGACAAAATTAATTATTGGTTATTTACAGTGTATTTTTTATCTTTTCCCTCATTTTCTCATGTGAATTCTCAAGTGACTGTGCTTTCCCTGGCATCACGGTCCTCTAATCTGAGTAGGTGTGATATCAAAAAGGCCATTTTCCTTGGCATGGTTGAATTAAAGTAAAAAGATTAGATCACTCTTTACGTTCCTTCATCTCTAACAGTTCTTTCTGGGCAATACGTGTAGTCAAGCTAAGTCGTTCTGTGTGTCTCTTCACAGAGGCTGAATTGCCCTTAAAATGAAGAGGCAAAGCCCGAGTATCACTCTCTGTGCTGATGGATTTTGTGTGGGAGGTCCCATGAGAGCATGATAGGAAATCAGAGGCTGTGTGAACTCCTGAGTGTGCCTCTGAGCATAAACACTCAGCTCACTGCTGTGGTGCAGTGAATGTGAGCCCGGCACTCTGTGTCAGCGGTTTTCAGTTACAAGGTCACTTCTATGCAGCACATGCCAAATGCCCCCCGCTGACCTGGAATCCTGCTGAATTGTGCCAGATTCTGCACCTGGCATGGGACAGCCTTGGGTTGATGTATGGACTAGGGGATGAGAGGCTGCATGGCAGCCCCGTGGAAAGTGATCTGTGGGTTCTGGTCATCAGCAAGTTGAATGTGAGTCAGCAGTGTGCCCTGGGGTGCCCCAGGCCCAGCGCTGCCACTGGACTGGGAGAGGGGTTGTGCCCTCTGCTCTGTACTGTGCGGCCTCACCTCTGGCACTGGGTGCAGGTTTGGGCCCACAGTATAAGAAGGGCGTAAAGCTATAAGGGAGAGTTCAAAGGAGGCAACAAAGATGGGTAATGACTTGGAGGGTAAAGGAGCAGCTGAGGTGCCTGGGTGTGCTCAGCCCAGAGCAGAGCAGGCTGAGGGGAGGCCTCATGGCGGCTGCAGCTCCTCACAGGGAGTGGAGGGGCAGCACTGAGCTCTGCTCTGTGTGACAGTGACAGGGCCCGAGGGAACGGCATGGAGCTGTGTTAGGGGAGGGGCAGCTGGGGGTGAGGGAAAGGGTCTGCACCAGAGGGCGGTGGGCATGGAACAGCCTGCCCAGGGCAGTGAGCACGGCCCCGAGCTGCTGGAGTTGAGGGAGCATTTGGGCAACACCCTCAGTCAGAGGGTTTGAATTTTAGGTGGTTGTGTTTGAATATGGGAGTTGGACTCAGTGACTGATCACTGAGGGACCTCTTCAGCTTGGGATATCCTATGGTTATATGATTCTATGACCCTGCTCCTACAGCATGCTCCTTGTCTCGATTACTTCAGGTTACCCGTAGAGTGGCCCTGTGTGGCCAAAGAGTCCAGGGAGTCGAAAGGCACATTCCCACTTCTGCCTTCCACATTTTGTTTTGCCTTGAAGTCTCAGATAAGGACAGTGGTCTCCTATTTGGTCTTGAGTGTAGCTTGGTAGTTTTGGACTTGTGTTGGACTTTCAGCTTTGGGTCATCAAATCCTATCTTATGTGTATCTAATCTTCTCAGCTTGTACTGTAATAGTGCATAATGTCTCTAAATATTGCAATTTCTTTATGTTCACTGCACACACATCTTGTCCTGGATTGATCATGCTTTATTTCCACTGAGGCAAAGGTATGAATTATTGAAAATGTTTGTTTTGTCAGCCACGGACCTAAGCAGAATAGACAGCTGACAGCAAATTGTTTTTCATGTGATTTGTCCCACTTTTTGATTTCTTTTTCATTCGAGGAACTTAACTGAGACAAACATAATCAATTTTGGGGTTGGAAACTTAGAGAAAAAGAGTGCTACCATGATGCAACACCTAGCTTATTTTGCGTGTTTCTCCACTAAGAATCATTAGTGGTTGTATGAAAGAGCAAGATAATAGTGATTTGCAAAAGTCAGGATTCACAAATATGACTTGTAAAAGCCAGGTGCTGATTTCCTAATATGTAGGTGCAGTGTTTCTGTAATCTTTGAGCAATAATGACAACCTTAGTGGATGCAGAGTGGAAATGGTGATGTGAATGAGTTTGACTGGGTCACGTTGTGCTGCCTTTTAGAATGAGTGAGTGTGTGTGATATTTAACCTGCTCCATTCTCCTCAGTCTTCCAAGGGCAATGACTGACAGTCTCAATAACAGCATACCACCTATCGCCAGGCAAATGGTCCCTTCCTGCAGTTCTAATGAGCATTTTAGCGCACCTTTTGCTGCAAGGAAAAGGCCTGCTGAGGAAGCCAGGAGTATTCTCTCAGGAAGAGTGAGCCTTTCCCTTGCAGTTCTTTTCACTGCAGAGAATGGAGTTAATATCCAATCATGTAGCCCGGCCAGGCAGACCAGTGCTTGGATGTCTATGGATGTGCTGCTCTGGCTGTATTCCTTCAGCACGAAGTTATGTCAGTACTCAATATATTAGATGTAGGAGTTACACAAGCCACGAAATACTGCTTAGGTGGAACGCAGATATGTGCCAAGGTTCTTCTGCATATGCTAAGTTGTAAAAGGGGGAAAAAATAAAAATACAAAGTTCTGTAATGTGCTGTCTTGAGTTTCACTCAATTTTTTGTAGTTTGTCTAATTCATGTTTTTTTTTTTTTAATTTGCTTTTTATAGCTGTACATATTCATGTTCTCTTCTCTTGTCTGTGATACAATTTCTTTAAAAAAACTATTAAAAAAACAGTAACATTTTTGTTAAAGACAGTGAAATCAGTTAACCCATAAAATAGTGTTTATGTTATTTGTTTCTACCTTTGGCTTTTGTCAGTAAGGATTTAGAATAAGTATCTGAAAAGACAGTTAAATATCCTTTATCCACTGACCCAGAACACATGTGAGATGTCCCTAATACAAATTTTTCTCCTATATTATTTCAAAACTGAATGAACTTGTTCCTCTTTATGATTGCATGCAAACAATAAATGTTTGTTACTTTGACACCACGGATGGAAGGTAACATTTTGCAATTCAGTCTTAGGTGAAGAAGCATTCAAATATTAAGTTGAACACTTTGACGAGTACAGTGTCTAATTCCCTTGTGAGTGTAATTTATTTTATGATATTTGTAATGCTCTTTCTTTGCTTCAAAGAAGTGGAATTGATTTGCTTGTTCACACTGTACAGCAGCTTTTTCGTAATGATACTTAACTGTGAGATCACTGGCAGAGCAGGTCTGTGCAGCTTTTACAGGAATATAAACATATTTTATTTTCATTTTTGCATTGCCTTTCTCTTTCTTTAAAAATACATAAATTGAATCCTTTTTGCCTTACCTATGTGTATAAAGTTATTGTACCTAAAGCGAGCTCTCATGAGCATATGATTTGATCTGCATAAATAAGGATTTCAGCAAGGAATTGCTATGTCTTTCCCACAGCGTTTTCCTATGAATGTGCCAGTGGCTTTAGTAGATTACTGTTGTGGCTGGAGTTGGTAGGATGTGATCACGTCACTTCTCAGTATTTGAGTCTAGTACTTCCAACCTCAGATGTTGAACTGGTAGCTTAAGAAATATTCCAATGAAAACATGGTTTTACTGGATCCTTCATATGACAGTACAGATACTATTACCAAATTTTTCACAAAAGATGCCTTATGTTGACAAATTACAAAGATGACTACTTCTGAAAATCATCAAATAGAAGCTTGGAGCATAAAAAACTTCAGTCTTTGCCGTATTTGGGAGAATTTGAACAATCATCCAAAATTTGCAAACAATCCATTAAAAAATCTATTCCTGAAGCAGATACTTTACCGGGCAATGACATTCAAGTGAGGATAACTTCAGAAACTTTCTGCTGTGGCTGTTCAAGGGCCACAATGTTAGTCACAAAAGAAAAGCAAAGGCATGTTGACTGGATCGAGCAAGAAAGAAAAATCTATGCAAAATTACTTTTTTGTGTGTGTAGTGAGAGAAGGGCATAAGCCCAGCAACTCAGTATGCTGTTGTTCTGGTTCTGTATGAGAAGAGGAGGTTGGTGATGCTACAGAAAAGCCATGAAGTGTGGCTTTGGGGCTCAGGTGTGTCCCCTCCTTCCACTGATGCTGAGGACCACGGCTGTTTAAATACATCTTTTAATCTTTCCCCCAAAAAGTGTGTGGGATGATTTCATTCATCAAGCAGCTTTTCTTTGTCTGCATTATTTTGCTTAGGAAGGGATGATACTCACTTTGATAAAGCCTGATTTATTACATTAGTTCAGAAATTTCATGGGGAATGGTCAATGAATTCTAAATTAATTACATTTTAAATGCATTACCTATGTATAAAAGAGCTTATGCCTTTTTGTTTTGGTTTGTTTGTTTGTTTGTTTGTTTTTTTGCAAAACCTTCAATTCAGCTTTCTGCTGTGTTACCTCAGAGACATCCAGCAGAGGGAATGTTTGAGTGGGTTATGCCTGGGTATAATTCTCAGCTGTGACTTCTGTGGCTCTGAGTCGTTTGCAGTGCAGGTTTTTGGATGACTCCCCTTTGAAAGTTCTTTCTGCCTCGATGGGCATTGTTCCTGGCAGAAGTCAGGCAAAAAGAATGAAGAGATCTCCTGCCTATTCCCAGAGTTCTGTTATGCCAGTGAAAGGAGAGCAACCAAGAAAAGAACAGGAGAGGCTGTATTTCAGCTCCACTGAAACCCAAGGGTAAAAATATTTGCTTGGCAAATATTAAAGGAGATACTTCATACTGAAAGAACTTTGATTTTTCAGCTTTATTGAATTGTATTTGTTTTCTCATGATAACGAAAAATATGCTTTGAAATACTGACAACTGCAGTGATGTGAGCTCTGTGCAGTGTTTAATTTTCTGATGGAAGAAGCATAAAACATATTAAAAGGATACTGAATTTTCTTGTCTGTCTCAGTGGACTGCTCATTCAGTCTATTTCCTCTTTGTTCATGAAGGCTTCAAATTCCGTTATTGGATAACTTCTGTTTTGGATCTCGAACATCAAGTTTCTGGCATTTGTTCCTGGGAATATGGGGATAAAATAGCTGAGAATATTTTCTGTCAGCCAAAAATGCAGAGCCATCTGAGAGATTTCCTAGCTATGTTCAGCAGCACCAGAGGGTACTGAAAGACTTTCAGGGCCATTTTGGGTGACGGAGAAGTCCACAGAGAATTCTGGGGACATGGGAATAACATTGACAAATCCATCAGTATTCAAAAATAACTGACTTATTTGTTCCAATTCTGCTTTTTCCCATGATGTCATATAATCATATATGGGCTCACTGAATGTGTTCAACACACCGGGGTATCAGACCGAACTAGCAGAACTGGCAGGACCATCCTACTATCCCACCATCTGCGCTGTCCAGAAATCCCAAGTTGCTTTTAGTAGAATATCTTGAGAACAACTGTAACAACAGAAACAACAATTCATTTGATGAGTGTTGGTGTCGTGAGGTTTGCCAAAGAGAAGAAATGAGAAGTGCCAGCAGATGTGGTCAGGATCTCCTGACCCCTAGATGGTAACATAAATCAAGCTACAATCTAATCCAGGTGTATCATCCTGATACTATTGGCCAAAAATTTAATACTTGCGTTTGGGAGAAATAAATCTTCTTTCCTGATTTGTCTTATCATTTTTCTTCAGCCTGGTTTCAATAGGATTACTTTTGGAGAAGTATTATTTTGAGTCAGGAGAGCAATATAGCCTTTAGTTTGAAATTAAATTGCAGAAAATAAATTTGTTGGCTGCTCCTAGAAATGTCTTGAGCATGAAACTCCTTTGGTAGCAGAAGTTGTCCATATGGCATGTTCAGGGAATTAGACTTTTATTTCTAAATAGGAGTCTTCAACTTCATCAATACTATATTGCAGGGTTTTTTTTTAGAGCTTGAAAGAGACTATCATAAATAATTATCCTTTAAAAAACACCTTCTTTTTTTTTCTCTCTATAAGGTTAATTCACTACTCAACAAACTGTGACTTTAAAAATTGTATAAACTGTATCTTTCTCTGTGTGCTAATTTGGTTGACACCTTAAGGCTCATTTCTGTAGTTGATGTAGAAGTAGGCACTGTAGTATTCATGTTGGCTGTTTGGCTTAGGAGTGCTGCAAGATTAACACCACTGTAGGACAACGGCCTATGCAGGGTCAGCAGGAAAACAACTTCCCAAGGGTCTCAGGGCACAGCAATGTTCATAAATTCTCCCAGAGTGTGAGCTGCTGGTTGAGAGTTAATAAACTTAGAAAAGTATTGTTTCCAGACTGATGATGGTGGGAAAGGGATGTTGTAGATCTGGATGAAGTCTTCTTTTTTCTGCTGATAGCTCCATTTCAGGGCTCAGGCTTTTTTGGTGTTTCAGATGAGTGAAGACCACTGCTGCCTGCCTAAGTCTTGCAGCAGTGCTGCTTTTTTTCCAATTGTTATACAAGTGTTTTGTTCCAGTCTGCCAGTCCCAGCTTTGTTGCAGCTGAGCATCCATGAAGCAAATCAGTCATATTCTGTATTGGCAAATAGCTAACCCTACTTCCTTTCAAAAGACAGATGTGATGGAGAAAAAGTATGTATTTTAGAGTAATTTTTAAAACAAACTGTATTAATCAGTAAATGAGCTGGCTGTATGTGAAGCAAACATCATATCTGTCTTGTGCACTGGTGGGACCTTCTCTCTCACCTGCTCTCGTGCCCTCCTCACCTGCATGACGACCTCTTTGACCAGGTTCATGGCTCTGCTCTTTACTGGCTGTCTAGTGTATCTGGGCTAATGATCTGAGCATTGCCAGGAAATGTTTGGAGACTATATGAGGAATTATTTGTAATTATGAGATGCTCCTTGGCATGATTTCTGTCTAGTGCCAGTTAATAATTTCCCAAACATTTCCTGGACAAGAGTCAGGAGTTTGCATGGACAGTAGATGTTTCCCAGGAGAATTCTGCATGTGACCTGTTCTTCTAGAAAAGTGAAGTAGTTCAGTCATGTGGATCCAGGAGTTCCTGATGAAACACCTGAGAGATGAGATATGCACCCCATGCTTAACTCCAGCAGATGCAAGAGGCAGCCTGCCCCTGTAGAGGCAGGTTTGTGCAGCCAGGGACGTCTTTTCCCTATGCCTGCCTCTCTGCAAGCATGCTGATCTGTGCCCCTGGCACTTTGCCTGCTGGGAACAACTGATACGTACAATTAGTTACCATCTGTACAAGACATCACTTTTAGCTACTACACTGGATCACTCTTCTTCTTGCTGCATTTCAGATTCTAATTCTTTTCTTCCCAGGCCATCCCACCTCACTGCTGGTGCTGCAGCTGTTCAGTGTTGGTCCTCATCTAGACCTAGAGAAGTCCAGTAGGCCCTTTAGTACCATCTGCCCGTCACAATATTAAGTTTCCTCCTAAAGGAAAAAAAAAAGAAAAGTGTTCACAGAACATAAAATGTTGGTGAGTTTGTAAACTGTTTTGGATCCAACAACTGACTGCTTTTCTCCATTACAAAATTCAGTGGTGATGCACTGTTAAAGCATTTATGGAGTTCTTCAGGATTTCACTGATGAGTTTTAGGCAATCTGTGTGCTGGCAACATTATCTAAATGCTTTCAGTTTGAAATTTTGGTCTAAAGATGAGATCCTTCAAGTGTATGCAAGTGGATAAGATGCTGTCTGGGAGAGGCTCAGTCTCTCAGATAAGTGCCCCTACATATATTTTCTATTTGCCATATATTTCTTATACTCAAGCATTAAGCAGAAGGTGCTGAGGATGATGCCTGTAGGTAGATATGTAGGATGATGTGGTCTCCGCATCAGATTGCTCAGATTCTAAGCAGAGACTGAAGGAAAAAATAGAACATGCTCATATGTCATTGTTGAGCACAGGTATATATATGTTCATTTTGCGGTTTAAGCTTGGTTGACTACAATTCTGTATATAACATAGTCATTTGTGATTCAATTTCTGACATAAAACTTGCTCTGTTATTGTTATATTGTTTTCATAAATGCCACAGCCCTTACTTTTCTAGTATCTTCTGCCTGTCCATGGGAGAAACACCCAGAGCTGATGCCTGAGCCACCTCACTGCCTCCCGGTGCTTACATCTATGGGGAAGAAGCCCAGAAAGTGTAGGTCCCCTGCAGCAGTAGGAATACTGGGACAGGGGAGGTTTAGGTTGGATATTAGGAGGAAGTTTTTCACACAGAGAGTGGTGACGCACTGGAAGAGGTTGCCCAAGGAGGTTGTGGATGCCCCATCCGTGGAGGCATTCAAAGCCAGGCTGGATGTGGCTCTGGGCAGCCTGGTCTGGTGGTTGGTGACCCTGCACATAGTAGGGGGGTTGAAACTTGATGATCATTATGGTCCTTTTCAACCCAGGCCATTCTCTGATGCTATGTTTCTATGAATACAAGGAAGATAGGCACAGAATTTCTCAGGACAAGAACTTTCTTTTTGATGACACTTACAACTACCATATATTTTTGACCAAAATGTTCTGGGACATGTTCTTCTCTCTTTATTTTGACCACCTTCTCATCCTATTGTAACCACTTCCAGTTTATCTGTGTTTCACCAGCAGTCTGGAGAGGGGGAATCCTCTCCCTTCAGTGCACAAGGCCTTCTTGCACAGTGTAGTTCTGCTTGAACACCACCCTGCTATGGTTCTTTGCCAAGAGAAGCTGTGGATGCCCCAAGGCATTCAAGGCCAGGTTGGATGGGGACCTGGGCTGCCTGATCTGGTGGGCAGCAGCCCGGCCCACAGCTGGGGGTTAGAGTTGGTGATCTTTAAGGTCCCCTCTAGCTTAAGCCATTCTATGATTCTACAGAGTCTCCAGGTCTTTGTTGGATGCTTGCACGCAGCCCTTTCTGAAAGGAGAACTGAGTGACACTTTTCCTGGCCGTGCAACATTCCAACTGATGTCAGAAGGAGGTAGCTACCAGATTAGAAGCAGCCTCGTGCTTCCCTCTGTTAATTGCTTTCTGCAGTGTATTATTACAGCAAACATTAGTGGTTGCTGATGAAATGGAGCTTTTGCACATGACTGGGAAAGCGGAAGGATTACCTACAGAGGAAAAACAGATACCATTTTGTAAGAAGCTGGAATGTTATTTACATTTTTAGGATTCCTTCATGTGTTAATTGCAGCTGCTGAGCTGAAAACTGTACAGATGATCAGGATGAACAGCATTTGATAATCTGCTATAGAATTAAAAAAGTGATGCTTCCCAATTCCTGCATATATTAAAAAGCATATGAGGTTTGCGTCTTTGAAAGAAGGGCTGTGTGAATCATAAAAAATGCCTTGGGAGTTTTAAGCTTAACAGATCTTTCCCCATGTAATTCTACAAGCATTTATATTTGCAGGGAGTAATCCACCTAAAGGCTGCCTGGTGCTTTCCTACTTGTTAGAGAAAATAAACAGAAATAAGGCATTCTGCTGAGCAGGACTGATATCCTGCAGTGGATTATAAAGGACTTCCAGAAAACCTGTCTTTCCTCTAGCAGAAGGGAATGAGAAAGAATGAGAAATGTGTTTCATTTGTATGTTTATTCACTTTAAAGAATGTGTCAATAAAGGATATTTGTCAATCTGCTACCGCAGATATGTGAGAAGAGCCTAATAAGGTAACTGTTCTTGTTCAGGATAATGATCCAGATTTAAAATAACTTCTCCTCGAGGAACAGGAGGGGGAGGATTGTTTTAAACTGGAATCAGAAACAACCTGAGAAGTTTATCTGAGTGTCCTACTTACTGGGACCCATTTACTGTGAACGTGTTTGTTATAAATTATTTTTCTAAAACAGTGGGACTTGGGTAAAGCTAAGATGCTATAGTGAGGGAACAAATGAGTTCCTACACAGGCAATAAAGAGGCTGACAGCCAGTCGAAATCCTGTACTTGACATGGCACAAAAATCTGATGTACAAAGAATTAGCTAATATTGATCTTCATAGGTAGCAAAGTCCTCTCTCCACTTAAATGCAACAGGATTTATGCAAATGACTTCAAAGAAGGCAGGATTGTTACTGAGGTATTCAGTGAGATGATTACAGACAAAAAATGCATTCCTTTACATAGTCAACTGCTGGAACCAAAGAAGAGCTGTACTGTAAAGCAGAAAGTCAAACTGTAATTCAGAAAGTCTGATTTTCTGTTATTGTGAATTTTTTTAAGAGATTAAGGGCAGTTATTTGGTTGCCTTTCTTTCTTATCTGCTTTGCACAGGAGTCCAAAAAAAAGAGGTGAAGAAATATATTTTTACTCTCAGAGCGCAATGCTGTTGGTGTACCTTTGTGCTTACCTTTCAAGTGTCAAATTGCTTGATTTTCCTTATAGTTTATCACTGAAGGGTTTGCATTTACTACTTTATGGATTTCTGCTAAGTAAATAAGAACACAACAGCAAGGTCATACCATTGTTGATATTTGGAAATTCAGAATTTTCTTACTTTTTTCTTTTTCTGATAGAAGAATTTTTTAACTATATGAACATAGGTAGGAGGTTGGACTAGATGATCTCAAAGGTCTTTTTCAACCTTAATGATTCCATGACCCTATGATAATATTTTAAAATTATAATTTTGGTTGATGTAAAATATGGGATTTGGCCATTTTTACTTTTGGAAGAAAGAACAGTATCTGCAATCTTTATTTATACTATACTAATACTATACTATACTATACTATACTATACTATACTATACTATACTATACTATACTATACTATACCATTTAGGTAGTCATGCTATGTGTATAGGAGAGCACAGTGTGCTTTCTGCAGATGTTCTGGTAATATATGAACAAAATGGACACAGGGCTCTGAGATCACATATATAATTGTTAAACATGCTTATATTAGGAAATGCACTGATAAATTAAAAATGAGTGTAGATGTTATGAGTACACATTGCAAGGACGTGTAGCATACCTGTGTCCTGTTTAGACATTTATAAAATTTTAGTTTTGAAGTGTTTGCCTGTCAGTATCAAGTGAAAAAACTTATTTGCTCTGTTGCTAAATAAAATCTTATTTATTTCTGATATATTTAGAACCTGATAAGCCATTTGAGGTGTACTGAAGTCTGTAAGTGTATTTGAAGTTTCATCGTTAGTTAGCAGATGAGGTCAGTTTGTATTGATATCAGTACTGACTGGCAAATTTCTATGACGTTCTTACAAGGTAGGTTTAATTAGAAATTTAAAATGATTTCTTCTCTTTTTTTTTTTTTAACACAAGTCTCTTGACTAGTATATATACCTTCTTAGCATACAACTTTTCTTGCAGGTTGAGTTCTGAAAAATGGTCCAATTTTGTGTAATTGACTAGAAGGCTGTATATATTACACACTGTACCATTCTAAGCAGAGTGGAGCTATTATAACTTTATTTTTAAAATTTAAGCCACGATATAAACAAATATCCTTTATTTGAAAAACATGTTCTGAGCCTCTTCATAGTAATTCCTTTGAGCAAGGACCTATGAGAGAAAAGTTCTAGCTTTAGAGAAGCTTGTGATGCTCAGCACCTGGTCTCAGTCTGCATGGCCAACAGGCACCTGGTAGTGCACCACAAGTAAGAAAGCTGAGGCTTTAGAAGGAGAAATGTTTCTCTTTTTACTTCCTTATGCCCACATTGCAGGTCTGACATAAGTTGCATTGATGTGCCATGTTTCTTAGAAGTTCTCCTCATTAAAAATAATTGATGCAATAAGCAGGAAGGAAAAAAAAAAACAGAAAAAAATGTTTTAAAGGACAAAGTTTTTTTCATTTAACTTGACGGCTAAAGTTATACAATTTAACATTTTATGTGTTTGTTCAGTTATGATGTTACCCTACAAGTATTATTTGTATATGAATGAAATCTTTCACAGAGAAGATAAGCTGTAGTAATAAATATGGAGTTTGAGCAAGTTGATGTTTGTCCATTTCAGAAGTCCAATAAGAACAAAATGTTTGCTTTGTTTTGGTATGAAATTGTTGGCTAAATACAACATCACATGATAAGCTATGCTATGTGTTGATATAAGGCCAAAGCAGCAGTCCTGATTTCATTTTCACAGTCCAAAACATTTGAGGTCTGTTCTCACATCCAGTCAGCAAAGACCTTGAACTGAATCTGTTGCTGTGACAATAGAAAGTCTTCCCAGTGAAAACTCTTAAAAATATCTAAGAAAACTTTAACATAGCTAAACACAGTAAGATTTATATATATATTTAAAAATTATCTTTGAATTCAATGACAAACAAGTATTTGGAAACAAACAAACAAACACACACACAAAAAACCCACTGAAAATGTTGTAAGATGCTGCCAGAACAACGAAGCACAATAGTAAAACGTTAGTACATAATGAATGCCAAAGACAGGCATGGCTGAATACTTTTAATAAAAGTGGCTGCCATACAGAGTCATTCTCTAGAATGGAATCTGTTGGAAGAAAAGACAATAGAAAATGAATGTATAATAGCATATCTAATATTTTTGAAATATAGAGGAGGAATAGCCTCTGTATTTTTCATTTGTAGGTTTGTCTGCAAAGTCAAGCCTTTAAAAGCAGAATACCATATGAAATCACGATCATCATAGCAATGTGCTATGCTGTGTTCTTGCATGAATATTTGGCCTAGTGTGTGGAACTAGTAATGTGGGCTGGCAGATACATATGTACTTCCTTTTTGTTCTCTTGACAACTCTGTTCTTAACCTAGATTTTAGTTCCTACTCTAGGTTTACCCAGTCTAGATCTATCATTTATGCAGTATAAAGCTACATTTAACCCATGCTTTTTCTGTCTTGGAATTTTCTTACAACATGAATTTTGAAAGGGATACAGTAAGTGAGGATAAAAATAACTTTTTTGCTCATGAATTAAAGTAGCTTAGCTTTCAGTTTGCATTGAGAATGCGGAGAGTGTGAGCTAATTCCAGTTATTTTGCAGACTGTATGGGCAAGGCCCTACTGAGACAGCCCCAATCATCTCCTCCTCAGATAGGTCTCCTCAGGTGTATTAACAGTGAAATTGAGTCTTGCATAAAACAAAGCTCTGCTCATAGCTCTTTCCAAGATAAATCTGAAGTGCTGGAACTGCAGTCTCTCCTTTAATTCTTTGTTCACTTTGATTTAATGAAATAAGTAATATTTTTGAATCACCATTAATGACGGTATGGAGCACAACCCGTTTCAGACAGAGTGTAAAGGGATAAACAGAATTTAATATAAAATCATGAGCTTCATATTCAACAGAGAAAAAAGTGTAATACGGAATTTACTTTTTTTTTGAGGAAGCATAATTTTTTTTTCTCTGTTAATATAGCACAACAGAATACCAGTCTAATTAATTCATTTCCTAGGCATGCTAAAGCATCAAAAATGATAAACTTAATGGATGAAACTACAGAATCAAGGAAGGTGTCACAGAATCATAGAACTGTAGAATCATGGAATGGCTTGGCTTAGAAGGGACCTCAAAGATCATTCAGTTCCAACCCCTCTGCCATGGGCAGCATTGCCAACCACTAAATAAGGCACCAAATCAAGGCTGCCCAGGGCCCCATCCACCCTGGCCTCGAACACTTCCAGGGATGGGGCATCCACAGCTTTTCTGGGCAGCCTGTGCCAGTATCTCACCACCCTCTGAGTAAAGATTTTCCCCCTGATGTCTAATCTAAACCTCCTTTCTTGTAGTTTAAAACGTTTTCCCCTTGTCTTATCGCTATCTACCCATGTAAAAATTTGATCTCCCTCCTGTTCAGAAGCTCTCTTTAAATACTAGAAGGCTATCTCCTCTCCAGGTTGAATAAGCCCATTTCCCTCAGCCTGTTTTCATAGGAGAGGTGCTCCAGCCCTCTGATCATCCTTGTGATCCTCCTGTGGACCCGCTCCAACAGCTCCACATCCCTCCTGTACTGGGGGCCCCAGGCCTGTATGCACCAAGTGGGGCCTCATGAGGGTGGAGCAGAGAGGAACTATCACCTCCCTCTCTTTGCTGCCACCGTTCTCTTATTGCAGCCCAGGATACTGTTGGCCTTCTGGGTTGCAGGAGCACGCTGCTGGTTCATGTCCAGCTTTTCATCCACGAGCACCCTCAAGTCCTTTGGAGCAGAGCTGCACTCGATGACTCCTTCTCTTGGTCTATACACATACCTGGGATTGCCCCACCTTGTACTTGACCTTGCTGAATCTCATTAGATTTACATGGGCCTACTTTTCATGCTTGTAAGATGTCCTTCATGGACTTTCTTAAGAATTTCCACCCTCATACCAAAATTTATAAACATTAGCAGTGCAAGCTGTTCTTGGCTGCTGGTATGAGGAAATGGCATGCTGCAGTGCTTAGTGAAACTGTTCTCACTGGGAATATCCATGAGGCATGCATTCAGATTTCAATTTACCACATTTGCACCTGCATTTGAATCTATTTCCAAAAGAGTATTTATGACTCTGTTATACCCTTATCTCAGGAGATCCATGGCCTGGCCACATTTCAAAAATACGTCTCATTATTAATGCTCATTGCTTTGAATTTTCATCATCCTACCATGCTCTTAGTAATCTCAGTTGATGTAGCAGGTGTTTTACCTCTGTTCTTTCCAGGCATTAAAACACTTAGAACCTTTCCACTGATTTCTTTATGAACTAAATTGCACTTAATGCTTTGGTAAAATCGCTATTTTGCTGTTTTTAGGGGGAAAAAAAGTGTTCTTTAAAAAAAATAGCAGAAAAACTCAGAATTAACAGTACTTCCTTTTCATAGAATCATAGAATTGATAAGGTTGGAAAAGACCGACAGGATCGTCTGGAATTTGGAATATCTGGAATTTTGTTTTAAATTTTCGCTGTAGCAGATTAGAGACTGGTATACACTGAAGATATTAGCTGCTATTTAGATCTAGTAAAATGGACATTAGTCCCATTTGTACTTAACAAGGCTGTAATTTGAAAAGAGCAAATTAGTTGCTATGAGGTGAGTAAGTAGCATATCTAAATGATTGTACTACGTTCATTTCATTTCTTCATCCTTTTGGCTATATTCAGCTATTTTAGTACCTTTATGTAGTCTTATTACACCAGCCTGTAATTTACTCATTCTCCAGTGTTGTTAGGTGTTTTAGTTTTCCTTTTTGATCCTCTGTAATAATTCTGTTTCTTCAATACTTCCAACTTAATAAATAAATAAATAAATAAATAAATAAATAAAAATTGCATTTTATGTTGATTGTTTTTCATTACAATTTCAGTAACAGTGTGTATTTTAGAGCCTAGAAGCTCAATTTCTTGTGACTGCAGACAACTTTTTCATGAAATGATCAGGTGCCATTTAAAATCAATACAATTTTATTTTACTGCTCATTCTCCTGTTTGCAGGACTTTCCCAATAGTTTAGTCCCTTGGTGATTGGAGATATATTCTAATCTCCTGTTTAAATGTATTTTTTGTTAACTTGTGTGCATTTATTCTTCTGCAGAGGGTAACTACTCCTAACTCACACTAATCTAGATCCAGATGGCTAGGGAGCTCTCTTATGAGATATGAAATATATTTCAGTGGCCATGCCCTGGGCAGAGGAAGATTTCATTAATATAACATATCATTAGATGAGAAATGAGACCAATGGGGCTGTTTTTTTTTTTTTTTTCTCTCTTCTTCTGTTTAATCAAAGACTAATCATTTAGTCTTTACTGTTTTTATATCACATTAAAGTCTGTGGAAATCTCATAGCTTGGAGGTGATGTACACAGAAACTGAAGTTCAATCCATGAGTTTAACATTCTAGATGATTTGCTTGAAGTTTGTGACTGATTTTGTTGCTTCTTTGGATGCTACCATTATATAAAGTCCATAATTCCATACGTAGATTTTATTTGATTTTTTTTTAATTAAAAAGAATTGGCTTAAAATGGTTGCTCTGACATTGACTCTATGAGATTCAGGGTAGCTCAGAACCAAAGAAATGTGATTTGACCTGCTGTACATACAGGCTGAAAATCTCAGTTTGGATTTGAGCCTACAAAACCTACAGAATTTAAGGCTTGGAATAGATCCATTAAAAAAAAACCACAAATAATAATGAAGTATTTGTGAATAAAACTAATTCCATATTTGCAATCTGAAGAACATATCTTTGATTTTCTATTGATTTTGTAACAGTATGATTCTGCTCATTTTGGAGAAATTATTCTGCTTACATAAAATGTACTTAACCCTCAGATGAAACGTTTAGTGTAGCTCCTACTATGTTGGAAAATACTGCTGACTGAAAGTTCTGTAACTTTTGTTTTGATGTCTCCAAGGAAACAGTTTGCTTCCATTGCCAGTTTGTTTCACCATGTGTGAAAGATATCTATTTTTTCTCATTTTGTACTCTTCTGGATTGCTTTAACATTTCCTTCTGTGATGATTGCATATTTCACTGTGCATCTGCAATGTCTTTACATTGAATTGAACTACGATTTCGCTCTAATCTTGATTTGCCCATGCATCAGGCACCATGTGGTGCTGTCTTCCAGTCAAAGTACATTGTAGCTGATTTTACATTTCAGGTTTATTTATTGTTCATTTTTTTTAACCAAATGCATCCATCAGTCAGGCTTTTTGCTCCTACACACTTCTGCAGAATGGTTCCTATGGTGACACTGCTAAATATCTTTCTGTGTGCTTTGCATTGCCCTCTGTCATCTGTGCCTTCAGATGAAAAGGTGATATCATATTATCCTATCCAAGCTTCTTTCACAGTAAGGCTGTTTTACAGAGCATTTTCACTACCTTTTTACTTTAAAAACATTAAACTTCAGTATGCACAAATTTTCACTTCTTGGTCAGTTTCTGCTGCCCTACTCATATTCCCTCACCTCTGTAGAAACTGGTTTGTTAATTGCCTGCATTGCCTGGCACCTCTGATACAAGAGGCACACTACAGAAGATGGCCGTGCTCTTAACTTTCAAAATGTTTTTAAGTCTTTATTACAATTACGATGACAAAAGATCCCTTCCAGCCTCAACTGTTCTATGAAATGCAAGTGTACATAGCTACTTTGGTTTCTCTTGTGAAAGTTAATTTTTCCTGTACTCATACCAATTTTGATATGGATATCCAGTATTTCCTTTTAATTCATTCTTTTCAAACAGTTCATTCTTTTTTTTTCATCTTTATTTATTCATCTTTCTTGCTTGATTTCTATTGAAGATGTATTGTGGTGCTAAAAACATTGCACATGGAAATCATTGTTCCAATTGATGGTTGCATAAGAGCTTTGTACTAGTTTAAGTTCAGCACATTTAACTCCTCATTTAAAATTCTGTTGTTTCAAAATTGAGAGGGATTTTTTCTTCTTTCCTTTTGGATTTATTTTGTGTCTGTTGAACCCCTTAATACAGTAGATGAACTGTTAAAAGTAATACACAGATTATGTGTCATAGAAATGAATGATTATATTATTGTCCAGTTGGCAGAACAGTCTCTGTATAGATACTGGCAAGATTGCTTATAGAGTTTTGAACTGCTAGTTGCTTTTGTTGGTCAGTTGGAAAAAGTGACTTTCTGTTTCACATCATAGGCATTACTTTTGCAGTCAATGTAAGGCTGATATTTTGTATTATTTCTGTATTTCAGGACTGAGAATTTAGTACAGAGGGCACAGTGCCTATCTAACATGGAAGATCTCCTCTGAAAATAGTGTTATTGTTAAAATTCTCAAATATTTTTAAGATTTGATATTTTCAAATAGATCTTTGCTGTAAATAAAATCTATTAACCCATCTTCCTTGAAAACCGAAGCTGAAAGCTTGGAATTAACATAGGTCCTTACTGTGCCTTTAGAAACAGTTCTTCATTTTTGCTAGTCTTGCTATTAAGTCTAGAATTCTTCTCTGTAAAGATTTTCAATAAGTGACTCCAGTTCAGAGTGCTTTTGTCTGTGGTGTGGCAGAAAACTGAAAGATAGATAGAGTACTGCCTGATTAACCACCAAATATACAAATAATATTTGCGTATTGCAAGAACAATGACTTGCTACTGAACAAGATAAGTGGGGTCCCTAGGTGAATTAAAATTATGTCTATCAATACCTGCTTGAAGAGAAGTAAGTTTTTTCTTCTCTGTATACTACAAAAAAAGCCCCAACAGATTCTGTCTTCATTTTGCCTCTTTTGTCCAGAAGGACAGATAGGGACAAGGTAAGCTGTTTCCCCGTAATGCCTCCCTAGTACTCCAGAGCTGGAACTGCAGGAAAATACCTGCTTAGTCCTGTGCTGTAGAGAGCAGAGTGCAGACATTCGTTAAAATTTTCTACCAGCTTTCTAAACGCATTCTTAAAGGGTCTCTGCATTTGTTGACTTGAATGAGTTGACACAGAAAGGCAAGACCACATGCTTAGTACAGATCCCACATTTCAAATTCATCTCCTTACATAAAAAAGCATTAGAAATCACCAGTGTAACAGTTGTTTTTTCTACTTGGGTTTTATTTGCTTTGAGAGTTTGGTTCAAATATGACAGTGATAGAAACAATGAAAAATAAGATCTGTTAATAGGAAATGTTTTTTCGCCTTTATTAGAAAAGAGGCTTGTATTGTTGCCTATGATACGAACAGAACATCTTTTAGACACTGATTTTTAACCTTTTCATAATTTGAAGGGTAATGCATCTGAATTGCTTAGATGGCATTGGCTCATGACAGTGAACAGTTTTTTACAGGTATAGTTAAATAGATTATGGACTTTGCCATCTGCTTAAGTTACATTTATGAGAAAAACGCTTTCCCTACGGCGCAGAGTAACATGTAATTATGTGCTAATAAGTCAGTTATGTGTTAACATTCGTACTTAGAATTCCTCACATAAAAAGGTCATCAACAATCCAGCACGTATGCAATATATTCACTGCAATACCTTCATTCGCTGAAGATATTCAGTGAGCTCCATACATGAGCCTGTGATGGCTTTATTCGTGCTTTGGACTGTTGTGGTGTAACCTGACAGCAGCTCAGCACCACACAGCACTTGGCTCACTCCCCACATGTGGGATGAGGGAGAGAATTGGAAACAAAACAGAACTGTGGGTTGAGATAAAAACTATTTACTGACAGAAAAGGAAAATGGAAACAAAATGCAGTGATAACTATATATGTGTATATATAAATTTATATCTGCTATTCAATTACTTTCCACCCAACGCCTATCTGATAGTACAACTGCCTGCCAACCAATGCTCCAATACTAGCACAACGTCTCGCCTCTCGCTGACCAACACTCATCCAACCCCCGAGCAGTGTCCACCCCCGGCCAACTCCCCATGACTTTATGGCCTTCTGCCTGCCGTCATACACTACAGAATAACCCCAGGCCTAACTCAGGCTACCTGTCCTGGCTCTGCCCTGCCCCCTGCCGCAATGCCATAAAGACAGTGGCTCTTTCTCATCAAGTGCTTGGTGGGTGTGCTCCCATCACTCAGCAGCTACCAAAAGATTAGTGTGTTGTTAACACTGTCTGCTGTTAACACTGTCTCAGCTAAAACCAGGACCCTGACCTTAGCTTAAAATGTCTATTTGGGATGGGAACAATGGCTTAGAAAGTGATACAGAATAGAACAACAGATGCATATCTCCTTGTGGCCAAATTGTTCATCCATATTGTTCTTTTCCTGTGGCATTCTTTTGAGGAGAGAAAGACCCAAGCTAAGCAGTGTTACATGGTGCCTAGTGTGAGGTGGGATGCATCTTCTCTGGGCCTGTCTGTCACACAAGTCTCTTGGGGTGTGAGGTTAGATTCCTGACAGCCCTTTCCAGTCAATTGTCCAATGTTTAATAAAAATAATATTCCCTCTTCTGGTTTTAATTCTCTCTCTTACAGCACTGAATGTTCCCTTCCATCATTATGAGATAGGAGCATTAATCTTAGAAGGTCAGTACCTTTAGTGTCTGTATTACAGATCTTCAGCACTAATGGCTGCTCTATTTCATAGCATTTTTACCACCTCAATACATACATATATGTATATATTCCTGCTCTTATGCTACTTCAGGCATAATACTCCCCCATCCAGCAGTAACATTTCCTCATCAAGGACTTTGTAAATATTATATATGCTCTGTCCTTTTGCTGAATGTTCCTTTCAAAAATATTGTGTTTACTTTGGAAATTGTTCAGTTTACTTTGCTGTACCTCTCAAGTTGTACAGTATTTCTGCTTCAAAATGAATGAACAGGCCTAAGAATGAGACACAGTTTTACTCACTTGCAATTCTTAAATACAAAGTTTTCTAGCTGACTGATCTGCTAACAAAACAGCAGAAAAAAATCAATTTCTTCCTGAAATCAGCTAAAAATTGGTATCTTGATTGCTTACAGATCCCCTGACTGGGCACCTTTCCAGCCTCCTGGCCATTACTACTTAATCATCCTTTTTTTTTTTTTTTTTTCCCAGAACTAACTCTTCTAACATATGTTTCTCAAACTGTGACTCTTATGTCTGGATCTTCCTATAACCCCTTGCCTGTGAAGAAAATTACTAGAAAGACAGCATCTTGCTTCCCTGAAAGTGTCCTTACTCTGTCTGGTGAAGAGTTTTGTATGCTTTACAGTACATGCTGGGTTAGTAGACCTACGAATTACAGAATTATGGAATCTCAGAATTGCAGGGGTTAGAAGGGACCTCAGGAATTGAATCCAACCCCCTTGCTAAAGCAGGTTTCCTATGATAGGTTACACAGGAAAGAATTGAGACAGGTCTTGAATATCTCCATAGCAGGAGACTCCACAACCTCACTGGGCAACCTGTTCCAGTGCTCCATCACCCTTACCGTAAAGTTCTTCTGTGTGTTTGTATGGAACTTCCTACATTCTAGTTTTAGGCCATTTCTCCTTGTCCTGTTGATACACACCACTGAAAGGAGCCTGGCCTCACCCATTTGTCTCTCACCTTCATTTAGATATTTATTAACATTAATCAGATCAGTAATTCATTGTTCCTTCCATAAATGGAGTGTGAGGGTGAAGAAACTCATCTGGGTGATTTGGAAAGCTGCCTGCCATCTGGTGTGGGCATATCTGGCTGTTGGTAGTGTCATGTCTGAGCTTGCTTGGGTCCCCTATAGTGCCGCAGCAGGTGGTGCTGATATGCAGCATATACTCAAAAATCTCACTGCTTCAGAAATGGCACTTCTGCGTTTAGGAAAATTAACTGTATGAAGTGATTGTCTCCAGCAGCAGAGAAATAGGCAAAATTAAGTGGCAGATCCTTAATGATCTGTGAATCAAACTAATGAAAAGGACCAGAAAGTGCACAGAAAGTGCCATGAGCATTTTATACCCACTCTGTCTTAGTAAAATGCATGTCTAGGAGCAGACTGTATTGATTTTAAGCCTGAGTCTTTGTAACCAGGTATAAAAGCATATGAGACAGAGGATGAATTATAATTTCTTTAAATATATATTTTTTAAACTTGTATATATTCCTGTTACTGAAAAATAAACCTGTATGTGATATGGAAAAAATATGCTACTGTGTCTCAATTTGATGCCTTGCCAAAGGGCTAAAATGTTAAATACTGAATAACACGGTTTTAGAATGGGCTTCATTAAAATTCAGAAAATGCAGAGCTTGCTGGCTTTCAGGAGATTATACCAACTACTTTTATTATTTGCAGCCATAGAACATGGTGTGAAAAATTGATACTTGAATGTAAAGACCAAAACCTGCATGCTGTATGGTAATACAACAGCGTTTTCAGAAGCTGCTAGGTTAAGAACAAAGACCAAACTGATTTATAATAAGTTACACTCTTAAATAAATATGTTTTTGGGAATCCTACCCATAGTTTGTGTTGTAAAACAAATAGAAGGCAATAATCTCAGAAATTGATAGTCTTCTAAAGCCGCTCCTTATTTGTGGTAGATAAGCAGTTCTAGCTAGTGGCAGCTGACAACATAATTATTTGACAACCAGACATGACACAGGGCCTGTTTCTGCAGTGCTGCAGATCACTCATGGCAATTCCAACCTGGGTAAAGTGACATTCAGTCCATCAGGAGTGTGCTGCATTCATTTAGCATTTGAATGAGATGAGCGCTTGAGTTTCCAGGGAGGGAACAATTGGGATCATGACAATTTCATAGCTGGTTTCCAAGTTTATCTTTAGTTACATATGCTAGCAAGTTGGCATAAATTTAGACTGGCATAGCTCAGGAGTCCAAAAAGAGCATGTTGGACACAGCTTGGTGTACATGAAATAGACTTCCAAGGTTATTTGTGAATTTTACTCTAAGTAAGCACTGGATTAGAAACAGAACCAGTCATGAAAAGTGACTGTATCTACATTAGCAAATGCTGTGGAGCACTAAGGAACAGATTTGGAAAGCAAAACAATTAGTGTTTTGTATTCAGCATCTACATTATCTGTATATGTGTGGGTTTTGCTTTGGACAGGCACTAGTCTGATCCTGTGGGCTGATTGCCCTTTGAAGGCTGGTGCCTGGAGAGCAGTGCTAGGCCTTGCTTCTGAAGTGCAGCTCTCAATCTGACATTTCACATAAACAATGAGAAGATACATTCATTTTTCTATTAATTATTGAACTGTGAGACGTATGAACCTTTCATTCTGTTCTGTGCAGGCTCCAGTTTCAGTGTGAAAGTTGCAGAAAGTTAGTTCAGATGAACCCTCATCTTTCCAGAATATCTGTGAATGCTTGATCTTGAATCCTGAAACACCTTGTTGGAGAGTCTGCAAACAGGAGAAATCCTACATTTCAGACATATCACTGTTTCCAGCATTCTGGCAATATGCTGAATATACAGGCTTCTCAACTTTTCTGGGGGGCATATGCATCATATGCTATGCAGATAGATTGGCACCCAGGGTTTGATTCAGTTGCCCACTTTGTGTCCTCTGGCGATGCCCAGAAGACAGTAAGAAATCCTTATAGAATTATCAGAAAGTGTGGTAGACCTGTGCTCTTTTGGAGCAGGAATACAAAGACAAGGTAGACAAGGTACTGCAGGGCACCTCAATATTAATGCCAGTGTGATAGCCAGTGTATTAAACCTTCACATCAGGTTTAGAATCGCTACATTCTGTGCTTTATAGCACCATGGTGATTAGGTTTATGTCCTTATTTGCTTGAAACCCCAAGACTTGCACAGTTAGCAATGTTGAAAACAGCAGTGTGCCACTGTGAGATAATAAGACTGCACACTCCTGTAACCTAAAATAAAACCCATGTTGATGATGGTTCACCATGCAATTGAATGAGTACTCAGTGGGGATTTGTCATATTCACGACTGTTGAAATGCCTCTTACGTCTTTTTCACACGCAATTTCTTTTAGTAGCCATTAGCTGTATATTTTTAAAATGAAATATGTATACATATTCTCCTTCAGTTTGATTTTTCTTTACTAAACTGTAAGTTGGAAGAGTCTTCTTTACAGTAACAGTTCTGGTAGTAGATTCTGAGTCTTGTCTACCTATTTTTTTTTTCCTGGTTGGCAGCAGTTTACTGCTTTAAGAAAAGGATTTGTTCCATAAAAACATATATATTTTTTTACTATAATATCATTAGTAATCTATAATACTAGAGTTGCAAGACATTAAAGATATAAAATATTAGAGTTATATTTGTTCCCTTGCTAGGACATTTGCTTCATAAATCAACTGCTGAGATACTGAGTAATGGCTTTTTAGTATTTATAGTTATTTAAGATTCAAATATAAACATCACAAAGATTGAAGACTTCCTTGATGTTCTTTGGACCTACTTAAGTGATAGAAGAAGGCTACACAAAGATTTTTTTAAACGTTTGATCTTTTAAATGTGTTTTCTAAAAGTAGAACATCTATTCATTTGCTTCAGTTTGGCGTTTGCTCAGTCTGGTATTGATTTCAGTCAAGTGCTGTTACCCTTTAGTAGATCTGTTAGATTTACGTGTCTCCTTGAATCTCGGCATATGCTTACATGGTTCTCTGAAAAGAATGGATTGGACTGAATGCACCAAAACTCTGGGATCTGACCTTTGGTAGTATTATTTTATCTTCAAAATATATTCATTACAGAAAGGAGGATTGTTGACTCTTTCATCAACTGGACAGATAAGAGCATTTAAAATATTTCCTACAGAAAAGATAATAGAATTTTTGATATGAGTAGCAAGCAATAGTTTCAGATCACTAGTCAGTCTTTGTTATTAATGATAGAATCGAACAGCAGGTTTGGAAAGTGTCAGCCTGGCACATTTCATTTTCTGCAAAGAGTAAATGGAGTGAGACACTTGTTTGCAGCATAGTTCACTTCCACAGCAAATCCAAACCGTACTGACATTTAAAAAATACATTTTTGCAGTAATACCATTACAAAATCATCTAGGCTTGGTATGAGTAGCAGAGGCCATAATGAATCCTTGCTGTTATCTATGGGAATATCGGATTTGCGTTAGTGGAGACAAACTGAAATACATTTGTTAGATGTACCATAAAAGCACTGTCACCTAAGGTTTTTATTTTCCCTTCGTAGCAGCCTGGTTTGATGAATTGTCCTGATTAGCTCTGGAGAACTGCATATTAAAATTGGGTGAGACTCGCAAGTGAAAACTAGTGACATGCTCAAGAGTCATTAGAGGCTGATTTAACACCAGGAATTATAAGGCCTATCATCTAGAAACAGGTATAATTTATTTATTAAATTTTATTTACCTCACACAAGATCATGGTAACTGGATTAGAAAGAAATCATCATTACCAAAAATAGGTGCTATCTGTTCTGTTTCTCATCCCACGCTTGCTGCACGTGCAGATGAGAGCAGAGCCAGCACACAGCTTGGTTCCTTGTGTCCCGATGAGCCCACCTATGAGTGGGCAGCTCGCTCAGGGGGAAATTACTGAGAGGCCCTGCCAGCCCCACCTGCCCTTATCTGCTAAAGAGGGCTAAAAACATATGCTGAATGTGAAGAGAAAAAGGGGTGGTGAAACATCTAGCTTGCAGGTAATATATAACTTTGTTCCCCAAGGGGGGCTGACCTGGGAGAGATGCCTGGGCTTCTGGTAAGAGGAAGCAGAGAGCCCTTTGCTCTAAGGCTGGGAAGCAATAGGAAATACAGACTGCAGGACACTGTTGGAAATGCCTCATCTTTCTGGGCATAGATCAAGGGCAAGAAGAGAAGACACTATGCCCATTTAGGATCTGGAACCAGAGTGTTGTCCATGTCAGCAGGTGTGTTCAAAAGGTACTTGTCCTATGAGGCTCTGCAGGGATGCATGGCGTATCTTTGGAGGCTGGCCACTATGGGCTGCAGATGGAGCATCTCTGGGATGCACACACAAAAGTCTTCAGGTGTTTAAGACCAGAAGGGAGATGTTCAGGGAGCTTTTGTGCCCCTTACTGATGTGTGAGACCTCTTGCCTTGTAACTTAGACTTGTGCGGAAGGGGTGCTTGAAGTCCTGTTTCAGGCATCTAAATCCTTTCTTTGGAGCCTCCTCTCTGTTCTCTCTGGCTAATGAGAATAATAATAAAAGAGTTGTGGAGATTATGGTCTCATGTCAATCACTTCTCAAGCTACAGTCTTTGTGGAGTGGAGGGAAAATGCACGCTGACAAAAACCAACTTGGTTCAATTCTGTGAAGTGCTGGCAGCAGGAAAGCTAATGGATATTGACCCTGCACATAGCAGGGGGCTTGAAACTACATGATCATTGTGGTCCTTTTCAACCCAGGCCATTCTATGATATTATAATAAGATCCATATGTATTTTTTAATATAGTTCCATTCTTGCAGTCTGTACTATAAATGGCAGGCTATTAAAAGACAGTCTCCATGTTGTCATGGATTTGTGCTCTCTAATTTGGCTTTTCAATTTGAACTACAGATCCAACAGTCTCTGCGTTTTTAAACCCCTTGGCTAATGGAGTAGATGGCTTCAGTATTGTCCTAGGAGACAAAAGGCATGCTACAGCCTGTGCCAAATTAAGTCAATTTCTTTAATTTAAGGGGCACACACTTGCTGCTGTATGAAAACTGGTATGAAATTGGACATGGTTGGCTAACAGTAACAATATAATTTCTCATTTTTGCTTTATTATGTCTGCTAATTACAAATTTACCTTCAGAGTTCAGTCAAGAGGAAAACTGTCGACAATATTAGCATTTGAGGGAAAGTATATTTATTCATTAAGCTATTCTTTTTGTTCATTAGTTGTTTTCTGAAGAGATTTAGGTTAAAGAAGATTGTGGTTCCTTCTGTATGGCTGCAGAGGTTATATTTTTTAATTTTGCTTTGAATATTTGTAATCTTTTAATAGCTGTTTTATTTGCAGATAATGTGACAATAATTGCTACATTAAAAAAAAGGACAGTTTGATGAAGCTTGAATGCTGCTTTGATCCTCTTTCTATTGAATTCAGAGAGACTTCTTCAATAAGAAGAGAGCTGGAGTTGGAATTTGCTTTACGATAATTTTCATTTTTCCTGCCAAATCCTCTTTCTCTCATCCAAAATAGAGAAGAATTCCTCTTTCAATCACAGTGCTGTAAATCTGGTGTAAATGTGTTGACTCAATGAGCTTATTTTTGTATATATTCTGTATAAATGAGAGAAGGATTTGTCCCAGTTGGATTGATATTTCTTGTTAGTGAGGCAATGTACTATATAACTGGCTCTATCAGTGAGACTTTGTGAGTTTAATTTCTTTTTAAGTCTATGTATGGAAACAGACAATATATAATATTGGCTAACAGATAAGAAAGCTGAAGTATTAGAGAAAAGAAAAACCAAGACGTTTTCCTTTTGTTCTTTCATCGTGAAATTAAAAAATAGTAGCAAAGTGACATCCATTACTCATTTTCTGTTGCTTAACTGTCCTAGGCGTCGTGACTACTGACAGAATCAAACCCGTTTGAAGGTGTTGCCCATTATTTATATCACACAGAAGGTAATAGATAGGTCTAAAAACATAGCATTTGAATCTTAGATAACTTATAGTTAATTAAATAGCAAACAAAAAAAAAAAAGAAAGAAATTTACATATTTACATTTCTGAAGGTGGGATTTTAGAAAAAAAGGTATACTTTAGCTAAAAAAATGTTCTTTACTATAGTTAAAATTAAACAGGAAAGGAAAGGCTCTTTTCTACACAGGATTCAGTATAATAGCTTGGAAAGAACCTGTATATTGTTTAACTTTGTGGAAAATCAGTGGGTCCTGTGATGATCTGGGAGCTCACAGGAGAGCTGATTTACTACTGTTTAGAACCAAGAACTCGCGTGGATTTTTCATGTGACCCTTGGCGTATTTATTTTTGCAAGTAGTTTCTCCAAATAAGAAGGAGCCATGTTTAGATTTTGCTCAGAGATACATGCTCAGAAATAAATTTGTTCTGGTAAGTTCTGATATGCAAAATATCTAAGAGTGACACTGATTTGTCTGCTTCACTCCTCTTTGATGTTTTGACAGATTTGTTCTAGTAAGTTCTGATATGCAAAATAACTGAGTGACGCTGATTTGTCTGCTTCACTCCTCTTTCATGTTTTGACAGATTTTTCTTCATATTTTAGCTGTTTGTTTTTCACCAATGTGCATGTGTTCCAAGAATACGTGCAACATAAATTAAACTTACGTCCTTCCTGATGTTATTTATGAGGGAAGAGCCATTACTGCTTGTCATTTAGATACCGTAACACTTTCAGGAAGTTTTAATTGTTCATTTTTACAAAAGAAATACAAAATTTAATTCTGATTTGAACATATCATTTCAAATCACTTTAGTTCTCATTAGAGTTTTTGATAATCTAATATTAGATTCATTACCATCTAAAATTATTGCAATCTGCTGCCTTTTGTTTTGATTCAAAGTCCATAATTGTGCCACATGATGTCAGTAATTACTGAGGCTGCTTTGGGAAGATATGCAAAGATAAGGCAAGGAAAGATGATCAAGCCAAGTTTAGATTTGTTATGTGGTTGTACAACTGCGTCAGAAACTACATTTTATTAGTGTATCTGTTTACACTTGATATTGCGTAGGTTCCAGAAAAGGAGGAATTATGCTGGAAGATTAGGAGAACAAATTAAGTATAGTCTTGAATCATCCAAGATAGAAAGGAAAGGAGTCCTAGGCACATGAAGGTGAAGTTTATATTGTATTTAATTCTTCTTTACTCCGCTTTCTTTTAAAGACAGCATGTGCTCTTCTCTGTATAGAACTCTCTCCTCTGGCAAACAGAATAAAACAAACACTCATATCTGCTGAAAGTAGAATATAAATATATATATATATGTATTACTGACTCCAAAGCAGCTTATATAATTTAAAACACAGAAAAATGTGGACTCTTCCTAACTATAAATTTATTTTATTAATTCTGTCTTCTCTTCTCAAATGAATAAGGGAGTCTTTGCACTCTGAGCTGAAGTTAATTTTATTTCCAGTCTTTAATTTCATGTTCCTTATCACCAACATTTCACACTTGAAATAAGATTCTGTAAAGAATATTAATATGAAATAGAAATCCAGAATAATTTACTTGAATAATGTAACATTACATTACTTTGTGATCTTTTAGCATTGAGGCGGCCCAAATCCTTTGTTGGGATCACAACACTGTGGGTAGTGTTGTGTATTTGTTATCTTTCCTGAAGTTAAAAAAAATAGTGGATAGTATGACCAAGCTATTCAGGTGTGATGGTGGGTGCTGAACAAGATGTATTTGAAAGGGCATAATTTTCATCCCATGAAATTCTTATTTCTCTTCATAAATTTCAGTGCTGGTCATAAGAAGCAGTTTCTTTTGAGAGTTGTGGTTATTTGCAGATGTTTTCTTCTTTGCATTCCAGTGCTTATGACCACCTTCATTTTAAAGGCATGTGTTCTCTTGTAGGAAAATGAGATTTGTCTCTAGAATAATTGAAAACAGAATCTCTGGCTAGAGAAGCAATAGATCTTGTGCCTTTTAGTTTCAGATCTACTAAATAGGTAACTTTCTATGTTCTGCAATTGAAAGTAGAAAGAAGTAGGAGAATGCTGTAAAATACCAGAATTCTGAAGAACGTTTATACCCTAGCGTGGGTTTCTCATATTGGTCACTAGTAGATAGTGGGCATGAGAATAGAAGCGCCATGGACTAATCTAATGCAGCAGCTTCAGTATGGTCACTATTACCACAGTACCATAAGTGTGTTATCAGTCTCTTTCTAAAAATAAATAATATTCCAAGACTGATGTGAAAAGAAGGACAGGAAAATCATCACCTCTGTGTTAGGAATTCAGCCTGACTTGTCAAAAGTTTGTAAACATAATCCAGCTTGCCAGAGACAGGCTGTTCTGAAATTGCCCGTTTAACCAGAATGCATCAGTACAGCAACATCAGCCTAAGAAAGTGTGGCTTGTAATGTTTCTGCTTTAACCAAGAAAAATGTATTCCGATATTAACTGTGGGAGAGCGATGATCAAGGTGGAGAGGAGGAGGGCATGTCACTTTGGCACTGTATCGTGTAGCCAAAGCAACTGAGTCGACTGCTGTTAGCAGTACGGCACTGATGTTTGTAAAGAATAGCTAGTGGAAAGGAATTCATCTCAGATGAGTTTTTGTAAGTGTGCTGTGCTGCATCATAAAATAAGGATTTCTGTTCTTCTTGGCCCAAATATCACAAAGTGAGATTTAATTTAAACATTTACAATTCAGCCCTAACTTCAGTCAAATAATATCAAACTCTCTGTTCATGCAAACAGTCTGTTATTTAGTAGGACACCGGCTTTCAAGTAATACAACCTTTTTTTTTTTTCTTCTTTTTTTTTTTAATTAATAACTCCTGAACAGAAAACTGTTTCTATTAGTTGCAGTTGAGAACATAGTGCCCTGTGTGGGCAGTGTAACCTTTTAATGACCTATCTTCATCAGAATTTATCAAAACTTCAGATTCCATGAAGAGGGAATTCTGCCATTTCATAATTTTTTTCCTCAAAAGCGAATATTACAACTTGTTTTTTTTTTTTTTTGAAAATGTTGAGGTAAACAGAAATTGCTGAATGTAGTGTTTTCCTCTCAGTAAGATTGGAAGTGTTTGTTTCAATAAAGACACAACAGTTCATGCTAAGCCTTATCACTTTATTTCTACACATCATGGAACTGAAAAACTTTGAATTTGAGTCTGTGTAGATGCATATTTTATTTAATCTTTTAGTTTAATTAATATATGCTCAGTAAATATTTTGCTTTCCCTGAACCATCATTTACTGACACAAAAACATGTAACCAGGATGTTTTTGGCCAGATGTTGTCACCACGAGTATGAAGGATGCATCTACCAATCTTATCTCAGGGATGAAATGTATTTGAGGATGAATGAAGAGCTGGTTAAAGTCAACATTGTTGGAGCCCTGTGGCTATCACAGCTCTAAATATGAAACTAACACCAAATATAGCAAAATGTCAAAAATAGATATCCCTGATGTATTTCCAAATTAAAATTCACACTCCAGAAGGATTAGTTCACAGGTTGTTTTACTAATGGACTTAAATGCTAAGGTTATTTCTGGAAGATTTAGTCAATTGCAGACTAAAACATTTGGAACAATCTTGTATCCCTAAAACTTTTCTTCTGTGTTCTGGTTTTAATGCAAAATTATGAATTTCA
This sequence comes from Gallus gallus, assembly GCF_016699485.2. Lineage (NCBI taxonomy): Eukaryota > Metazoa > Chordata > Aves > Galliformes > Phasianidae > Gallus > Gallus gallus. The sequence goes on from NC_052532.1 coordinate 180,738,134, forward strand.
CTTTGTGTAACAAGAATGTCATGATATAACAGGTTAAATGTTTAGGCACTGTGAGTCAGATACATTGCTGTAATTTCTTCTTGTGCAATGCTAAGGCAGTTCTGACTTTGGTGATTTATACGTGTGGAACTGACATTGGATGTTGATCTGCACAATTTAGCATTCTGGTACTCTGAATGTAGCAATATGTCTGAGAATATGGAAGATCCTCTCTGGCAAGCTTTCACAGAAAAAGCTTTGATTTAATTCCTCTGTTGACTTCACTTGGTAGCTACTTTTATGAAATACAAGCATCAGGACATTGTGTACCTTCACAATGAGCAGAGGTGTTGTATTTTATGTGTGGTCATCACTGTTTAAATACTATATATGATTGTAGCAAAGAGCGGAACCCACAGTAAAGTTCTCTCTACTCAATTTGGACGTTTAGCAATTTCTTTCAGTAGATCTGGATTTTTACTCTGGAGACTTAGCTACAGGTACTTTGGTGGTTTGTGGACATGTAACACATTTCAGCTGTTTTGCTTTCTGTGAAATATAAAGGTGTTTTAGATTGATTGAGAAGTCTTCAATGACAGCAGAAAAGAGAGAAAGAGATTTAATAATCCCGTCTTTTCACAAATCACTGATCCATCAAAATGAGTTTTGGTAAACAGTGCCTTATTTTCTTATCTGTTGAGCAAAAGGTGTTATTTCCTTTCACAAACGTGTGGGAAGAAATTGTGGGGAATGGCTACTGTTTAGCTGTCTCAAATATTATCGGAGAGTTGTTCATGCCAGACTATTTCAATTTCTTATAAAAAGCTGTCACAATGGATTTTTGTTGTACATGTTGGTAGAAATAACCCAGAATCTTTTGTTTCCTCCAAAAAAAAAAAAAAAAAAAAAAAAAAGATGTATTTTGGTCACTTAAGAAAGGAGGGATTTTCCACGCATTTACAACTCTCCATCCTAGAGTGCACTGCCACCATCCACAGCTTCCCTATTAGCTTCATCCAACTCAGATTAGGCCTTTTCACTGCTCGAGAGAATCCCTCCCAGAGAACCGTGCATTTTTAAAGCTGTTGGAAACTTTCTCTGAACAAAAAGCATCTATCATTTGTGAACATTTATGTCTTAACATAGAAATAGACAGCCATTGGTTTGTTTTTCTGTGCCATTTCCTCTTACCTGGAGCTGGATAGTTATCTAAATTTTCTCCCTCTTCCTCAGCAAATATAAACTGTCTAATTTCCAAGACACGTTAATGCAATAATGGTTTCTCCTTTTTTTTTTTTTTTTTTTTAAAGAAATCAGATGGTCTGTAAGTAATCCCATTGATTTATATCAAAAGATTTTTTTTTTTACAGTGTGATTAAGAGCTACTTAATTTTGCTGTTCCTTATTTCGGTGATTATTGGAGAATTGGTTTACTTTTACATATAATTACTTTATAAATAAATCATATGATCACACATGAGAAGCTAAGGTCCTAGTTTATGTATTCTCAGTGCATTATCCATATTCATTTTGAGGATTAGAATTTTATTTAATGGAATCATCACCTTCATAATACAATAACATTCAGTATTCCTTGAAGTGCTGTAAGTACTTTTAGTGCTTTAGAAAGAGATCATGCAAAGTAATAACTGCCAAAATTAAACATTCTGAAGGGTATCATGTCTAGACAAATGTTGCAAGGTATATTTAAACTAGTGGAAGTTTTCTTTTTTGTGTACTTGTGTTAGTTTGAAGACCATAAAATATAAGTGATAAAAATGCTCAGAAGAGAGGATGAGTTGGGATTTCCAGAGTAAATTTAGAAAAAAAACCCTTCATATTACAGTGCAGTGTACAGCACTACAGTATTTAGTTCAAATTACATAGGCTCATACTGGTAGGACAAAGGGGAATGGCTTTGACCTAAAAGAGGAGAGATTTAGATTAGATGTTAGGAAGAAATTATTTACTCAGCAGGTGCCCAGAGAACCTATGTATGCCCCATCCCTGGAGGTGTTGGATGGCCAGGCTGGATGGGGCCTTGGGCAGCCTGATTTGGTGAATGGCAACCCTGCCCATAGCAGGGGGTTCAGGCTGTATGGACTTCAAGGTCCCTTCCAACCTAAACCGTTCTATGATAATACTATGAAATTAAATGAGGACAAAACTGTGCATTACTAAGACCTAACATCAGCCTTGTGGCTTGTTGCATCCATGTAGATCATGACTTTTGCTCAAGGAGCTGAGTGTTTACAAGAGTGTTCGTGCATGTAAAAGAAATAAGCCTATGCCATGTAAATTTATTTCAGTCAACATCAGGCTATGGCAAACAAAATAAATAAAATGCAGTGTAGTTAGTGAAAACACATGGCAAAAGAAGTAGGTGCAACAGATGTGTAATTAAACTTGCTAATAAACCCTAATAAGACTTATGGTGGCTCATCACCACCAAAGACTGCAGATTTCCAGGTAAAAAACTAACATAAACTAATTTCCATTAAGAGCCTTTCCTTTTAGACTCTTCTTAGGAAGTCTTCTTTATCAGAAATTCGGGGACAGGAGCTACTGAAGGAGGAGCTGCAAGTGCCCCTTGCTCTTTTGACCACGGCTCAGCCTGGGTCCTTTGTAATTCCAGAAGGATTAATTCCACCCAACAGCCAGAGAGGCTCAGCAGTCACGAATGAGAAGCGAAGAGCTTCTAACTCTTCTGTAGGAAACAGAAATACAAAGGGTGAGATTCTAAAAAGCAACTAGATCTTGTTCTTCAAACTGACTTTTGGCATTAGGATTTTATGCTTAAAGGCTTTAATACTCAAAGAATCACAGGAGTCAAAATGCTGATATTACACTTCACGCGTTCCAATGTTTAGGGAATTCACAGCTCCAAATTAGCTGCAGGTCAGGATTTGCATAAATTAGATGAAGTTGGTCCTGTCTGTGTATCAGTAGGCAGCTTCAGATTAGCTCTGCTCAATCTTTCAGTCTGTGAAGGGTAAACTGGCTCTAATCCAAGAGCCAGGTAGCTTTGTTAGCATCATGCTGTGCTTGAGCAAATATTTTCTTCTCCTCAGCAGGGCTCTTCAGCTGACGCAGAGCATTGTGCTAGGGGCAGCCATGGCCTCTGGGGATGGGCTGGCTGTGGTCTGCCCACCCACTGCAAATAATGACTAAATGTGCAAACCTCCCCTGAGATGTCTGAGGACAGAAACCTACAGGCTGATGGGGGAGCTCCCTTAGGCTGCTGTTCTCAACGTTTACAGAATGATCACTTCCCCCCCTTTGCTGTAACAGCTGGGCCTCTCATTTGCATGGAATCAGAGAATCAGAGAATTACAGAATCATTAAGGTTGGAAAGACCAATAAGATCATCTAGTCCAGTAATCAGCCCGTGCCTGTGACTGCTCTAGACTGTGACCCTCAGTTCCACATCTACCCTTTCCTTGAAAACCTCCAGGGATGGTGAGCCCACCACCTTCCTGGGCAGCCTGTGCCACTGTCTCACCACACTGACTACGAATTTTTCCTAATATCCAACCTGAATGTTCCCTAGTGCAATTTAAGGCCATTACCTCTTGTCCTGTCACTGTTACGTGGGAGAAGAGGCTGGCCCACACCTCTCCACAACTTCCTTTCAGATAACTAGAGAGCAATAAGGTCTCCCATGGCCTCCTGTTCTCCAAACTGAATGATGTCAGTTCCGTCAGCTACTCCCAGTAAGATCAGATCCTTCTCCAGCTCTGTTGCTCTTCTCTGGACACACTCCAGGGCCTCAATATCTTTTTTGTAGTGAGGGGTCCAAAACTGAACACAGTAATCAAGGTGCGGCCTCACCATAGCTGAGTACAGAGGGACAATCACCTCGCTGTTCCTGCTGGCTGTGCTTTTGCTGATACAGGGCAGGACTGCTGGCTCTTGTTCACCTGGCTGTCAATTGACATTCCCGAATTGTTTTTCTCTATGCAGCTTTCCAACCACTCTGCCCAAGCTTGTAGTGAAGCATGGGGCTTCTGTGACAAATGCGGGACCTGGCACTTGGTCCTGTTAAAGCTCATACAGTTGTTTAAAGCCCATTGATCCAGCCTATCCAGATCCCTCTGCAGGACCTTCCTACACTCATTTACACACTTGCCTCATCCCTATGCATTCGAAGGACCAACCCCCCTTGTCCTTCTCCCACCCTCTCCCATTTCCTTAAGGCTTTCTTGGCCCCTCTGCGGTGATGATAAGCAGCTAAAACCTTGGGGACACGGTTGTTTCTCTCTCCTTATCAGCCTGGCCCACAGAAAATTGTTTTAACTGCTTTCTTCATCTTGTAGTAGAATAATAAGGCAACTGGGATTGTTTCTTGATTTTAAAATACTACTTTCTGCCTAATTCTTTTAATTTCCTTAGTTTTCAATTCAAATAAAATATCAATTAATTGCAGTGAACAGAGTGGAAGGTAAGCAAATATTTTAACAGATTTAGAGTTGTGTATATTCACTACATCACGGCTATTCCTTCTTACAGTCTGCGTTCTATTTATTATTATTAAGTTAAGACATCTTAATGTATTTGCTTTTTATTTCTTTATGGACTGTAAAATAAATACATTGTAGAAGTCATTAAAATGACACCCTCAACCTGGTACTATACATGCATTCTTTCCAAATTCTGTGTAAGGCCTTGTGTTGGACATACAGAAAGAAATTTAAACTTTTTTTAAAAAAACAGAAAATTTAATTCTAAATTCATAAATTCTAAAATCATCTGAGAGTGTTTTCAGAGACTTCAATCAGAGGTGGAAAGATTATTTTCAATTATATGTAATGGTAGAATGATTATACTGGGAAAAGCAGAAATTTCTTGTCCTGGTGTTCTGAAAATTTGTATTTCACCAAGAGACCAGAATTGATTCCTTTTAATATCAGCTTATAATGATGGTTTTTTATTTTTCAGAGCCACAAAAGTATTTGATAGGAGGGGTGATAAAGAGGAAAAAGAAGTAAAAATACCAGCAGAGAAGTCTATATCTAATCAATTTTCATGGTGTGACACTGGCAGGAATTTGGAGCAGAGTTATGTATTTAAGATGAAATAGAATAGGGAAGGAACTGGAACATATTAATCCTAAAGGAGAAAAATGTCTGCAAGCTGGTTAGTGAACAGGCTCGAAGATCTTCTAATCACAGGAATTCTAAGATACCTGTGCTGGTGATGAAATGTCACGTCTCCTAATGGTTGCTATATATATCTGTTCTGCACAGATCAATGGAGAAAGCTATTTCTTCTCCTCACTGCCTGCTGTTCTCATGAATAAACCTATATTCTCATTTAACCATTTCATTGTATTTTGATCTTAAAAAAAATTCACCAAGAAAAATATAAACCTGGAAAGAAAAGGTATTTGGGAAAGGATATCATAGAATGAGCAGGAGTACTTTCTGGTAAGTTGGCAAATTCAAATGAGAAGCTCTTACTAGAAGCTGAATATCACTAATGGAATGATTATGTGCAGAATGGGTTTATGGACTCATGCTCGTCTGGTGGTGAAATCTTTTGGAAACAATCCAACAGGTAATGATTCTCTGTTGAATGGAAGCCTTTCCCCTGCCTTCAGACTTTACTGGCACATTCCTCTGAAATCACACTTGATTGATATTGGTAGGTATCAATACAAATATCTCTGTAAACAATTAACAACTATTAATTGTCAATTCCAAAGGCCTTTGAAGCATAAAGTAATTAGTTTTGATCACAAGAATACATGAAACTTCTTTTAGTTTTAACCAGGGTGATAATTTTGGTGATATTACTTATGTCATTATCCTGAGTATAAAGTCAAGAATTTTGTATTTTAAGTGTGGTGAAACAGGAATAATATGATTTTCTTGATTTTTTTTTTTTTCCCCTGGTGTGACTGCACACTCCTCTATGGAAGCTGAACCAGCCAAAAAAAAAAGTTGTTTTCACACAGAGGGTGGTGACACACTGGAACAGGTTGCCCAGGGAGGCTGTGGATGCCCCATCCCTGGAGGCATTCAAGGCCAGGCTGGATGTGGCTGTGGGCAGCCTGTTCTGCTGGTTGGCAACCCTGCGCATAGCAGGGAGTTGAAACTGGATGATCATTGTGGTCCTTTTCAATCCAGGCCATTCTATGATTCTGTAAAAAATGGAAGGCCTAGATGTATGGAACAGGATGAATTTTAAGCTACAAAAAGCTACAATCCCATCCTTTGGTGTCTTTCAGTCAGCTGCAACTGTTGTTGCATAGCTCAGATGTTCTTTTTGTTGTTAAATAATTCAAAAGGAATTGAAAGGACTTTGATGCTAGAAGAGAGTGATGCAAACAAAAGATAAAAATGATGTTTGTTTCAAAATGCCTTTGAAATGCAATCAAATTGTTCTAATTAATTTCTAATTGACATGTATAATAAAAAGATTTCTCTGCAAGTGCTTCGATTTTTGTAAAATGGTGTCTAGTGGGATGTACTGAGTATTACCTGCTCTGGGTGCTGGCCACTGCACTATTCCATGTGATAATTTCCCCTCAGCAAAGAAGAGAGGTAAAGTTTCAAAGAGTTAGTTGAGCAGGCAAGCATACTTAACCTGTCGGTGGCGAGGGGTTGGGACTTGATGATCCTTGAGATCCCTTCCAACCAAAGCCATTCTATGATTCTGTAGTACATTATCAGCTCTCTTTTATGTTTTGGAAAAATGAATATATTTCCACCAGTGTTTTAGATTTCCTGAAGTGGAGTTCCCTACAATATTCTTGCTACCACAGTGTGTTCCTGAAGTATGTAACACACATAAAATGCTAAACTTGCTCACTTCAGTTTGGAGACTGTTGTGCATTACATAACACCCCAGAGACTTCTATAAATAATCAGAAATTTGTAACAGTCACTTTGCTGCTGTGTGGAATTATGTTCTGTTGACAATGCATTGAGGTGGAAATCCAGCTTGTAAACAAATGCTCAGGGTTCTACCTCAACAAGAACCTGAGAAACTCCTGAGTTGTGCTGTGCAACATTTACTAGTTGTGCTACCACATTTACTCAACTGAAAAAATTATGTACTTTTTCATTTCTGCAGAGATGACACACATTTCTCTTTGCTTTTTCAGCGGATGTCTGTAATGGAAGCTAGTGTTTTGTTAGGTTTTTTTTTTTTTTTAATTTAGATGCTTTATTTGTATCTAGAGATAAGACATTTAAAGAATGTCCAACTGATTTAGATTTTAGCCTAGCAGCTAATTCACCTTTCTAAAAGTTGTCCTATAATCTCATCCTCAATGTGCACTAATGCTTTCTCTTTTCTGGGCTTGTTTTCTGGGTACCTTGAATGTATGATGCCCTCCAGACTTCATTGTAAGCTGATTTTCTTCCCGTCCCCCCAATCCTTTAATTAATTATATGCCATTTTAAGAAGAAGGTCTGTTTACTGTCGTTGAATTTGCTCACTGTATGAAGTATAGCCTCTATGCGAGATAAACTGTTTACAGAAGTGTGGCATAGCACTCTATGTTTCCTAACCCATTCCGAATGAAAAGCCCTTAAAAGAGAAGACTTTTATCACAGTTCAGGAAGATTTATTTACTGATCAAAGTCAGAGGGAAGGTCCCTTAAAATCTGCAGAGACTGCAAAACATGAGATAGAAAATTATTCTTAAGCCCCCAAGATATTTCTTAGAAATATTCTCTCATGTTCCCATTAATATTTTCCAGAAGACTCATACTTAATTTTAGTGTGGTGTTAACGCAGAGCTTGCAGAGCCTGAGTGACATGCTGAAGTAGCTGTTGGTGTACAGCACAGTAGGAGATTGTCTCATCTTGTAAACGGCGGCTTTAGAGTCTGCCAGTGTTCCCTGGTTGGATCTTTTGGGAGGGGGAGGCTGGAAGAATCCTGGAGAGTCAGGGACTCTTCTGTGTGCTCCCCTTTCTTTGCAGTGGGTTTGCAGTGAAAGTAAAATGGCAGTTTTGTTTTTTGTCTTTTAATTTCCTAGAGCTACTTATGATGTGCCATCATTTCTCAGCAATGTAATCCTGTAAAGCACAAGATGCAGTTGTTCATGTCAAAATGTTTCATGTTCCATTTTACCACTGTAGATCAGGACAGAGTCCTCTGAAAACAGTGGAATTTTTCTAATTTATTCTGTGAGAAGATAATTAAAGAGAAAGGAAAGCAATGAAATGTAGCAGTAATGAAATATAACAGATATTTCAGTCTTTCCCTGCTTACGAGAAAGATAGATGATGTAATCCTGATTGCCTGTAAGTGTATGGTCTGGGTGTAAAGCTGCCCGGCTCTGGGAAGCTGCCCAGAAGTGCTGTTTGGCTATGGTTAGCTTCAAGAAAACCTGATGTCCCATCTTGTTCAGTTGTACTTGAAGATATAGAGAGGGATCTGAGAAGCAGCACACTCCAAAAGGAGATGAAGATCATGCTGAATCGTAGCTGCAGTTCAAAGCCCACTGGAATAGAGTTGAATCATCTCTGAATCTTCTTTGAAAGGAAAAGGGCTTTGCAAAGACTGAGAGGACGCTTCCAGGTAGAGGGCGTCCACAACCTCTCTGGACAACCTGTTCCAGCATCTCACCGCCCTCACAGTAATGAATTTCTTCCCAGTATCTAGTCTAAGTCTAACCTCTTCCAGTTTAAAGCCATTTCCACTCGTCCTGTTGCTACCTGCCCTTATCAGAAGATACTCCCCAGCTTTCCTGTAGGCCCTTTCAGGAACTGGAAGGCCGCAATAAGTCTCAGAGCCTTCTATTCTCCAGGCTGAAGATGGTAAAGTTGAAATTGAACCAGGACGCTGTCCTAGTTTTAGCTGAGATAGAGTTAATTTTCTTTATAGTGGCTGATATGATGCTGTATTTTGGTTTTGGGAGAAAAATAATGCTGATAACATACTGATTTTTGAGTTGTTTCTGAGCAGTACTTACATAGACTCAAGGACATTTCAGCTTCTCATGCCCTCCCGCCAGTAAGGAGCTGGGAGTACACAAGAGGGTGGGAGGGGACAGAACCAGGGCTGCTGACCCACACTGACCAGAGAGATATCTCATACCATATGGCATCGTGCTGAACAGTAAAACTGGGCAGGGCTGCTACTGCTTGGGAACTAGCTGGCAATCAGTCAGGAAGTAGAGAGCAATTGCATTGTGCAGCACTTGCTTTGTATATTCTGTTATTATTATTTAAATTATTATTATTTTCCCTTCCTTTTCTGTCCGGTTTAACTGTCTTTATCTCAACCCATGAATTTTGCTCTTTTCTATTTCTCTGTCCCCTTCCACTGGAGGGGAACGAGCTGCCAGTTGTGTTAAACCACAGCAGACACTTTTATGAAGCTGAGCAGTTTTATAGGGAGATTATCTTTGTAAAAGCTTCTCAACATACTGTAGAGAACATCGGCCTTATTGGCATAGTGTATTCACATGGGCAGAGATAGCACTAAAGAATTTAACTCCTAAAATTGACAAAAAGGAAGCAGAAGCACAGAGAGGTGCATTATTTTTCTTCTCATCTAGCAGCAGGCTGGCAGGAGAAGCAAGTCCTGAGGCCCAGTGACTTGCCTTCCTTATCACAGAATTGTTTGAATTGGAAGGGACGTTTAAAAGTCATCCACTCCAACTCCCCTGCAATGAACAGGGCCACCTTCAGCTCCATCAGGTTGCTCAGAGTCCCTCCAGCCTGACCTTGAGTGTGTCCAGGGAAGGGGAACGGACCACATCTCTGGGCAGCCTTTTCCAGTTCTGGGCAGCCCAGCCACAGCAGGCTCATCTTGGAGACATGATCACACTCTTTGGAGCTAACAGCCTGTTTTCACCTGGAGGTAGGAAAGGGAGGTGACAACATACATTTTTTTTTGTATGCCTGAGGTGTTCTAGGTATGGAAAATAGAAAAACTCTCTGTCAAATGCAGTGAAAGGTAACAAGAGGTAATAAGCCAGGGACTCATTTGTATCAACTACTGGACTCAGAAGGTGGCATGTATGGCCATTTAACAGCCAAATGCAAAATCTATCCAAGAGGATGATATACCACCTGATCTTTTCTGATAATACTTCTCTATTGTTTTCTATTCCATTCTGCGAATACAAATTGTATGGATCTTTATCAGGAAGAAATCTGTAAACTCTAACAGAATGTCACCTATCAAGTGCTCTGCATATGTGAAAGAGCAAAGGGGGAATATAAGCACTGATACACTTTTTCTGTGGCATTAATTATTTTATGGGAGTTCTTTTTCATGTCTGTTCTCACTAGACTCCTCTATAGCATGATAACATTTGAATTAGTAGCTGGTTCCTTAAAAAGAACAGAAGCTACTTCACCGTGTAGTCTGCTTTCAGATAGTTGTAGTTACCCTTTAATTCCTTTTAATTTTATGATTTTAAAATTTGTTTCTAATTAACAGATGAAAAGCTACTCATGAATTTGTTTTTAAGGCCAGGTACATTCAGGGAGCACAACTTAGAAACATTGTTTACACCCTTTCTGAGAAATACATGTTATTGTGGTTACTTTCTTATTTGATTGGGCTGAAATGGAGTCTGATGTATGATTTGGGTATATTTTTGTGTGAATATAGACTATTTTCTGGCTTACCTTGGTGACCAGACCATGTGAGTCTCATTACTTGAACAGCTGTGTGAGATGCAACTGTGTAATAGCCTGCAGTTTATGCTTATCATTTTAAGAGTAAATAGGGAGGAATTAAAAGGGAAATCCACATATCTTTGCTGATCTTTGCTTTTCTAAAATCTGGTTTTATTTTGCAGGTGATGGAAGTTAAAGGACAAATGATCCACGTGCCAGAATCAAATTCAATTTTGTTTCTGGGGTCTCCCTGTGTGGACAAACTGGATGAACTGATGGGCCGAGGTCTCCATCTTTCAGACATACCCATACATGATGCTACTCGTGATGTCATATTGGTTGGGGAGCAAGCAAAGGCACAAGATGGCTTGAAAAAAAGAATGGATAAACTGAAGGCAACACTAGAATGCACACACCAAGCCCTGGAAGAGGAGAAAAAGAAAACAGTCGATCTCCTTATTTCTATTTTCCCTGAAGAAGTGGCTCAACAGTTGTGGCAGGGGCAGCAAGTTCAGGCCAGGAAGTTTGATGATGTCACCATGCTCTTCTCGGATATTGTTGGCTTCACAGCCATCTGCGCGCAGTGCACACCCATGCAAGTCATCAGCATGCTGAATGAACTCTACACACGGTTTGACCATCAGTGTGGATTCCTGGACATCTACAAGGTAATAGCTGAAGTCCTACGTTAGTAAAATCGAATGGAAACTAAGATGGAAAAAGTTACCAGTAGCTTCCCTGCAAAAGTGTGAAAGACAGCTATTTACGTCACAGAAAAAAAAAAAAAAAAACAGGAAAAAAAAACCTGAAATTTGTTCATTGAAATCAAATACTTTAATATTGAACGGTCATCATGGTTCCCTCATGGCAATCATAGAATCATAGAATCTCAAGGTTGGAAAGAACCTATAAGATCATCTAGTCCAACTGTCTTCCCCATTTCCCTTGCTGCCACAAGCCACTAAACCATAACTCGTAGCTTGTATGTCTAACATTCCTTTTTTCCTATAGAGGTACACATCTCCTGTGTCATAGTCTGGTTTCCTTTAAGTGACACTTCAGTTATAGCGTACTAAGGATGATGAAGACCTCAGTGATGTCCTTAGCCCAAACTGCAGCTCCTGAAAGGCACTGAAGTATCCTCTGTTTCAGCAGAACCTGAATGTTTTTCGGGTTTAGATTTAACCTTCCACTGACGATTAGGAAGAGAACAGCAGCTGTCTATTAATAGTAAATGGAATGAGTGTGAGATGTCAGTGGAGTGCCCTGGTCCTTTACCGCCCTGCAAAAAGGAGTTGTCGCACTGTTAGTCCTTGTTACAGACTGCAGCACCTTCATTCTCTTGAGAGGATTTGGTTTCCAGGTATTTTTGAGAAAAAAAAGAAGGGAGACAGAATTTAGTAAGTATAGTTAAAATACTACCTGTGTAATTATCCTGTGAAACCTACAGAAAATATGTTTTGTATATAGCGTACATTTTAATTTTGTGATAGGAAAAGCAGAACACATTTCTTTTCATAAGTATGAATACATCAAAGAAAAAAATCATAGTTTTAAAATTATATGTTGACTTTATTTTCCATCTGAGGCTTTCAAACTGAATCACCGGTTTTCCACTTGCATTAAACAGTATTTGTTCATAGGCTGTAGAGAGGAGGTCCTCACAGGAGTGGTATTCCTTTAGTTTTTATCATCCAGTACACTCTAACAGACTTCCAAAAATATTAATTCTCTACTTAAATAATAATAGCTATTGTTGCTGCAAAGTTTTAATAACTACCATGGGTAGAAATGTATATTACATAGATAAGTTGATACAATACTACCAAGATAAAATGTCATGCTTTAAATTAGTTTTATGCTCCTAGGCTACAGGTTTCTATTATGATGCTTGGAAGCCAAATGTCATGCTGTAAGAAGACTAGAATGGAAAGTATCAACACTCATTTAATTTTTTTTTTTGGTGTTATAGCTAGAAAAGATTGGAAGTTTGATGTTGGTTTGTATTAGTCTGCTGTTACTGTGCTGGTAACAGCATTAAAAGCTGTATCTTGTGACTCCATTTCGTATGCTCTGTTGGGTACATGGATGTAGTTAGTGTTTTCCCAGATGCTTAATTTTAGTTATCTGTTCCGAGGCATTCGGGAAATTCTTTTGTTATAAACTATGGTTGCATAGCAATAGGAAATAAAGTATCTAATAATCTCTGACCTGTTTGGAGGGCAGATTGGCAGATTCCTCCGAGAACACTGAAGTGAATTCCAATGAAGGAATATTTTTACATTAGTTGTGAAGATTAGGCCATTTAGACCATGTATTACTGCCTTTCAACACTTTCTGCCACTTTAGATGAAAGAAGTTACTGCATAGCAATATTGTTCTGACCAGTTACATAAGATGATGGCTGCTGAGATGGGAAAGATGGTATTTACACATCCAATATGTGTATGAGTGCTAAAAGAAAAATTAAGACCACCATGTAATGAGCAGAGGAATAAACAAAGCCTGTTTTACTATGGAAGGATGTCTTACACCTCAAACATTCTTTCTCCACGGTTACTGCCTTAAAGACGAACAACTGCTGGGTCTTCCTCAGATCCCTTCATCGCATGTTTGCCTCCATCTCCCTACTCCCTCATGCACCCTGAGCATCCCTACAGTTCACCCCTGTCTTCAGGTTCTGTCCGCAGCCTTGACCCCCACAGTGAGTAAGGCAGTGTGCACTTTGCTTGTTTTGGAGCTGTGTGTGTGTGTTGTGCATGTTGGTTGCAGAGCTCAGAGTGCCAGTGGGATCCTCTTGTTGCTGGGCTCACATGACAGCCAGTTCTGCAGCTGGGGACACTGTTCTGAACCTCCCACATTGATCCAGGCATGGATCTTCTCTCAACCTGCAGGATCTGTGTCTTTGAAATCTCAATTTTTTTTTTTTTCACCATTTATTTTTGTTTTCTTAATTAGGAGTCTAAAAAAGTTACTGTGGGATTAAGTGAATGTAACTCAATTGAGCATTACAGAAGGACAAAAAACCTCAGGCACTGAACCATCTTTCATTTCCTTAGAGAATCAGGCTTAAAATATAATCACAACTCCTTTTGAAAAAGCATTTGCATTTTAAAATGAAAGTAACTTGTGTGCTCATATCTCTTCCATTTTTTTTTCCCAGATGGTATTCTTGAAGCCAATTTTATTAATAGGGATGATCACCACCACAACAACTTCTATTTCAGAAGTTATTGTCAGGCAGTGAGTTTTGGATATGTCATCACCAGTGTTTGTACTGACAGCCTACTTTTAAGACATAGTCCTGTAACTAGGATACAGAAATTTGTCATGAACATCAAAACACAACTGTTCTCAAATTTGCTTATGCTTTAGCAATGTGGCAAAAATAATTTGCAAAAATTATTGGTAGAGTACTTCTGAAGACCAAATTCATCATTTTGTAAACAGAAAATTAAGCAAAATTCGTTAAATAAACTTCATGCTGCAAATTATTCACCCAGCTTTACTGTTACAGCATTATGAATTCAGAACCTCAGTGCTTCTAATTTTGGAGTCAGACAATGAATGTAATACTTTTCAGTTGTCTCGTACTATTTATTCAGGAATATTTACAGATAAATGTGGAATGCAACTGAAGAACAGAGATACTTGTATTTAACAAGTAGAACATGGAGTGCAAGCGTAATGAGCTGTAGGTACAGAATAAGAAATCCTTGAAGAAGGCTGAAGGATGAATTAGATTTTGAAATTCCTTGGAAATGAAAGTATGTATCTGTAACTGATGAGAAAGGGAAAGAGTATGCAGCAGAAGGATGCACAGGTATGAATGTCATGAGGGAATGATGGGCTCAGAAAATAAACTTCAAAGCAGTAGCATATGGAATAGATGCCAAAGATGGCAGATTACATTTCTACAGGCTGAGGGAGAGCAATGCAGTAAGTGAGATGTATTGTGATATGAGCATGGGTATCACTTCTAGCAATTTATGTTTTAGACTGAAATTTAGAAAGAATTTTCTTGCATACAACTTTGATGAGAAGATGAGTAAGGGCACTTGTGAGGTAGTCACAACAGAGAGAGGATCCAAGAGAGCTGAGACCTGGCAATACCTTTGGAAACTGGTGCTGTTCACGACCTGAGCTAATCATATTTGTCTTGGTACTGACGAGTGGGAGAGAAGGATGCTGTCCAGAAGGGAATGCAAGTCATAGCAATACGGATGCAAATAAGAAGGCCAGAGCTGCTGTTTAAGTTAGTGTCTGTAGACATGCAGATAGAAACACAGACTCCAGGAGAAGAAGCACTGAGATGGATATTAATAAATTTTGAAAGCAAATGCTTTCAGGGTAAAATATATGCTGGTTGGCCTGACTGTGTCTTTGTTTTGACCCATTTTTATCTGTATCTGAATTCATGTTGTTACGAGCCAAGAGCTGGGAAATGATCCTTCGGCTAAGCCATCTCTTTATTAAATAAGCTATTTAGATATGTTGCAGCCATAGCTGGCATTTAAAACTTAGCCTTGAAGACTGAAATGTTTCATGTTCAAGCTTCCTGCAGCCTCTGTTTTTCCCTCCAAGTAATGTCTTTGACATAGGATCACTTAACCTACTTTTGTTGTTCAGTTTTTTTGTGTGCATGGGCATTATCAGCTCTTTTCCCCTTATTAGCTTTCTGAAAAGACCCCTTTTCCCTCCCTTGTCTTTTGTTGCATAAAGGTAGAAGAAGTTGTGGTTGTTTCTTTGGCCATGCATCCTTTGCTGTCACACAGAGTCTCTCACTCCACTATGAAGTCTGAGCCAAGTTGGGACACATGTTTTGGGGGAAACTCAGAAGTGTTATAGGGTTACATTTAAAAATGAACAAAGAAAAACCTACAGAAGATTCCTTTCTGTCTGAAATTGCCCTGCAGATCTCTGATATTATCCCCAGAGAGCTCCCAGATACTTAAAGACTTCCCATTTCTTTAAGCCCGTATCTTGCTTCAACCTTGTGGAGGATTTACATTTTTTGTCTTTAGGGAGATGTGCAAATGAAGCAAACAGACATTCAGGCTCCAAAGCAGTTATTCTTTACTTTATGTACATACAGACCTGCACAAAGCACTAAAACATGTGTACAAGTTCACCTGCTCTAGGCAATTAATCACCCAAGGATTCTCTAAAGAATCCAGGGCTTCTGCTTCTGTATATGATTTCTTCTTCATGAATACCATGCTTGTGTAGGTTTACTTCTGTCTTTCTTTTTTTTACTTCCTGTTTCCATTTTTGTCTTTCCTGAGAAGCACACATTTATGTGTCCCATTCCATTGCTCTCATGCTGCCTGGGAGCACTGAGCCGATTTCCAACCTGCAGGCTGTGGGAGTGCTTGCCAAGACCTCAGTCTGTGTGTGAACCATGGCTACCTCCTGACTTCTGTTTGGGCAAGACCCAGAAGTTTATTCTTCTTTAGGGCTCCCTTCTTCATACCAAGAAGAAAGCCCAGTTATAGTGGCTGAAAAAGACTTCTGTCCAAGAGCATACCCTGTTGCAGCATGCAGGGCTCCCTGATGCTGTTTTTTAAAAAACATCATTCATACTTGAGTACTTTGTTTGCTTGTGTCACATTTTCCCATTTCTGTCTCCCTGAAGGACTGGAGAATATTGATTTCACTTTCCATCAGTCAAAGATATTTCCATTTCAAAGACAAGCATTGTCTCAGATCTAGAGCATACTACCAGAGATAGCTGAATAAACTAAGACCTTCTTAATTGAGGACATTGAACTGAAATGTGCTTCTTCTGTGATACTTGATTATTTTAATGTGTGCTTATTTTGTTAGACAGTTCTTTACTTTGAAATTGCAACTACTTCACATGAGGCAGAATGTTAACCAGGGCATTTTCTATTCATCATAAACATTCAATGTGATTTTTGCAGTTTGACTCTTACTTAACAAAAGCAATAAGTTGTTTATATACTATGACATTTTCCATGACTGTTGTGAGCAAACCTGATGTTGGCCTAATGTAAACTTAAGAAACACAACAGAAGTCTTCTGGCATGTCTCTATTATGTAATGAGGAAAAAACAACACTAATGAGGAAAAAACAACTTCTAAAATGCTGGGTATTAGTTCTACACAGCAGGAACTGTTTGTCTGTTTTCCTTTAATAAGAAAAACAGCACTGTGAATAAATGTGTAGATGAAAAAATGGATACTGAAAGATTATTTTCTGCTAAATAGATGCTGTAGAAAGAAGTTGGAATAAAACTCTCGTAAAATGCACATGAACTTGCAAGCATGTGGCATCATTAAACTCACTAAAAATAAAATGCCCTCAGGTCTGGTAAGAACAATTGCTTCATAATTAGGCTCTTGGGAAAGGAGCAGGGATTTGTGGTAAGATACTTAGCTTTACCAAAGATTTCTGAACTTCAGAGATATTTGGAATTCACTTCTCACGTGGGAGGGGTTTTCCATACACTGAGCTATTTCCGAAAGCAGAATTCAGCATCATAAAAGCATTGCAGGGTTACCTTGAAGATGAGGCACAAGTTTTCATTGCTTAGGAGTTAATTTTTGAAGTTGAGAGGCAGAAAATAAGGGATTGAAACACTGAGATTGAAACTAAATGAGATTATTCCCAAATCCTATTTTGAAATTGCTAAAGCCTTAAAAAAAAAAAAAAAAAAAAAAAAAAAAAAGTGCTTTTTAAAGTATCCCAAAGAATTGATGGATCTGTAAACAATACTGTGTCCAACATGTAGAATTCATTTCTGGAAAAAAGCCACAAAAACTGACTAACAACTAAATCCAACCCTATGTATTTTAAGCTAACCAATGTTTTTAAGCTTCACAGCATCTCATGATTAACTGTATTTCAAAGCTTTTCTGTGCAACATAAAATGATATAGACGATACTTGAAAATGCAAACAGAACTAAACTTTGATTTCACTTCACACAACCTAAAGAAAACAAAAGAGTTTTGGATACTTGGAAAAAATGAGTATTCTGCCTTTATTATACAGACATAGAAGTGTAGGCCTGGTAGTTACCTCAGGATCACAGAATCACATTTTCACAGCATGCTAGAGGTTTGAAGGGACCTCTGGCCCAACCCCTGCTCAAGCAAGGACACCGAGAGCAGCATCCCCAGGACCACATCCCCAGGACCACATCCACATGGCTTCTGGGAGATTTCCAACGAGGAAACCCCACAGCCTTTGGGCAGTCTGTGCCAGCCCTCCATCACTTGCACGGCACAGAAGTGTTTCCTGGTGTTCAGAAGGAACTTGTCATGCTGTAATTTGTGCCCAGTGACTCTTGTCTTGGCAGTGGGTACCACTGAGCAGAGCCTGGCGCCATCCTCTCTGCTCTCTCCCTTCAGGTATTTATGGACACTGAAGAGATCCCACTGAGCCTCCTGTTCTCCCAGCTGAGCAGTTGCAGTTCTCAGCCTCTTCACACAGTAAATGAAGAGCAGATGTGGAGATATGAGTCCTCCTGTAGGATAGAAAAATGGTGTTTCCAGACTTCACAATGGAGTAAATCATACCATGGAAATTTTTTTCTCTTCATTGACTATAGAAAATTTATAATCGAATAGCTTAAATTAGAGGCTTTATTTTTGCGTGGCTGAAGCTAGGTAGTAGTATTCCCATCCTGAATGACAATATTGTAAGGTTATTAGTGATTTGCAGAGATGTATTCAGGAGAAGGAGATGAGTAGAAGAAATTACAGGAGATTTCAATATCATCTTGAGGTAGAATACAGATATTAAATAAATTGCTGCCTGTAGTGAGTGCTGAGACTGCTGACTTAATATAAAATTGGAATGGAGATATTTCCCTTTTCTTCAGTCTTTGTCCTATACCATTTAAAAGGTATTTTGTTTGTGGCTGAATTAGAACTAATGGACAGAAATAACGATGTCCAAATGACAATTTGAGAGCATCATGTTGCCATATACTGTAGCTTTTCCCTAAGTCCTCAGCTCTACATCTTAGGGAGGAAAACAGATGAAAGAAAACCCAATTGGTGATAGTAATGACTTCAAATGTTTTTTATAGAGTCAAATGCAAGAATTTCTTCTTAAGGTTGAATTTTTCTGTATTCCTTTAGGTAGAAAATATTTTAGCTTTAATAAAATAAATACATTGTTCTGAGGTAAGTTTTGCAGTTGGAAAGAAATAGAGCTAAAAAGGATAACAAATGTAGTACCTAAGAACACTTCCCATCTTCCATTTCCACGTGCATTTCCATCCTGAAACCTGCTGCCATGCTGAGAAGAGACTTAAGAAACAACCTCCTTATATATTTCTAAGGATCAGCTTTATTGAAGGACTGTTCAGTTTCCCAGAACTTGACCTGTTTTACTTCTAAAATTCAGCTGTCTCTATGGCCTTCCATGTTCCATTTTCTCTTCTTCCTCTTCCCACGGTCTTGCTAGAACCTCCTCTTACATGATTCTGTGACAGAGAATGTGAAAATACAGTATTTGCAATAAATTAATAGTCATCTAGACTCACAGTAAATAGACTAAAAGTATGATATTACAAGATAAGCATGAAAGTTTTTTTTGTATGAGGTTAATCTTTTTCTGTATGAGGTGGTTAGCACAGCAACTGCTGGAATCTCCATTTCTGTCCATTCATTATGAACAGAACTGGGAATGAATAGCTCATATGAACTACATTGTAGGTGTCTCTGGTTAGGTGAGCTAATCTCACCCAGATAGTCTCCACCTTATGCATTTGTAGTCTATGTGCTTGATATGTTGCTTCTTTCTTTTCGCATGATTTGATGTTGTAGTTATTTAATCATGTGATATTCTTTAGTATCGTGTCATACTCTTTAATGCATGGAGTATATTTAATTGATTAAAATGAAGCTTATTGCATTTTAATTTCTGTCATGTAATCAGCATGATTACATTAAGAAGAGAAATATAAACAACATTTCATCAATCAAGGAAACTGAGGTGGCAGTTTTACTCACAGTCATTAAAGAAAGATGGAAGCTGACATTCTGGCAGACACTCGCATGCTGGTTATCACCAGAGAAACAAGTGTGTTGCAGCTCCAAGCAATGCAAATCTGTAGCTCATCTGAGCAGTGAGGTTATTTGTAATACATGGGAAAAGGTTATCTCCTCCCTTCCCCTTCCTTCCCTCCCTTTCCCTCTTCTCCTCTCCCCTCCCCTTCCAACGAAGTTACAAATCAGAAAATAGAAGAAAACCCAACAGATTTCATTATTGCCATTAAATATATATATATATATTGTCATTACTATAATGATTCTTTGAGCAGTTTATATGTTACGTCATGAGGAGTACAGAAAGTGGTAATCATTCACCTTCATTTTTTTTTTTTCCATTGCAATTTGTAAAGCAAATTTTTCATCCTAAAATTAAAACATACAGTAACAAGGGGAAAAAACAGTGGCAACACTATAACCTCAATTATCTAAATGTCAGGGAGCCACACCCAAATGTGGGAACTTGAAGAAGTACAAAGGGCCCTTAAAACAGCTACTTATGAAATGACAGTTACATTTGGCAAACTTCTTTTTAGCCTTTCATTTTGAGATTTATGCCCTGAAATACAAGGATTATATACTTTACTGATGCACCTTGAACAATGTGCATTTATATGGAGGGAGAGTGGAAAAATGCCTAGAAGAGAAGTGAAATGACAAGCCAGTATTTTAAGATGGAATATTATCCTCTTTTATGTAGGGAAAAGAATCACACACAAACCAGCAGAATTAATTTTTTTGTGAGAAAAGTCAAGGGAGGATGGGGAAGAGAATGAAATTACAATTATCCAGGCCATTATCTCTTTCCCTGCTGCTTATTTACGTATTTGCATTCTGAAACTCTTAAAGAAGAAACTGATATCATAGCAACTGCTGGTTGTCATTATTTCATTGTTACACAATGAGAATTTATAGAATATCTCCCAGCAGTAAGAGACTTTCCAGCTATTGGCTGACTGCTCATAAGTGATAAGAAACTGTTTAGTAATAAGCTTCCCTTCAGCCAAATATAGTATATACACTTTAAATGCTGTGGAGTATAGATAAACTGTTTAATATTTCAGGTTTACTGCCAACTTAAGGTTACTGTGATTCTGAACACATACTTAAATAAATACTTCTGGTGATTAAAATAACAGAAACAGGTGAGACTTAGCAGGATTTGATTTATCTAGGAACTTTACTGAATTTGAAAATATATCTATTATTCTGTAGGTAGAGAATGAGAAATCAAGGACTGAAAGGGCTGAGGAATATCTATGTTTACGCTATTAGAACTTCGCATGTTCTCAAATACCTTGTGGCCCTGGGTCTAAGATCAGGGAAGACCATAATGCTGCTGGATGACCTCTTACATAGGTCTTTTTTCTCATTCCCAGTATCAAAGTAAGAGGAAGCAAGTGGGAAAAATGAGCAAGCCCCTGCCTCAGTTGGTCTTGCTGGACATTTTCTGTGATATTTTAAGGACTTCTTTGGTTTGAGTTGAGCGGACTGGTTCTGCTCCAAGCAGCACGAGAAATAAATGAATGTAAACATGAAAGCTAGATTGTGTTTTCAGACCATCTAGTGAGGTATGGACAGTCATCCACTAGGAAAAAACAGTTTGCTGTAAATAGACCCCAGGCTTTAACATCAAGAGTTAGGTAGAGATATACAGATACAGTGATAGGACCTGAGGGGATGGTTTTAAACAAAGAGAAGGGAGATTTTGGTCAGACATTAGGAAGAAATTTTTTACTCCGAGATTGGTGAGGCACTGACACATGCTGCCCACAGAGATATCCAGGAGTATCCTGTAGCTTTTCATTCTTTGTTGTGCAGGAATCCTTTTTTTTGCACCGCCTTGTGAGAAAGAAAATCTTTTATTTCTCTGCATCTCTCTCCCCCCCCTCCCTCCCTCTCTCTCTCGCAAGAAGATGCAGAATGTCCCTTGATTGGATTTGGCTTGAGAAGTGCTCCAGTAGCAGATAATTTTGTAGGTCCTTGTACTTAGAAGAAACCTGCTGGTGTTGCCCCAGAGGTAGTTTATTAACCTCTGTTCTCCACTTACTGTACTGGAGATATGATATTCTGTCTTCTGGGCTTCTAGGTTCATCTGCAAATCATATTCCATCTGAAATCGATTCAAATTAAGAATAAGTAAATGACTGCAGGACAATTCTTGTAGAGCTCAACCTTTATTAAAAATACTGTTCATACCAGTAATATGCGTACTGTATCTACAGTGAGTCTTACGTATTGTCACTGTACAGTGTTTAGCAGTCTGAGGATATTTATCAAGAAACAGATTCTGAACTGTAGAGTACATACAACTACATCAATTGATTATGAACATTAATCTTTGATTTGTTGTGGGCCTGACTGGTGATCTTTTGGACATTTTCAGAAAGTTTGCAAGGAGTTACAGAAAGCATTAGAGAAGGCTTTTGTGTAGCTGTGTAAGTTGCTGTGATGATCCCTGGCTTCTTTTACTGTTAACTGAACATAAAAATTATATATCATATTTTTATATATTGAAATAATTTTGACATCTTAATTCAACCTTCTTTCTTTTCTGTCGTGTTGTATATTAGTCCCCAGCTAATGAAAAACTCAGTGAAACCAACACAAGTGAGCCTAAATTAACAGTAACCAAAGAAGAACAGATAATAATAGGTCAGGCTGTGAGTTAATGGCTAGAAATAGTGAGTACTAAGAAAAGGCCTTTAGATAGAGCAAACACTGAATCTAAACAAAGGTAAAACCACTGATCATCTGCAAAAAAAAAAAAAAAAAAAAAAGGCTGAAATATGCAGCAAAGAGTGCATTTTGATTTTTAAAAGAAATGATGTGTTTCAGTGTTCCAGTAGCAAAATGTACCCTGCATGTGTATCTAGAAGGATATTAAAGTCAAATACAATAATAATAATGCACTATAATATTCATATCACAGAGTCAAAACCTGTGAAGTTAGCTTGGTACTAGGTAGAGATTTCCTTTGAAGATTGCTGTGCAATCAGAGCATGATTTTGGATTGAGAGTAACCCTGCGTGGAAGGACTTGAGGGTGTTGGTAGGTAAAAAACTGAACATGGACTTGCAGCCTGGATAGCAAGCCGACTGTATTCTGAGCTGCTTCAAAAGAGAGGAGGCCAGTAGGCTGAGAGACGAGATTGTCCCCTTCTGCCGTGCTTTTATGAGACCCCACCTGAGTACTGTGTTGAGCTCTGGGGCCCCAGTATAAGGACATAGATTCATTGGAGTGTGTCCAGAGGAGGTCCATAAAGATGACCAGAGTGCTGGAGCACCTCTCCTATGAAGGAAGGCTGAGAAAGCTGGGCTTGTTCTGGTTAGAGAATAGAAGGCTCCAGAAAGACGTTATAGCAGCCTTATGGTATCTAGAGGGGAACTATAGAAAAGCTGGGAAGGAACTCTGTCACTTCGTCAGGGAGTGTAGTGAGGTAATGGCTTTAAACTACAAGAGGGTAAATTTAGGTTATAGATATTAGGCATTGGCACAGGGTGCTCAGAGAAGCTGTGGATGCCCCATCTGTGGAGGCATTTGAAGCCTGGTTGGATGGGGCTTTAAGTAACCTGGTCTAGTGGGTGGTTGGAACTTAATGATCTGTAAGGTCCTTTCTGACCCAAACCATTCTATGATTCTGCAGTTATCTTGAATAGCATCAAACAGCTGAATGCTGCTACTTTTAGCTGCATTGAGTTGATCCTTACCTTTCTCCTAATCCTGTTGTATTTATGTAAATCAGAGAATTATAAATCCTGGATTTCTTTTCAGAAGGGATTGGGGGAAAAAACGGACAGATAATTGGAAAAGTTGCCAAATCTAATTTTGAAGGAGGACTGAACCAAGGCTGAAATTTAATGGAGATATTCAGCATGGAAATTTCAGCTTAAATACTTTAGGGAAATCTTAGTAGTGACTGCAAATGATCATATAATCATTAGACAACCTGATCAGTACTCATCACATCCACCTCAGCTAGAGGTCAGTTGCACTGACCTCTAGCAGGTCAATCTCACATGTCCTAATCATTCCTAATCACGTTAGAGAAACTAAAGGCTATCGCACACTGGAACTATTATCATTTTTATTTTCAGAGTAAGAGTACTATGGTGCAGCTTGAGTTCCATTTTCCTAGCAGTACACAGATATATACAATGCAACTCAAATGTTACTACTCATACAGTGAGTGGAATTCAGCTGTTGGTTCACACAGTTATGGAATCTTTGGAATGAGAAGATGGTAATAAAAAAAGTCAAGTTGCAGGAACAGTGTAAGGTCCCAGATCTATACTTATAGAGGTGTAACGCAAAGCACTTTAGTGGAATAGTAATTCTGAAATTAAATCATTCAATGAAGAGCAGAATTGGTATTTTATTTTTGTATCTGACATCACAGATTCAGCTCTTTTTGTAGTAATCCCTTCATTGCTACTAAGACTGGTCATATTCTTCCACGATTTTAAAGTTGGCAGTGTCTATTTGGATTTTTGCTGATTCTTCTTTCTGTAGTTGAAAAATTTTGACCATCTGTTCATCATCAGCTCACAAGAAACCCCAAGTCACTGCTGCGTATCCTCCTGTACAATCGCCAGGAAATCCTAAGGAGTTGAACTTGGCAATGGGCTAGTAACAGCTTCTTCATGTCAGATGGTGGGAGACACTTGCTCATACTGCTGTTCCAGATTCCTGCTCTGGATACACTTACATATAATGCTTACTTTTTGAGGCAGGTCCTCTAATTCTATTTCTCTGCACTGAAAATTAATCTAAGAAGGTCCATGTCTACCACTATTAGCAGAGTCCATGCAGAAAGAAGAATCATCTGTATTTATTTGTTGAATAACTCCTTGTTCAATACCTGCTTTCTTCTCATGCTAACTTTTCCTGAAGCTTTTTCTGCCATTACTGTAGTGTTGAGGGCAGGGTGAAAGCCAAGTTGGATTAGCAAGAGGCCTTGAGGACTGAGTCTGCTTGGGCATGTGTTAATGGGCTTTGTGCAGAATGTGATGCAGATGTGAGGGCAGGCAGACTAGAAATCACAATGCTGTCAATAAAGCTGAAGAACTCAAGGGCTTCAGTGTTTTTCATGCTGCCTTCAACCAGAGCCAGAGGGCTTCCGTAATTTCTTTTGCTCCTGCTTCCTCCTGAGGGACAGCTTTCTTTAAAGAAAATAAAGGATGAGAGATAAAGAAGTCCTGTCTGAAAAGACCAGAGGGAACAGCCTGCTGCACTTGATGCCTGAAGGCAGGGAGTTCGTTCTCAGGCTGCACTGCAGAGAGAGAGGCAGCATTTCTCATTTGAAAATAACAGAGACAGATGCAGTCAAAAGTCTGTAGCAGTAATGTCTATTTTTAAATTCTCCCCTATACCAGGAAGAGCTGCCTCCTAATGAGCAGTCATAGACTCTTCACTGTTTTTTATGGTGACATTTTGCTTCTTCTAATTCTCTTCTTAAAGTACTTTTCTAGCAGAGCAGATAATAATTATGAATTATAATCATGTAGAACTCCTCTTACCAAACAACAAACTCAACCAAGATAGTGCCAAACAAAGCTGCAAGCAATTTCTCATTTACGATAATAGAGTTTTCTTCATTACTGCTATGGGAAAATGTCATATCTCAGCTGATGGCATACATTGTTCTTGATGTAATGATCTTCTTTGGTTGTAATATTGACAAACCACTATGCCATCACACATCAGATTTTGACTGCACCTGTTTACAAACTCAGGTTAATTACACTCCGCTGTCTAACTGCTTATTTTTTTTTTGTGGATGTTTTGCTCACATGTTTTTAAGCAATGCTATTTCGTTGCAGATAACTAATGGTAGTGATCTCTTCTCATTATCTTACTTTAATATTTGATTTGTCTGATTGTTGCAGGTGGAAACAATAGGTGATGCATACTGCGTCGCGGCAGGGCTCCACAAGAAAAGCCTTAGCCATGCTAAAGCCATTGCCTTGATGGCACTGAAGATGATGGAGCTTTCAGAAGAGGTTCTCACTCCGGATGGGAGCCCTATTAAGGTAAACCCTTTGCTCTTTATTCTCAGCTAATCAGTGGTACATCAACCTGATGAATTCCACTGTATTCTGTCAGTAGAAGTCTATTGCAAGAATTAAAAATTGCAACAAGATATCACTTTATATATTTCAGTGGTCCCCATCAACATTCATGTCTACTGTTTTAAGCACAGCAAGAGACTTAACATCCACATAATGCACATTTTGGTGTGTAGGGGGGTCTGCTTTGTGTTAGCTGTCTCTTTGTTATATGCATTGAAAGTCTATTTTTGGCACTAGGTGCACTCCTAGAGACTTCCAGTTCAGTTGGTGTGACAAGGAGATGATTCACATGCTCCAGGACTGTCCCATGCTGCAAGCTAAAGCATGGAATGGCATTTGGAAAATTCATTTCAGAAGTAGGCTCCAGAACTTCAGCTCTGTTGTAGATGCACTCAGATAGTTCTGTGGCTTTAAGGGGCACATCTTTTTTTTACGAAAAGTTGTTGATCTGAATACAACTGTGTGGGGACTGCTTGCTCTTTCTTGGTGATACTGTTCCTCCTTCCCACACACTGCCAGTTCTTTTTCCTAGAGTGATACAAGAGGCAGCAGGAGGTGGGAAAGCATGTCCTTTTGTATTTTCTTGAAGGTCCTCTCTGCCATTCTGCTTCTTTTGATCTTACAACAGCCTTGTAAATATAGGCATTTGAAATGGGTAACATTTAGGTACAAAATGGAAATTCAGGAGGGAAGAAAATCCATGGAGATATATGCAAGGCTCAGTTTACATGTTGTCTTCATTTTACTTACTCCTGGTTTGGGTTAAATTGTTCTTCTTATTTTCAGAGAAAATGGGGAGATTATTTAGAACAATTATTCAATTAACACTGTCTAAAGGCAATGACAGAAGTCATATATAGCTATATGAGAAGGCTGGATAGAGTTCCCATAGGGTTGGAAGGAAACCACGAAGCTCATTGAATCCAATTTCTGGCTCCACATAGGACCACCTAGAATTCAAATGTGATATCTGAGACATTGTCCAAATACTGCTTGAATTCCGGTGTTGATTTGAATTTAAGGATTCATCTCATCTGCATATATACCCTGTAAAATTATAGGAATAAGGGCTTTTACAGAAGTCAGCTCTAATTTGTCCTAGTTTACGTATCTACACAGGGGTGAGATGAATCACACCCTAAAAATGTGTATTTTCTCAGTTATCTGTATGGGAATTTTGTAGACCTAGCCTAAATTTGGGTATCTACACTGTAAGCTTCTTCACTCTGTCAGATGAACCCTCCTACAAATGACAAAGAATGCTTAGTCTTCTTAGTAGTTATGTCAATTATAATTGCAGTTAAATGTGGATGCATTACTTTTAAATCAAATTGGCATGATTGCATGGAGTGACCTCTGTTTTTGTTAGTTTCTCATGTACAAAGCTTTGTAGGTGCTCATCATTCCACAGATTTTCACTAACAAATACATCATGTACGTAGAATTTTTTAAAAAGGGATTCAGCTCCATACCATTAATAAGAGACTAATTGTTTTGTACCCTTTGCTATAAGGCATTTCCATGAAAATATTTCATATATTCATGAATATTAGTTTTGAAGTACACTGTGAAAACTGTAAGATGTGAAGTTGCGTGACTTCTCAACAAGGAACTGTAATGTATTGTAATGTGGTTACTTTGAACTGGTCCTATTGATATGGATGGCAAAACAATCACAGTATTTTGACTACATTTTGACCCTAACTCTTATCAGAGATTCGTATTACAAAGAACAGTTCACATTCCTTGAGTCACTGCCAAATGTGTTGAATATAAAATGCTAAAAGCAGTTTTTGCTTTCTCATGTTGAATATGTCCTATATCAGTGTTTGGATATTGGAGAGCTTGAAATCAGAGAGCAGTTATCCTCATGCTGAAACCATTTCTGACATTTTTGCCAGGTATCAGCTGTGGCCTTCATTCCTCAGGATAGTCTAGTAGTCATTTTGAAAAAATAAGATGATAGCTTCACTAACTCTGAGACAAGTTTTCAAAACATAATTCCTAAAAATAAAGAGTCCCTCTGATCTCAGGAGTAAACAACAGTGTTGTGTTTCCTCCCCCTAGAAACTGGCTGACAAACATTGATTGAATAGGAGGAAATTATTCCCAGCCCCTTTATATAATAAATGACACCACAGTGACTTGAACTTTGATTTCTGCTAATTGGCTGACTGTTACCACATGGTTACTCTGTTTTGAAAGCATCTTCAAAAAAGAAGCAAACATGCTAACATATCCTTGGTGTTTGCAGTGAATTTCTCTTCCAGAGACAGTTTTGCTTAATCTTTAAATTCCCTGTACTCGGCATTGGTGAGGCCCCACCAGGAGTACTGTGTTCAGTTTTGGGCACCTCAGTACAGAAAGGACATGGAGGTGCTGGAGCAGGTACAAAGAAGGCAACAAGGCTTGTGAAGGGCTTGGAGAATACGCCCTATGAGGAGAGGCTGAGGGAGCTGGTGCTGTTTAGTCTGGGGAAAAGGAGGCTGAGGGGAGACCTTATTGCTCTCTTCTAGTATCTGAAAGGTGCTTACAGTGAGAGCGGGGCTGGTCTCTTCTCACTGGTGACAGGTGACAGGACAAGGGGAAATGGTCTCAAGTAGCACCAGGGTAAGTTTAGGTTGGATATCAGGAAATACTTCTTTACTGAAAGGGCTGTTAAGCACTGGAGTAGGCTCCCCAGGGAAGTGGTTGAGTCACCATCCCTGGATGTGTTTAAAAACCATTTGGATGTGGTGCTCAGGGACATGATTTAGCGGAGGGTTGTTAGAGTTATGGTAGTATGGTTAGGTTGCAGTTGAACTTGATGATCTTTAAGGTCTTTTCCAACCTGAGCATTTCTATGATTCTAAGCTCTTGGAGATCAGCACTGGAAATGGAATTCAGAAATTACCCCCAGCTTTGTAGGGTGTGACTGGCAGTGATGCACACTGAAGATGGCTCATTATTGCAGAAGGCAATGTCTTTTAGGCAGACTTAAGTTACACATCTTTCTGGGTTATCTTGCTTGCAGAGATTTCACCTCTAGGGAAATCCAACTGCAATTATGAAATGCAGTGCTTTTTATTTGATGATTACTCAATTAGACATCTCTGACTTCATGATTATAGTTTATGGAATACATATATTTTCTGAATTACTTTGATGAATATATTTTGTTGTCATCTCAGGACTGAATTCAAATGTTTGCTTTTTGTAGTGCTTGAAGTGATCATCCCTGTGATAGCAGCTTATTGACATCTTCCTGAGTGACACTGACAGCCTCAGAGATAGACTCAGGAAGTTAGGGAGAAAAGTAAATGATGGAATTAAAAATACTATATAAAAGTGGGAATTAAGGATAGGATTTTTAGTATTAGCAGGCAATCAAATGAAAGTTGTTGTCTGGATTTACAGTTATTGGTATTCATTGTGCACTATATGAAGAACCTGCTCCTTGGAGCAATACCTGGACTACCTGACTAGAAAGCAGTGATGGACCGCAGGATGGTGGCAAGGTGCATGAAGCACGTTTGGTTTATATCCCTGGTCTCACCCTGTGGCTCAGAGCACATAGCGTGCTGCTGGGGGCACCATGGTGTGCAGCTGCCATGTACTCAGGCATCTGTTGCTTCCAGCATAGCCAAAGGCAGCAGAAATGCATACCAGAATGGAGACCCTGTGCCTGCGCTCCTTATAGCAACACAAATGAACTGTGATTTGCACAGTAATGAAAAATCTTCACAGAGAGAGTGGGCTATATTATAGCAGTCTGCACAAGTCCTGTCATCAGTGCTGTAGCACAGTCTGCTCTTTCTGAAAAATAATTGTAACAGAAAATGGATTGATTGCTCTCATGTAAGTGATGGAAGCTCCAGGTCCCTGTAAAATGTTTTCGTACTCATTTCTATTTGAGGCAAAATCCCATTAATTTAAGGGCCTTAGTAAAAGGAA
Organism: Gallus gallus; assembly: GCF_016699485.2. Taxonomy (NCBI): domain Eukaryota; kingdom Metazoa; phylum Chordata; class Aves; order Galliformes; family Phasianidae; genus Gallus; species Gallus gallus. The sequence goes on from NC_052532.1 coordinate 180,767,730, forward strand.
GGGCTTTTGGCTCACTCACTATGTGTAGAACTGGTTATACCCTTTCAGCAAAATGCTTTTTAGTCAGGGAGCTCTGATTTGATTTTGCTTCTGCGCCACTAATTAAACGTAGTGCCCTATGACTGTAGTTTGAAAATATTGATTTAAAATTGCCTTCTGCATTTAAGTGAGCATTACTTGAATGTTCAATATTTATCATACTCTATCTCTTTAGATAAAGTGGTAGTATATTAATTTTAATAGCTGGAGATGATGCTGTAAGAAGAATTCTCCAGAGCGTAGACCTTTAGAAATAAAGGTCACAGTATGTATCTCATTTAATGTGTTTAGACCCTTAATATATTATCAGTGGCATCCCTTTTTATCATGCTTCAAGTCCTGCCCAATTATTCAGCTTGCAGTGTGCATCCTGAAGACAAGAAAGGCTTCCTTTGCAGTTTGTTGTTAAACGGTCTGGGCTGGCAGAACATAGCTGGTTTTAACTAATAAGGTTTTCCCAATGAGTTATTCTCCAAGATTGTCAGCTCCTTTTTTCAGTGCGTGAAGGTGGTCCTAGTAAGGTCGTGAACAGATACAGAACTGGGAACACGCCGAGGACAAATGAATGGTTTACATGAAGCTGCTGAAATTAGCTGCAGTTATGTGGATTTGTTGCGCACAGGTGTTTCTGTCTAAAACATGAAGAAGATTGGGCCCTATTACAGTAATTCAGCACATGTTTTAGAAGGTGTTCCACTGCAGGTGAAAAATGTCATGTATTTTTCAAGTTTTGTTAACAATAATGTGAAAACTAGGCCTATAAACACTTCAGTCAGAAAACTGAATTTTCTGTTTCCTTACCTGCTAATGATGACATAATCTAAATAGAGTAGTGCAGGAGGTTTTCCAGCTGAAATTGGCTTTAACTGGATTAATTAACTTTCAGGTAAGGTAGATGAGACCCTGCATTCATTGGGATTACAGGGCACATGGACTGGTCCTCGGCTCAGCAGTTTCTTTGTTATCACGATACAGTGCTTGATGCATTTGTAGCTTGTAACTTTTAAATGTGCATTACCAAACCTGTTTTTTTATTGGATTTATAAGCTGCACTCAAACAATGCAGACTGGTACTAATACTCTCAACACAAAGCCTGTCTTTATCTATCAGCTAGCAAAAGAAAGGCAGCATAGCTGAGGGAGCATTTCATACCAAGGGTGGGATTAACCTCATCTAATTTTGAATTCTGGCAGTGTAGACAAATGCATCAAAACTTGTTACTCTTACTCTGTAAATGGAGAAAATATGGGTATTTTATTCTGTATTCATCTCACATACTTTCAGTGGTTACTTCATAATGAAATATTTGAATGAGTATTTGTCAGATAAGTGTGACAAATATCTTTACCTCTGAGAGCTAATGAGATTGCAGGAGTATGGACGATGCCAGGGAAGGGAGTTGGACTGACACGTACGTTCAAATCTTGTTTGGTCACAGCCTTCTCAGTCCCATTTTAGATAATATCAGACTTTCTATACTTCAGCTTCCTGTATGTACAGTGTAGGTGACAGTGTTTTGCAAGTGAAACCATTTCTGCAGCAAGCCTAAGCCATCAGGCTGTACAGCCATACCATTGCATTAGTTCTGGTGTGTGCTGTCTAATTAAATACCTGTTCATGATGACTAGAACAGTGAAAGCCTGATTCTTATCAGCCTCTAATCTCTGCATGCTAAGTGGTAAATATTAATAAGCATCAGGTCTGGCTCCTGAGTGAGCATATCGAAGAAGAAAAAGGGCTCTGTGTGTTGTACTGGCTCATGTCCATGGTGAGACATGACACACGGTAATGGGCAATGAATCTTAGCGCCTGTAACTTCTTCTGCCTACTCATTAAGTACTTCCTCTTTCATTATGGTGATAAGGCACTTGGGCTTGAACACAAGTCGAATGAAAGTGCTGACATTTGCTTGAATATATGCTTTTTATTAGTTTCTAAACAAAGCAGCCATTCCCAAACATACCGTGAAGGAAAGTACATCAGTGAATGATATCTGCGTAGTCCTTTTCAGTGCGTCTTGCCTTGTTTTAATTTCGACTGTGGTGTGGTAGCATTATGGCAACTCAGTGGTCCTCGCCAAATGTGCGTCTTTATGTAAGCAGTAACGGGTTGTCTGTTTTGTTTTAAGTTGTTGAAAGGATGACTGCTGATGCAGGCGTTCCCGTCAGCCGTGCGAGGAGCTGTGCTTACGGCAATGCTTCTAGCTCCGTCTGCGGTCTCCTAGCAACTTCGCCTTGTACCCAATGTCTGAATCAGCCTTGGGAAGTGGGAATACCCCACTTCAGGATGGATAACTGCAAATAAGAAATTTCATTGTGTTAAAAGAAAAAAATCCAAAACTTCCACAAAAGAAAGGCATTCATTAAGAGAGATTTTGACTAAAAATTGATGAACAAGCCCACACAAAGGTGTTTAGTTTGACAGGCTTACCAACATCTGGGCAGTGTGACTCCTTTGGATGTCCCTCAGAGCTGCATGTCTCAGAGAAAAGCTTGGTGCTTTTTCATGAGAGAGCTCTTGGGAGGTGGTGATCCAAAGTCAGTTCCCTGAACTTGAGGAGAGTTTCTGATGCCATACGTGCCTTTGGAAAAGCAAAGTGAGAGGAGCAGATCTGAATTACAGAGGCATCTGAAATGCCTCTGTAGGCTTCTGGGAAGCTGTAGGCTTTGTTAGGCTGCCTTAAGGGAAAATTCAAACCTTCCTCAGCCCTCCAATCATTTTTACTCAAGTGCTTCCTTTTGTCTGATTTTAGTAATAATCTTTATCTTTATTACTAAAACCACACTCATTATTTTCAACTTTTAGTCTTTGGAAGGGATTTTATCATACCTAGTTATATATTACAGCCACTGTATGACAATATTTGTGAATATGTTGCAATCACAAGGATACATGGGATTTAATCTTACTAGTAGATGCATAGCAACAGCCTTGTGGAAGAAGTTGGTATGGAAGTTTTGTTAGATATTTATTCTGCTGAAGAGGGATGTTGTCCAAAAGGTTGGTTATTGTTTCAGATAGTATGCATTTCTTGTTTTCATTGGGTACCAGAGTAAAATTCTGGTATCTAATAAAGGTAGGCTTCCAAAGCTTCCAGGGTTTGATCCTGCACAGCATGAGGAGCAGCCTGCTGTGCATAAAATTGCAGGGCACAGAAGCTTGATATTAGCATTGGCAACAAGATGTGAGACCAAATTCAATTAATTAGAAGGCTATGAATATACTCTTCTGCTGACTGTTGTGAGGAAGAGACCTGAAAGATGAGTGGCGAGCTAATTAATAATGTGATGATTGCTGGAAGAAGATTTGTCTTTGGACCTGGGCATTCTCCTCATGCTATTATTTCTCTGACAGTGTTCTCCTGAGAGAACAGGAGAGCAGGAAGCACAAAGCCTTTTTCTGTCTACTCTTGTCTCCATGGCAAAAATAAATCACACTTGTAGAAGCCAGGGTACGTACCCAGGGCACTGTGTGGACTTTTCCATTGTTTATTAATTCGCAGTGACTACTACATTTTCACAATTCTTTCTGACTCACAGAATTTGGGTTTAACCCAAGTGCTTCTGTAATTCAGTGATATGGCCTGTTTGCTAAGGCACACAAAACCTTGCTTTGATGGCTGTCCCTAGCTCATCATTTTGTCCCAGTGTCTTGCAGGGAACAGACAATTTCTTCACCTGCTCCTCTTAATGTAAGTATGTGCACAGGGAATACTGGTGATGGTTTCAAGACTTAGTTCCTACATGAGATTTGTGGCCACAGGATATGCATCTGGACTGTGGGGTTAGGCCTAAGGTCACTGCTCTGATTCTCACGGTTCAGCACTCATTCCAGATGCAAATGCCTCTAAGTAATAATCCAGATGTCTGGCTAATGGTAGTTGGGAATTTCCCACGGAAAGCACTTCTTAGAGGCAAACACTGAATTATCAAAATTAAAAACTTCTTTAGAAGTGCCTGGACTGATTCTTGTAAGTCAGGTTTACCACATTTTGGTGAATTTCTGATAGAGACATTTTCTCTCAAGAAGCATTAGGAGGTTAGTGACTGTGGCAGTCACTTGGATGAAAAAAAAAAAAAAAGAAAAAGAATTTATACAGAGTAAAGAATTGAAATTTTGGCCTCTGGGAAAGAAAAAAAAAGAAAAAGAAGAAGAAAAAGAAGGAAAAAAAGATGAAGAAGGAGAAGTAAAATCAGGAAAAAAAAGGAAATAGAAAAGGAAAAGGAAAAGAAGAAGAAAACACATTCTTGGCTATTTAAGATGAAAGATATCCTATGACAAACCATTTTGCCCCTTGGCTTCAGCTGGCAGGGCACTTTGCACAGCTGCTGAAATTGTACGTTCTGATCCTGATTTGCTCCAGCGGAGAGCTTCCATGCTGAAGCTAAAACTTTCTACTCTTATTATTGCCATTAACTCTTCAATGCTTTATTAGACAGAAACAAACAAACAAATGATAACAGCAACAAATAGAATTAAAATTAGCTATCAACACAACCCACTAGGTTAATTAATAATCACCATAATCCTAATTAATAATCCCGTATACACAGGAATTTTCTTACATCTTCACATAGGTAACAGTGGATGAAAATCTTTAAAAAGTGAGAATCCCCACATGCATAATGATGTTATGTATTTGTAGGAAAACAAGAACAAAACCAAAATTATATATAAAGTTATCCATGAAAAGGTAAAGAACTGAGCTAGGGAACTCATGGAAACTGAGTTCTGAACTCTTATTTCTTTTAAGTCAAGGGTCCATTTTCCTAAATGTCTGTTCTCTTCTTCCCTCTGTATGTCTTTCTATCAGATAAGATTAGAAGTTAGTTTTCCATTATCAGCTACCAAACTATTTTTCCTCTCTCCTGAGATGGAGAAGAGATGGAAAACAAAAAACCTAAATAAAACAGTGGTATGAGTGATATCATACGCAATCCTACGAGTAGTCACAGGAAGTAAGTAGTAATGCACTGAGAAATGAGCACTAATTTTTGCATTAAAAAAGTTCTTTATTGGATTTTGTGCAATAAAATAAAATCTGCTAAAGCTTGAGTTGCCTCCCAGGTGAGTTAATAGGCACTGGCGCTCTCACGGATAGGATGCAGGGAGGAAATGCCTGCCGTATGCTGCATTGCTACGGCATCTGCCTCTCCTTGTACTCCAGTGTCCGAGCTGTCTGCACCTTAAAATCAAGGAAGCCTCTTCTGGATGGTGCCAGTGATAGGAATGAGGAACCATTGTCATTTCAGACAGTATGTTGTCTTTTTTAGGCTCTGCAGTATTTTCTTGTCAGAACCTCCATTATGTTACCGATGTCCCTTCATTTTCTTTCTTTCTTTCAAGCCTTCAAAGAGTGAAGCTGCCTAAATACAGAATGACAGAATGGTTGAATTTGTAAGGAACCTCTGTAGGTCATCTGATCTAACTCCCGTGCTCAAGGAGGGACATCCAACTGTTTTTATCTACAGCCACTAAATTGTGCAGTTTAGTGGTGATCAAGGCAAATCTGCCTCCTTTGATCTGAGCTTGCTTTAAAAGTAAGAGATGGTATATGGTTTCTTCTCTAGGAGCTCTCCAGTCTAGAGAAGTAACACATCCTCCTGGATAGCGCAGCTTGGGCACAACGAATGTGCTATGTGACAGTGCTAACACAGATCCCTCTGCTTTCACCCCCAAGCTGACAGGAGAAAAAGATGCAAGAAGGGATCTCTTTTCCATCTTCTTTTCTCCCCTCCTTTGTTTCCTACTGCATGAGGTTCACTGGAAATAAAAAGACAACAATTAAAAAATGAAGCTGAGTTGCATGTACTTTTTTGCTGCACCCATTTCTGTAATGCATTTAAAAGGCATAGCTCTACTTTCTTTCCCATGACAGACTAGTTGTCTTGTCCTTTTTCTGGGTTACTCCTTCTGCTAATCTATTTTTGCTGGGAGGGTTATACTCATTGCTGAAAGAGCTCTCATACAGAAAGGTTTTCCATCTTGCAAGGAAGAGCACCTCAGTAGCCCTTGTCTTTTCTGGCCCTGGATTGCCAGCAGAGTCTTGTGCAACATCCCACAGGAGCTACCTTTGAGTTGTCCCATGGAGAACAGTGTCTGTCTCAGCCTCACTGTGTAATCCTGTAGATGTGTTAACCTTTATGCAGCTCAGGCTCCATACTCTGTTCTCCTCAGTTATGGGACTTTTAGAGACAGCTGTCAACATCTCCTTCACAAAACTGAGAAAAAATAAATTGTATTTGTTAACGATAATTCACTGCTTTCCTTCCTCTATTCCCCACAAGACACTCACTTCTGAGAGTAAAAGTCAAAGTCTGCTGTTTTAAGCACAGTTTAAAAAGCTCTGTCACTTAACTGTTGTCATTATGTGGTGCTAAACAGTGAGTCATTGTGCTGTGCTATATTTGAGCAAACAGTTCAGATGTGGGGTGGATGCCGAAGGGTAATACTTGGCCTTCTGTTTGAAGCTGACAAGTTCAGCAGCGTTGTTTAACTGTTTCAGAATAGCTTTATTCTCTATGGAAGAATGCATTTCCTGTCATAAATAAATCCATAAAATAAATGTTTAATGGCATTTCAACTTCCCTTCATGTGAGACGTAGAGTATTTTTGGAAAAAATGCCAATACTTCAGAGGAACTTGCAAGAGCTTCTTCTGTTCAAACTAGGGTAAAAGTCATTCAGTGTAAATAATCACTTTCAGAGACTTTATATTAAATAATCTGAGCTATTATTTAGACAAAATAATCTCTATATTTTGGTATATTTCATGTCTTAGTTTGAATTTTGCTTTAATATTTTTTTAAAAAAAGAGGAAATGAAGAGGAGAGGAGAGGAGAGGAGAGGAGAGGAGAGGAGAGGAGAGGAGAGGAGAGGAGAGGAGAGGAGAGGAGAGGAGAGGAGAGGAGAGGAGAGGAGGTAAAAACATTAGTTATGAACAGAAAAGGAGAAGAAACAAGTCAAAATACTTTTAAGGATGCCAAGTTAATAAACGGGCTACTTGGCTTCTTCCTAAAATTTGAGCTATTTGATTAGGGCAATAAAAAGAAAGAGGAAAGTGGTATAAACAAAAATGGCTTAGGATATATTGGAATTTCTTCCAGCTGTTAGAATTTTGATGGATCCAAGTGACTATTATTCAGAAGGAAGATACAGTTTTTGAATTGAAAGCTTTCTTACAGGAAGAAGAATGTAAGAGGGAGGTGGGAAATGATATATTTCTGAGATCTCATTTCTCCTTCCTGGAAAGTGGAAGCACTCCAGCAAACACATGGCCCTGGATAATTTCATTCCTCTTGCTGAGATGTAGTTTTCCTGGGGAGAGCAACATAATCTTGATATTCAGCTAAATACTATAAGATTGCTTAAAACTCCCACTGTTATCTTAAAATTTGAAGAGACAGAAACTGATTAAAAAATGCTTATCTAAAGTGATGATATATTCTTGAAATTTGATATTCATCCTGGAAGCATTACATGTTCATTATAAAAGAGTAAATATTCAGTCTTCTGTGAAAGTAGAGACAAATCTCATATCATTTGAATGGAAAGTATCATTAAATCCGTACTTACCTTGTTAAAAACGCACCTTTTCTGTCATCTCTGTAAAATGCCTGTTTTTCTCTCCATGACAGCTTACTTAGTGGAAGGTCTATTTGTGATAGTTTTAGAAAATGAGTGAAAACAAGTAATATGTACCATTCTAAGGAAAAAAAAAAAAAAGATTATATCCAAAAAAGAGGTAGATATTCAATTGCGTATAGTTTCAAAGGTTCTTTTGGTGAGAAACTAATGGCTGGTACTGCTTTGCTATTGTTCTTTCTGAAGGCTGGTCATTTAGAAATTAAACTGTGGCCACAAACAGCACTTAATTACAGTTCTCATTTCTGTTGGGAGCATCAACCTGTTTTACTTAAGCCGACTGAGCCTTAACTTCAAGAAGTATTTTGGTTTTTTTGAGTACTCTATGATAGTGACAATGGAAAAGAAGGAATATTTAATGACACAAATATTTTCTTGTTATTTCAGTAATTGTTTTTTTTTTTTTTCTGAAAGAAAAAACAGAACCCCAAAAACATCACGTTCTGAAGGTGACACTAGAATGGGCTGCCCAGGGAGGTGATGGAGTCACCGACCCTGGAAGTGTTCAAGGAACGTTTGGCTGTTGTGTTGAGGGACATGGTTTAGCGAGAACCATTGGTGATGGGTGGATGGTTGGACTGGTTGATCCTGTGGGTCTTTTCCAACCTTGGTGATTCTATGATTCTATGATTTCTAAGTCCAAAACACAAATCTCTATTTCGCTTTGTAAGAACTTTCTCAAAGGTAAAAATTAAAATATGATGTGGAGGTTTTTGTTTGTTTGTTTTGTTTTGTTTTTTAATTGTGTTTCTCTTTGTATATACCACAAAGCCTTGCATTTCTTAGGAAGGTATTTGATGTTCAGTTTTACAGTCTCCCTTTTCTTAAACTTTTGTGAAGAACAAAGCACGATTACATTCTGTTTGGCCTGAAACATTTTCTCAATCTAAATGAAAAGAAAATTTTCACAGGCTTCAATGAGTCCTTCATTTAACCCTGTTTGTCTTCAAAGTACCATCTTTTGTATACTGTCCTCTTTCTTCAAGTGTATTTTCATAGCCACAGCATTGGACTAGATGGTCTTTTGGTCTGATACAGCATAGTTGTTCTTATATTCTTATCTGATTTATTGCCTGCTCCTGGTCACAGACCTCTGCAGCTAAAGTCAAGTTCTTTTTCAGAAGAAATGGAACATTTTATATCAAGGATAGCTCAGATAACAAAACAAAACAAAACAAAAAGTGCAAAAATTCAGTCTGGTATGAATGAGGTCATGGTCACTCTACAGCATTTCATGGTTGCTTATACACTGCGATTTCCTCCCCAGTGGTTCAATGGAGAGTTTGTCAAATTGCTAATTATAAACATATTGAGGAGACTATAACATCCTTCTTCTGTTCTCAGAGCTTTCATTATTTCTGAGCATTTGCCAAAGAATTTTTAGCTTTTCTGCTTTCATAACTCTTCCTTGATTTTTTCCATTTGTTGTATTTTGTGAACGTTGTGAATATTGTTTACCTAAATTATGTGACATCCTTGTTAGCTGTACAGAGCATAACCTTATAGTGCATGAGAATCAGTGATAGAAAGCTCAATAACAAATACTACTCTTGTTCACACAAGAACACTATTGTTTGCAGGAGATGAGATTAATTTTGCAAATATCAGTCCCCCAGTAAAGTAAGTTTTCAGTTGTGAGTGTTCATGACTAGAAAGAAATGAACCATTCAAAATCAAAATATTTGTTTGCAAATGTATTTTTGCACAGTGAAGAAAGGTTTTTCTCATAGCAGAGAACTATATCTCCAGTTATGTCTACGTAAACTTACAGAGCCATGCTCTCCAATCTGCAAACTATAATATGCTTACATTTTCCATTCTAGTTTCCAGGGAGGCTAACCATGGCATTCTACATAGTCATTCTATAAAGCTCAGCGTAACTCAGCACAGAAGGATAAATCAGGTATATCTTCCTCTGACTTTTCTCTAAGTAGAGCCAGCTGAAGGCGAATCCAGCAAAGGACCACCAAGATGATGAAGGGACTGGAGCACCTCTCCTATGGAGAGAGGCTGACAGAGCTGGGACTGCTCATCCTGGAGAAAAGGAGGCTCAGGGGGATCTTGTCAGTGTCTATAAATATCTGAAGGGAGAGGGCAAAGAAGACAGGGCCAGGTCCTGCTCAGTGGTGCCCAGTGCCGGGACAGGAGGCAGTGGGCACAAACTGAAACACAGGAGGTTCCCTCTGAACAGCAGGAGCACTGCTCTGCTGTGCAGGTGACAGAGCACTGGTACAGGCTGCCCAGAGGCTGTGGGGTCTCCTCCTTGGAGATCTTCCATAGCCATGTGGATGTGGACCTGGGCATCCTGCTCTGGGTGTTCCCGCTGGAGCAGGAGGTGGTACAGAGGGACCCAGATGTCCCTTCTAACCTCAACCATTCTCTGATCCTGTGAGATTATTATTTATTTTTCTCATTTGGTGAAAGGTTGCGTGCTTTGGAAAACACAGATTCTTCTAATTCTTCTGTGAAACATATTAATTCTAGGCAGATCAGAGAGGCAGGCGCTGATCTCTGCTATCTGATGACAGCAACAGGACCTGAGGAAATGGCATGGAGCTGCATTAGGAGGGAGTCAGGCTGACTGCTAGGAAAAAGGTTCTTCACCAGGAGGTGGTGGGCATATAACAGGCTCCTGAGGGCCCCAGGACAGTGGGCATGATACCAAGCTGCTGGAGTTCAAGGAGCATTTGGACAACACTTTCAGGCATTGGGTTTGCATTTTGGGTGGTCCTGTATGGAGCCAGGGGTTGGACTTGATGATCCTTGTGGGACTCTTCCAATTTGGGATATTCTGTGATTGTATGATTCCGATATTTCTGCTCTTTTGAGATGTCAGTTCTGGAAAAATGAAAGTGCCTCAGGTCTCACCCTGACCCATTCCAGATCAACTATTGGTTAAGAGGAGTTTAGAAAACTAAATTCAAAGTCCATGACTTGCATTAGGCAAAACTCAGTGTCTCACACTTCAGGTAATCTAGTACCATAAACCTCAAAATAGCATAGTGGATGTTCTTGAGACTGTCATATTTTCTTCATTTCATATTTTGAATGACCTCAGTTTTGTTTCACATAAAATGTTTTTAAAAATTGCAGTTCGTATGAAACTGAATGTTTTTCTTGCTAATCTCAACAGCAAGCTTCATTGTTACGCAGCCCACATAACATTAATATCAAAGTGAAAAGCAAGAGCTAAATAATGTTTTGCAAAAATAATTTCTTCCTTCCTTCCTTCCTTCCTTCCTTCCTTCCTTCCTTCCTTCCTTCCTTCCTTCCTCCCTTCCTCCCTTCCTTCCTTCCTTCCTCCCTTCCTCCCTTCCTCCCTTCCTCCCTTCCTCCCTTCCTCCCTTCCTCCCTTCCTCCCTTCCTCCCTTCCTTCCTTCCTTCCTCCCTTCCTCCCTTCCTCCCTTCCTCCCTTCCTCCCTTCCTCCCTTCCTCCCTTCCTCCCTTCCTCCCTTCCTCCCTTCCTCCCTTCCTCCCTTCCTCCCTTCCTTCCTTCCTTCCTTCCTCCCTTCCTCCCTTCCTCCCTCCCTTCCTCCCTTCCTCCCTTCCTCCCTTCCTCCCTTCCTCCCTTCCTCCCTCCCTTCCTCCCTTCCTCCCTTCCTCCATCCCTTCCTCCCTTCCTCCCTCCCTTCCTCCCTTCCTTTAAAGAACGTAGAATGTCAGAGTCAGATTAACCTTCTCTATGTTTGCAGGACATTTGAAACCCAAAAAATCACTCTGTAAATGCTTGTTTGTATGACCAAATTGCAACAGTGGATTACTTTTAATTTGATTTTCTGAAGACAGAAAAAAAACATGGAACCCTGATAACTTCCTGAAAAATTTTCTCTTTACCTTCCTCTAACCATACCAATAAAGCAAAAACAGAAGGAACACAATAGGAAAAACTTGGTTAGTGATTGTACATCTATAAATGCCAAGCGTGTGCGAGTAAGAATCATGCAACAGGTTGATAGGCAGTATAAAACACCGAAATTTGTGGAAATTGATGTGAGAGAGGTCTGTGATACCAGTTGTACTGCTGCTTCCTGTTCACTAAGAAAATGTTTAGTTGTGTCTTCCTCAGCAGGATATGGGTATTATCCAGATATGAATATAGTTTATTTTGCCGTGGAGATAAAACGTTCATTTTAATTCATTTTGTTTGCAGACATTTCTAAATCCATCTCCTTATATGTCTTGCCCCATAATGACAGTATTATGAATAATGCCTTCACATTCTGTTGCAACTATTTCCTGAATATGCTGCCAATTTAGTGGGACAAGGTTCTAAAATAAGGAAGTGACTGATGCATTCGTTTGTTTTGTCCAACACTGAAATTTTACTTGTGAGATACCTTCTGTAAGAATAGTTATCATTTACATCATATGATTATGCACAGACATATAGGTTATGTTCTTTAGGTTTTGGGAGTTACAGCACTTAAACTAGATTAATATGGGCATGCTGCGAACTTACCAGCTGACATTACTTCCTGTTGTCCTATCTCGTCTTTGACCCAAATAATTTCTCAGGCAACCTTTGAGTCAGTAAAAACCTTTGAACACTGGTTTTTGTGCAATTCAGGAGATGTGCTGCAAATATGCAGACAGCTGTTGGTGTCAGCACAGGGCTAACTGGGTGCAAATGCAGTCAGCCCAAATCATGTGATTTGATGGCACCTTCTGTTTTAAACTCTATCAGGCCGGACTGAGGCAATATCAGAAGTAACATTTGAAACCTCCACAGAAATGGCACCTTATCACAACTGTTACTTTTAGAAATAATTTCTGGGGAGGGTTTCTGTAAGTCTCTCGGCGAAGTAGAAATTGTTCTGTACCTACAAATAGTATTTAACGCTGTATGCCATTTTTCTGCTGAATCCATTTGTTTAGGTAGAGTCAAGGATGTGTAGAGAGGATTAAGGACTTTTGCTGCTGAGTTACATTTTAAGGGCTTTTTTTACTGCCTTGTCCTTACAGCCAGGAAGGCAGACGAAGGAAAAAGTAGCTGCAGTCAAATATACCATCATTAATTAGTGCGTGTGGGTTATAAGAAAAGCCTTTCTTTAATTCAAGGAACATTTGAGGAACCCACCCAATGCATAACTTTGAAAAAACAAGCAAAGACAGAAGATCAGAAACACGCTGGCAATGAGGAGAGAGATTAACTTTGTACTTGTCTTTTCTGGTATTTTCTGTAGGTGCTGGTGACTCTGTGATTTGAGTCAGTCCTTATATTATCCTTATTTTAGTCCTTATAGACATTTGGGATGTGCCACTCTATTTCGTGGCTATACTGAAGCAGATCTGATCAAGCTCATTTGAAGTTAATTTGGATTCTGTATGCCTGACTGAAAACTTAGAGGACAGATATAACCTTTAAGATATTTGAAATGGAAAAATAGCCTTTCTTGATCTGGCAAAATATAAATAAATAAAAAGATGAGATACAAAGATCTCATGCCTGCTTGACTACGTTTCCTCATGATGAATACAAGCGTGTACTTCCTGATTAACATGTTCTTCACACATTGGTCTAAATTTTTATTTATTTATTTTATGACATGTTTTGTAGTTTAAACAGTCATTAATTAAATGTATACTTCATAGGAAAATATTTACTTCCTTTTGCTCACATTTACATTTTAAGTTCAGCTATGTATGTGAATTTGGATGGTAGCTGGTGTGAATAATGCACTTGTTTATTTTTATAGAAAATAATTAATTGACTTCAAAGGAGAGAAAAGGAGTTTACGTTACTCATTCCCGATTTCCACAATGGGGAATGGTGTCTATGAAACACGTAGTCTGAACATTATTCTTCTTTCCCATGGGGATTATTTAGAAGTTCACTGGGATTCCCTAAATTTGCTTACAAACCAAGATCAATTTCTAAGACTAAATGAAGAAAAATTGTGGTGAGTAATCAGACACAGTCCACTATAGTAGCTGCTTTATAATGATCTCTGAGACACACCACAATGCAGTCTATTGTTACAAGTACCTTTTGTGCTCACGCTGCCTACCTTTTATAAAGTAATTGGAATTTAACATGCAACAGCTTTGAAATGTACGAAGCCAAACCCTTCATGTGGGAAGCTTCTGGGATTAAACAATTTTGCAAAGAGGAATTTTAAATGTGTTTTGACTAATTTCATTGAAGGTTCGTCTACAGCATTTTATAGAAGTGAATCTCATAATTTTATGGGCCTTACAACTCTAATTAAAGATGTCATTGTTTTCATTTTACATTTCAGTCCTGAATATTTCTAATACAGTCATAACGTTTTTACTTAGCAATGAACTAATTGTTCTAAAATGTCAGTCACTGATTTGAATTTTGGAAAGTAAATTTTTCAGTGCATAATCATAGCCTTGTCTGGCTAATATTAGGTAGTTAGGTTTGGTCTCTTGCTCTTGTCATGGATGATCAAATAGATCTGTCTACTAAGCACTACAAAGGATCATTGGATGAGGCCCTTACTTCTACTCTCAATGTGTTTTGGAGTTCTCACTTGGTCTAATTTTGTTTCTTTGATTGAATGCATCCACTATACATGATATGAAAGAGCAAGCGTTGATTTGCACCTTGATATGCCTATAAGAGACTTCCTTACTTTGAGCAGAGCTAGTGCTTTAATTTCCTTTCACAGGCATCTATGCACCTAGTTCGTACACATCTAAACTGCTTGTTAAAATCAAGCAGTGTAGAGGAAGAGAGGGCACTTGCTTCAAAACTGCTTTGTTTTATTGAAACAAAATCAATGTAAGATGTTGATGCATTTTACTTTGGAAGTTACTGCTCTTTAGTGAAGCAATCAAAGGATTCTCTCATTCTCTCATCCATGTGGATTCTGAATGTATAACTGCCAAAACATTTATCACGAAAGAGTTTATTTTTATGCTTTTCCATATGAAGCAGAATTAACCACCATACTGCAATGTAACAGTGATTGTTTGTGATGAGGAAAAGGACAACACCAAAATAACATGACTAGTTTGATGTAAAATTGATATGTATTAGCAGAACTAGAATAGTGTGTTAAAGACCTGTATGGTATTGCTTAACACAGTCAGCTCAGGAATTTGCTGGCATTAATGTATATAGACCTGGCAACAGTATGTAGATCTCAGCTTCTCTGAATATTCATCTGCCATATCTCAGTCTTTGACAATAATGAATTGCATATATTTTTAGGTGATTCTCATGTTCCTCCTACTGAGAAATAGTTAGTAAAACTATGAATATTTAGTGTTCTTTGCCCTCCCAACAAATCCTTTAAAGGATCTGAGCAGATTATTGATCTTTTCTGATACCATCCAGGTTGACAGTACCTAGGTTTTAACTTAGTATTAGTGGTGTAGGTAAGTTAGAATTCTGAAGGAAGAAACTATATACAGTCTAATTACAATGCTTGTGGCCCCAACTCTCTATAGTTGACCAAATTGCATGTTAACTTAAGTTCATCTTGGCCGTCACCTAGCAGATCTTTAATAGAAATTTCTGATTTTCTCTACTGAATTGTGCATTTTTAGTTTGGAGAGTGTTCCTGGATGAATTCAGTTTGTGTGATCAGTAAACTTAAAATATATGTTCTTTATTGCAGATCATTGCTGTACACATTAAATAAAATTTGGCATGGTTTATGTTTATTTACTAGGCACAAGTAAATGGAAGACACAGTTCAGATGTATTTCATGTACTTTATTCATACATCCACTTAATTTCAACTCAAGATGAATGCGAATAAGAATGATTAAATTGGTATGATTTAGTCTTCATAAAACTACAGACATAGACTCTGAAATGTCTAATGATTTCTTTCTCTCCAACCATTTTCTCTTAATTTATTAAGGCTAAGTAAGCAATAATATCAAATATAATTTTCTTGGTCTTCCTCTGTATATAATCGTAACTATATTTAACTTTCCAGAGTCATTTCTGTTTATTGATTTTAAAAGTACTATTATTTTATTAGTAAGATCAGTAGCTAATTTATTTACTTGTTTGGACTGAATGGTCTCTGCAGATGACCTACTAAAAAACATTGTCTTACAAAACAGTCCATATTAATCTCAGAAATCTCTATACAGTTTAAGAAACCTATAAATTTAATTTTCACTCATTCTTTTCTCCTCTATTTTCCTACTTTGGAGAAATGGCTTTATTTAAGGTGATTGAATGTTGCTTTGATTCTGCTTTTTTTCTGGGGTTGATTTGATTATATATCATCACATAAAACCTGAATTCACTTTTAAAGGCAAACATTTATTTTTGTTTAGCAATTTAAGGGAGAAGTATTGCCAAGTTGGTTGCTCTTTGTTGGAGAAGAATTCTTATACTTCTATTTTCAATTATACCAATTGCATATCTGACATGTATGTAGAGTATGAAAACTTCAGTGCACCAGAGGATAAAGGCACTCTTTCTAAGAGAACATCTTACATGTATTTGGGAGGAAAGGGCTAAAGGATGGAAGATAAAGAAGTTTACAAAGGATGATCAAAGAGAGATAGTTTTGGGGAAAAAAAAATGACTGGAAGAGTTCCAAATAAAGCACAATCAGACATGAGAAATAGCAAGAAATAAGCAAATTATGATAATATTGGTAAAGTAAATAACAGGGCTAGATATCTGTGCCCTTCAGCTGCCAAACTCACCCAATTAGCAGAGTTCCAGATTGGCTGGGCAGCAGTGACAACAGAGAGTTTTTTAGAAATGCCGTGGTATCATCTGCTACTTCATCCAGAACTAAATCACTGTTTAATTTGTCTAGAGGTTTTCAAATGAACATGCAAGTATAATTGAGGCTTAAGCTCTTCATCTTTCTCTATTGGTCTTCCACACATGCACAAATATGCTTTTATCTCTGTGTGTGTATGTTTGTGGATTACAGAAAAATTAATCTGTTGATAGAAGGTTCTGCAGGTGGACAGAGGTTTTCTTTAAGCATATTACCATGTTTGAATACATGTACTTACAAACTTCATAACAGGAAATTATAATTATTACATATGTTTCATAACTTTGACTATTGTTTATAGGACACACATGCTAAAGCCAAAAGTATAAGTTCCTATACTTTGTTTTCTATCATTTTTTTTCTGCAAGGGGGATGTGAGTGTGTGACAGGGAGGGGAAAGGTCAGTGAATAAAAGAAGGAGAGAGGTTAGACTGCAAACTGAAGACTTTCATTCCTATAAGTGATTCGTCTTTATCACAGAGCAGTTTGTTTTCTTACGTTTGGATTTTGTCATCTTTATATCATCAGGACTTCTGTACTAATTGCTCTGAAAAAGAACTTGCAAATAAGATTCAATTCTCTCTAGTAATGAAAACATTCAAATTTATACTAATCATTCACCTAAAATTGCTGTGCAGTTGAATTTTTTATGTGAAGTAGTTGAAATGTAATCAGTAAATGACTAGTTCATTGCCATTCATGGCACATCTAACATACAGTGGCAATCAAGACATTGCTTACAGCTTTGCAGCTTAGGTACAGGAGTAAAACAGGTAACATTTTGTAGTAGTTACAGTGTGACTTTTCATTGGTGTCACTTACTATTTTAATTCCAAATTTCTTTTTAACCTAGTTTTCCAATGAAGGTAACAGAGTTATGCAGAAAATTATATGAATTCTGAAGCTAGCTGCTATTATACTTGTTTTGTAGTGTTGAGAAAATTTGATTGACTTGATGAAGTATCACCTATTTATGAATCAAGAGAGTCTGTGAACACTGCACTAAAATCATCAATTCAACTGTAGAGGAGAACCATTTCTCTTCATGCTCCTTCCCTTTCCTCTGTGATGTAGTTTTCCTCAACTCAATGGCCTTGCCTATCTGAAAGACATGTATGATTACAGAGCCTCTTTTCGCTTTGTATGCAGTTGCAAGTACATTTCAGACTTATAATTACCTGCAAACTCTGAAGTCTTGCTCCAAGTTTAAGAGCAGAGTGAATTCTACAAAAATCATGACTGTAATGTAGCTCTTATATTGTCTTCTAAGTCTATAGAAGTTAAAGTTCTTAAAAAAGAAGAGATGAACAATCAAAGGAACACAGAATCATTACTGTTTTAGAGATGAGTGTGATGTGTAAGGATAGTCCAATATTGTGAGATGTTGTAATATTGAAATGTGCTTGCTTTAAAGTATTCACAGGTTTCTCTTGTCACATGGAAACCTTCTGTACTCAAGAGCTAATTTATCCTCTAGCTAGGCACAGGATAAACGTTATGGTCACACTAGATGTTTAATATTCAAATCCCTGTGATGACGGCACCTTTCTTAATAAGGAAGTGAACTATTTTTTTGGCTATGATGACTTAGAACATTAAGTATTTCTTATGCATTGCTTGGAGTATTATTAGTATTTTACCATCCCTAGTTGTTCCTTGATTTACTGTATTTCTTCAATCACCCTGTTTTGAGAATTTATGGATACTGCATTTCCAAAGAGGGCACATGTGGATTTGACTCCAGTAATTGTCTTCATTTAATTGTATATATTGTGTGTAAGATTGAAAGTTGACTAAAGAACTGTTTTTTCTCTTTCACCACCTTATGAACAGGTATATTTGTGAAACTTGCCTTTTAATTATTTCTGTGCAATCTATTGTGTCTATATGCAGGAATGGGATCCTAGTCAATTTTTTAATTTTTGTTGTAGTAATATGTAGCAATTGTGAAAAAATTACTAACACATATTGCATTGGTAAAGATTTAAATGACATTGGCACCAATTTAGCTCTCTTTAACAGTGTAAATGCCTTTGGGTAGTTTCTTAATACAGCCTCATCATGATTGTATGTAGGCTGGATAATGTTGCTTGTAGTAATAACTCTACAAGATTCTTATATGTGAGTGGTTTCTGCAGGTTTTAAATCTGTTATGCAGCATATCTTTGCTTGCAGGTTTTAAAGGTCTTCTCAAAGCATATCAACATGAGTTTCATCCAAGTATAAAAGCAAGTACTGTGATCAAGCAACAAAGTAGGACTTTTCCATTGCAAGGTCATTTCCTTTTACATTTACAAAGACTGTGGGCTAAATTATGTTATGTTAAAACATAATGAAGAAATTTCTGCTGCTCTACATATGTAGAGTGACCTTCTAACACTGTCCTCTCCATCAGAATCTATTTCTTTGCTCATTTATGCCCAGAAGTGTAGCTCATTGTAAGCATCATTCTCAGAGTTGGATACACTTCACTTGTCTTTAGCTGTCTGTGTGTCACATGTTCAAAGTAAACTCACCATTGAGAGCCCCTCTCTATTCCACCAAAAGAGTTAAGCACCTCCAGGGGTGATTCTTCCAGCCCTTTCCAGGTGCCAGTTTTGGAAGATGAAGAAGTGTGCCCTTAAGATTATTTATCTCCTTGCTTTAGAAGGAGTCTAGAAGTCTAATTTAAACAATCTACCTAAATTCATTACTGACTTCAAGGTTGTTGAAATTAACTGAAATCTATTTTAAATGAAAAAATTAACAAAAGTATGGAAGACTGTTTCTGAAGGTTAAAACACTTTTGCCCAACTTTTCTTTTAGCATTGAGTTTTTTTTTTTTTTTTTTTTTGTTCCCTTAAATATTTTGAGCATGTGTCATTCATCCTCATTAAAATATCACCCAATCCATTCAGTGTATGTCATATGATGGCACTGTGAGACAAAGATGTCCTCCTACACTGAGGCTCAAACAGAACATTCTGATGATTTTCTTTCTTTTTTGGGTGTCAGTGGAGAGGAGGCTGGGAAAAATCCTCCACTGCTATGTGGGCTTGCTTGAATGATTAGCTCTTTTTGAAGTGCCTGAACACACAGTTTCACATAGTAATTAAATTCCTGCTGTGAAAATTACGATTAAAAGCAAAACAAAAGATAATGTTTTTGATTAAATGCTATATCAATAATGAAATGCAACATTTTGGTTGGTGAGGGAGAAGCAGCTTATGAAGCATATTAATGCTATTCTCTTTGGAGTCTTAGGGGGTGGACATAGGGCCTACCTCTTCTGTTCAAAATGCTGTAAGTTCTCATGTACATACTTTATCCTCCTCAACCCACATTATCCTCTTGTACTAAATCATTTTAGGTCAGATGGTCAGACCCATTTTCTCTTGAAACCAAAATTTTGAGAAATCCCATAGTGAATTCAGATGGTGTGTCAAGATAGGATTTGACTTCAAAAAACTTGCCCCCTCATAAACCTGACGCTAGAACTTATGAATCCCCCAACTGACACTTTGTCTTTGATTTTTACTTCATCTAATTATACATCAGACTGCTGATAAACACCCATGGTGATAAAATTTTCCATTATAGGGCATAAAATACAGAATCATGGAATAAAAGAGGTTTTAGGGAAACTCTGGAAGTTGCCTAATCCAATCACTGCTCAAAGAAGGGCTTCCTTAGATCATAGCAGAAGGACATAAGGGAAGGAGAAAAGAAATTTGATCTACATTTGAGGCTTCTTTACAAAGACATACTTCAGAGTTGCTTGTTCCTCATTCAATGGAGATGACCACAGGAAAAGACCATGGCCCCGTAGTGTACATATATAATGTGCATCAAACTGGTAAAGTAATTGTACCCTTCACACAAACTACAATTTCTTTACCCAATAAATATTTGATAGACTCATTGATCAAAGAAATTTAATCTGTGTTAGTCCATTATTGTATTTTATTTTTTCCATGTATGATTTTCTATGTCTCTTATTTCAGACAGGCTAAATAATTATAAGTCTATGAATAAGAAATCTAGGAAATTCTCACTAGAAAAAAGCCATGCTCATTTCTCTTAATGTTATTCAAATACAGGGGAAATGTATCCTGTAGTTTTGTTCAATAGAACACCTTGTGAAATTCAAAGTGATCTAAATTTTCCTCTGAGCAGGTCTGTTCCTTGGCAACAATTCTGTAGTGAGCTGTGCTGTCATATGTCCCTTTCCAGAAAGACACTGTGATATTTATAAATCTATCTAAGAATACAGATAACCCCCACACTAAAGCATATGTCAGGGCATAGCTGTCGGTCCTGTCAACATGCAGTTCTTTGAAGGAATAGAAAGAAAGCTCGACTCACCAGTGAGTGCCCTGATTTTAGAGCTCCAAGCTTTGAATAGTCTATTTTGCAGTAACACATTTCACAAATAAATATCTCTGTGTAATGCATGTGTTGAGATTCAGAGATAGTGGTGTTGTTAGAAGTTGCTACAAATATTAGAGAAGATAAGATCTTACAGAATTGGGCATTTTCTGTTTGAAAAGATCTGTCAGTGGGTCATGGACTAATACGTAAGACATGCTGTGAGAGGTGACTCTCTAAAGGTGACTACAGGGACAGAACAAAGAAAGTTCATACCTAAACACTGAATATTGCTCAATATGTCAGGGCAGAAAGTGATGAGTGCTTATTCGGGAAATGGAAGTGTACAGATATCCAAGTATATTATTGGACAAAGAGTAATTGTTTCAAACTGAAAGAGGGGAGGTTCAGATTGGATATAAGGAAAAAGTTTTTTACACTAAGGGCGGTGAGGCATTGGCCCAGAGAGGTGATGGATGCCCTGTGCCTGGAAACACTGAAGGTCAGGCTGGATGGGGCTCTGAACAACCTGATCCCTGCTTCTTGCAGAGGAGTTGGATCAGATGGCCTTAAAGGGTACCTTCCATCTCACACAGTTCTGTGATTCTGTGATTATTGAAATTGATGTCCAAAATCATGATCAGCACAATGCTTCGGTGGTATTTAAATGCTGGCCTGGGGTGTCCGTGTGCCTGGAAATACTTCCCTGCAGGTCCTGCTTCATATTGCCTGAGCTTTGCTACTGACTCGGCACAAAGCTTGAGCAGCTGCCAGCTGGTCACATTATTAAGGTT
This sequence comes from Gallus gallus, assembly GCF_016699485.2. Lineage (NCBI taxonomy): Eukaryota > Metazoa > Chordata > Aves > Galliformes > Phasianidae > Gallus > Gallus gallus. The sequence continues at coordinate 180,789,280 of NC_052532.1, forward strand.
TGAAATCCTCCAGGCTGGCTGCGTGCAGGATTGCTGCTGCTGAAACTGTGTCACCTACTTCCAGCCCACCCTTACCTCTTCAGCACACACTCCGCATTAAGCAGGAGCTATATGAAGATAGGTTTTGAGCCCATCTGGATGCAGTTCACCTGTCAGGCAATCTGGGACTTTTCTTTCAAGCATGGAAATATGTTTTTCAGAGTGTGAGAACTGTTTATTAAGGTCCGTTTCTGTGTGTTGTGGGAAGGATTTGTACTCGTACTGCATACTGCATCAACCACCACTCCCAGGAAATGTTATCAGGGTTCATATTTGAGGAGGAAATGTCAGCAACAAACATCTTTCCTTTACAAAAGAAGAATTTATTTTGGCTCTGGAAATCTCTGAAATAAAGATTGCAAAGAGATGTTTTTGGAAATCATCGTGCATTTTTGCCCTGGGCGTACCAGGAGGATTACATGTAACATGAACAAGAAAATTTGAATGAGAAAGTTTGCTTGCATTTTACAGCATCAAGTATTCCTTACTGTAAGACAAAAAGAAGGGTACCCCTGGACTTGTCTTTTTTCCTTTTCTGCCTTTCACCATAAAGAATAATTCCTCACTTGCACGTCCTCATCCAATTCTTCCTGCTGGCACCTGTCAGGGAATATATCTGATGTCCTTTCTCTTCTTCTGAGTTAAGCATGGATACTTCTGCACAGCATCATTTACTTAAAAACCTTGAAGAATAATTTTAAAAGAATACATTTTCAGGTATCATTACAGTTTTGGAACATTGTTTACTCCTCTAAATACACATAATAGAGGAAGAATTTTAATGAAATTTCTCAGTTTTGACTGGCGGAAATATGAACTTTAATACATTATCTTGGTTGTCAGTGTGAGGACATATATTGATCAAAATCAATAACAGGACAGCCTAACAGTTTTGCTACTATTTGGAAATCCTGAGTAAAGCCCTCTGTCATTTAAGCCCTGAATGATAAAGGCATTAGGTGGACGTGTAAAAAGAAGCTCTTAAAGAGTGGAAGTGGAAAACCAACCATCAACAACTTTTATCTTTAACCTGTAGAAGTTAATTTTACTTTATTAGCACCTTTATTTATTTATTTATTTATTTTGCTACCAGGATTTCCTTCCAGTCTAGTATATACGCTCATCTCTTTCCAACAGCAAAATACAGTTAATGCTTTTTCTTGTAGTTTTGGTCTGGCCTCCACGTGTTATTGAATGTACTCTAGAAGAGGTCACAGTGAGTGGTTAATTTGTGATCCTTTAATAAATGTGCAGAGTACGGGTGGAACAATCAGGCAGCACTCTGTGCTCTTAAAATTCTGTACAACAAAACTAATTCCCCTATCTCAGAAAAACAAGACATTGCAAATATGTGCTTTATTGTTCATTGAAAGCTGTACTTTTGTGTGAACAAGGCTGTCTGCTCCTTTGCTGACATGAGCAGCCCTTATCTCTCTAACATTCAGGAGACCCATTTGTTCACTTTTTGACACAGGACCACTCTTTTCCATTGTAAATGAACAATATGTTGTGAAAAATCTGGAAATATTCATGCTCCTAAATACTGCCAAAATAATGTAGCTGTGATGGATTTGCATAGATGTTTGCAGCCAGAGCAAGTTTGTGGGTGCTTCCCAGCCCAGCAGCATGTAGTATTTGAGGGATTTCAGCAGCTGCCTTTCAAACTATAGTAAAGGTTTGAAAGCTCAATGAAATTCAAGTGCTGTTTGTTCACAGATATATTTATTTTTGAATCCTAGCCTGTAATTAACAGCATTACTGGGAGCCTGTGGGATTGCTGAAAGTTATATTACACAATGCAGAACAATGTCTTCTTAGGTTAGCATGGGCTTACTGTATGGCAAATATAATGCCATACCTACTGCTGGTGGCATGTAAGAGAGGAACAAATGAGAAGGGTTCTTAGCTGCATGGTAAAAGTCTAGGACACATGGGAAGAACTATAGGGAGTGAAATAAGATGGGATCCCACATGTTCATAGGACTTCAAAGATGCCACGCTTATAAAGCTAAGAGTGATTTCTGAAGAATATATTCTGGTATGGAAGCTAACAAGATAGTAATTTTATTTCTGTATTTGTATTTAGGCAGTCATTAACAGTTATTAAAAATAAGGATTATTAGACAAAAGCACAGTGTGATAAGTGTGAACTGAATAAGTCAAAGGAACTGATGAAGTATAGCTTGGTATAAATAAGTCACTCATTCAGTCTCCATTGGATCCTCCGTTTTATTATTTGTTTCCTGCATGCTGATGATCAGAGGGCTGGAGCACCTCTCCTGTGAAGAAAGGTTGAGGGAACTGGGCTTTTTTAGCTTGGAGAAGAGAAGGCTCCATGGAGTCCTCATAGTGGTCTTCCAGTACTTTCAGGTACTGGTACTCTATTCATAGAGCGTATAAACAGGAGGGGGAACGGCTGTTTATGAGGGTGGATAGTTATAGGACAATGAGGAATGGTTTTAAACTAAGACAGGGGAGGTTTAGGTTAGATATTAGGAGGAAGTTTTTCACACAGAGGGTGTTGATGCACTGGAACAGGTTGCCCAAGGAGGCTGTGGATGCCCCATCCCTGGAGGCATTCAAGGCCAGGCTGGATGTGGTTCTGGGCAGCCTCGTCTGGTGGTTGGCGACCCTACACATAGCAGGGGGTTTGAAACTCAATGATTATTGTGGTTCTTTTCAACCCAGGCCATTCTATGATTCTATGTTGTCTCAGTACAGTTGTTACAAGTAAAACTATCCTCAGAAGCTATTAATATAAGTCTCTTTTCTTTTTTCTTAATTTTATAAAGTTGACAAGAGAAAAAGACTTTCCTGCTTGTAAAAAACATTTTCTTGGCAAACAAAAGAGGTTGGTAAAATTTATGAATAAAATGAACTGATTATTTATTCTAAAGGAAACTTGGAGGGTGATGCCAAGCTTTTAAGATCAGTGTGATATCCACACCTCAAACAGTTTCAGGGGAATGATTACAAGGATGGGCTTTTTTTTTCCTTTATTTCTTCTTCTTCTTCTTTTTTTTTTTTTTCCACTGGGGATTTATACCTTCTTATTTTGGGGAGGATGAAATGATTTTTAAATTCACTAGTGCCTTAATTTCCTCATCTTCACAGTTGCATTATCTCTCTGTCTGTCAAAGGGAGAAAATCAGCCCTAGCCCTTTAGGGGGAAAAAACTGATGGAAAAAAAGTACCATATTCATTCACTCTACTTTACTGTTCTTTCTGCCAGCTTGAGAAAAATTGGGTGTTTCTTTAAAACCTGCATCAAAACTGGTGACAAACCCTCTGCGGTGTATCTATTTGTGTAAATAAATTACTGGGACAAGTAACACTTGGCTATTTGGTTCTGTTCTGTCTGTGATTCCTGTTTTTACAGTGGTAGTCACCAGCACAGTGGGCATCGAAGCAGCAGACAAAAATATTTTTAGTGAAAAGATACCATGTTTGTCTTCTTCCCCTTTTTTAACAGACTGATCTGAGCTTGTGGAATGGGGAGCCTACCTTCTTTCACTCTTTGTTCTCTGGTTTATTATTTCTTTGACAGGGTTGCTGTGACTGTCTGGTAAGTAAGTGCTAATGCCATTAACACAGGCAGCACAAAATAGACAAACTGACACAAATCTCATGGTTTTGCAGATGAGGATAGGCATTCACTCAGGATCAGTGCTGGCTGGCGTTGTTGGTGTAAGAATGCCACGCTACTGTCTCTTTGGAAACAATGTCACCCTTGCAAGCAAGTTTGAGTCAGGAAGTCATCCGCGTCGCATCAATGTCAGTCCAACTACATACCAGTAAGTGCTCTTAGCTTTTCATACTGCTTTTTTTTATTACAGTCTGTTTTCACTGAGTTCTTAAAGCATGCTCTGCCCTCACTTGGCATATGAACTACAGCACAAAGTCAGTAGGTTGCATAATAATTGGAAAGAGCAATTGCACGATGTTCTCAGGCTTTCATTTGCATGTTTGCATCAGAACACGCAGAAAACTGAGGCAGTGAAGGCAAAGGAGCACAACAGGAGGGCCAGCAGTTGCTACCTAAAATATCATGTAACAGAAGTGGGCAAACGATACTGAACTGAGAAGAGCTGTTAATTCCCTTGAGACTAGGAAGGCCTTACAGACAGATCTTGACAAATTGGAGGGCTGAGGGATCATCATCAGCAAGAAACTGAAACATGAGCAAGCACTGGATTCCACACCTAGGATGGAGCAACCCTGGATCAATGTACAGGCTGGGGAACCAGAGAGTGGAGAGCAGGAAAAGGGATCTGGGGATTCTGAATTATGGCAAGCTGAGTGTGAGTCAGCAGCATGCCCTGACAGCCCAAGGGGCCAACTGTGCCCTGGGGTGCTCCAGGCCCTGCGCTGCCACAGAGCGGGGGGGGGGCTGTCCCCTCTGCCTCACCTCCAGCACTGGGTGCAGGTTTGGGTGCCACAGTATAAAGCTATTAGGGAGTGTCCAAAGGAGGGCTACAGAGATGGTGAAGGGTCTGGAGGGCAAGGGGTGTGAGGAGTGGCTGAGGTCCCTGGTGTGCTCAGCCCAGAGCAGAGCAGGCTGAAGGGAGGCTTCATGGCAGCACCAGAGGGTGGTGGGCATGGAACAGCCTGTCCAGGGCAGTGGGCACGGCCCTGAGCTGCTGGAGCTCTGGGAGTGTTAGGACAGCGCTCTCAGACACCAGGTTTGTATTTTGGGTGGTGCTGTGTGGAGCCAGGGGTTGGACTTGATGATTCTAATGGGTCCCTTCCAACTCAGGATATTCTATGATTTTTATTTCATGGGCAGTGTCTCTCATCGTGCCATCTTTATGTGTTCTATCAAAGCTTCCAGCCAGGGGTTTTCTTTTCACCAGCTGTACACAGCAGATGAAGAGAAGCATGTTTCCACTGGCTCAGGAGAAAGCCTTTAATTTTGTCAGTGACACCAAGGAGTTTTTGGGCTTTCTTGGAGACAAAGTTTCTTAGCACTGTAAAGAGACACTTGATGAAAGTATTTTCTTAATATAAGAAAAAAGATTGGAAATGGCAAAGCATAATCACCGCCTCTTTGAAGAAATTATGCAAATAATCAAGCAAAGTCTTGATTAAATCAGGTTATGAGGAACATCTCCTAAAATAATGAAAGGTGTTCCTTATTGTTCAAATTTGACAGCTTGACTATAAGAATTTCTTGTGCTTGGATTGTGACTGACGTATTCTCTGTTTTTGGGCAGGAGATGTAAATCTTACTCTTTTTTTCTACACTCTGTATCTGAAGTAATTTTCTGAAGTACAGTTTTGCTCAGGTTTTCAGGCTGTTCCTCTGCAGTAAATCTATAAGCAATTTCTCAAACAATACTTCTTTTCTTTCCTTTCTTTCTTTCTCTTTTTTTTTTCTTTTTTTCTTTTACAGACCTGTGAAACTCAGTATTTACTTTACCCCATAACTATCTGTGCAAATTAAGGTTTTAAATGGAATTTCTTCATCCAGGAATTGAAGCTTCTGATATGCTAAAATAGAAAGCAGTCAGAAATAAAAGTTAAAAAGTAATTAAAAATGATGAATAAAATGTCATTTATCTGAAGAGCCCATTTACTTGAGATCAGATTTATGGAAAGGGATGCACGTGTAGCTAATTGAACAAGAGGCAGAAAATCTGAACAGACTTTTGCATTGTGTGCAGAAGCAGGTTCCTATAGTTTTCTGGTAATGTGCAAGAGAAACATAGACCTAAGTTACTGTCAGGTATAGAAAACCTACTCATTTATATAAAAATGATTCCTATAAGTGTATAGGAAATATATACTAACCATATTGAACTGACAGCATACTCCAATGGTTAGGGGGAGATCATCAAGGAGAAAAAACCGAGCTGTCCAGAATAGGGCAGCGTGGGAGAGCAAGAGACAGTGGACATAAAGAAGAGAGGCTCAGCCTACTTGTGAAGAAATACTCTCTCCCATGAGGACAGCTGGACAGTGGCATAGGCTGTGCTTAGAGGCTGAACATTCTCCATCTTTGACTGTTTTCAAGGCCTGACTGGGTGGAGCTCTGAGCAGTCCAGTCTGAATTCAGTGCTTATCTTTTTTTGGGCAATAATTTGGATGAGAAAGCTCTTGTGGTGCCTCCCAGCCTGAATTATTTTATGGGTGCCTGATGTCTGTGGGTGTCCAGCCTATTGGTTTGCCTGAGCTGCATATAAAATATATAATATGGTTAATTTATATACGTTAAAAAAAAAATCTTTGAAATATATATTTTTTATTAAAACATAAAAAGGGCAACAAAAACAGAAAACAAGTGTGTTGGACATATATGAGTGACTAGTTAGCACCCTGGATGCCTGTTGATTGAAATTCTAGACCTAAATGAAGAAATTGATAATTTGTGACATTAGCCTACGCATTCTACTGAAAAGGAAAAAATAACCTGCTTAATGTCACAGCATCAACTGGTGTATCTAGAATAGTTTCATGTGTTGTGTATAATTCTGACAGCTTTTGAAACTTGGTGAACAATAGCAACTTTCAGGAAGGGAGCCAGGTTTTTTTTTGTTGTTGTTGTTGTTGTTGTTTTTTTTGCAGTAGACATTGTGAAAATAAAAGACAAAAGGACAAGATTATGCTTTAGTTCTTCACACAAAGTTTACTTCTGAATGGTTTTGGACATTGATTTTCTGGTGAA